>NC_132938.1:71181393-71484424 GCF_034638445.1 Ciconia boyciana | reverse complement strand
TATATGAAGTCTTTAGGCACCAGTGAGATCCTCAGGCTCCCCGCACCCCCAGCGGTGCCTGAGCACCCAACCTCTTCAGCTTCTGTGGGTACGGGGATAGCTAGCTGTAAATCGAAGGCTGACAAGCTCCTCAGACCCCTCTCCAATGGTAACGTGATGGGATTCTCCAGAAAGACCTTCTGTTGCTTGCTTTGCCGGCAGAGGCCGACCCAGCAGCAACTCCCAGAATATGCCTGTCAGAGCAGAGTCTGCACCAAGGCAACTGAGAACAGCCCCAAGAGAGCGTGCATGGAGGGGAAGCTCCCTGCTCACACGTGCCCAAAAAGCGAGCTCTGTGTTTCGGAGCTGAAGGGCTCTCCCAGCCTCTTCTGTAGGAGCTTTCCATTTTGTACAAATAAAATTTGTACAAATTCGTACAAATAGAATAACCTGACCCTCTCCCATCCCCAGCAAGTGCCCTAATCGCTGATTTTTTAGGACCAACACTATTCCTTTCCGGTCCAAAAATCCGTCTCCAAGTCAAAGCGATAACCAGCGGCAGACCTGCCAGCTCAGTGGAGAGCACCTGACCAACAGATGTGGGTGTAAGAGACAGGCACGCCTCTCCCTCAGCCCCAAAGGCTCCTACACCTACAGTTGCAGTGAGGTGCCCAAAGCTTGTCTGAGGCTTTACCCACAGGTCTTCATGTCATGGGAGGAGGTCGCTTCATCCTGGAGCAAGTTCCTAACTTCCACATGAATATTTAGAAACACTGGGGGAGAGTTTTCCCATAGAGAGGATGTTAGGAATCTCTCTTCTCCCTACCAAAAGTCACGTGCAGGAATAGTTTATTACCAAAACACGCCAAGGTAGCGTTGCAGCAGTGATCCTCTCTGATTCTACACACCTCTTCTCAACTGGTGTGGAGAAGCAGTCTCACTGTAAACACACCATGTACAGCTCGTAACAGTATTTTTCTGCTTTCCACTTCTAGGTTAACAGGTTTTTATTTGAATTTGATAATTCTGATGTGCTTGATAACCCTGGGTGCAGCTGGGATTATTAACAGCTTTCTGGATGAATACCTGGACTTCAGCATTATGAAGAAACTACGTAAATTGTTGTGAAGACTGTTTTTTTTTAAAACAAATAAATAATGTGGATGCTTTCCCTGAATACCAAAAAGATTATAAGCTGCATGTGAATAAAGGATCAGAGCTCTTTACTAACAGCCCGCTGCAATGTAAAATGCATGTTTTTCCTGAGCTGTTTACGCTTTCTCCTTTCCCTACACTCTTGAAAAAAAGTCAGTAGACAGAATGTCATGTCACATCTGCATTTGCAATTAAATGATCTGTTTTCCCGTACAGTATTGTAAACCCTAAACAAATTACATAAAACTAAAACCATTAATTCACTAAGTAATTTGGTTGCAACTGGCACTGCAAGCGTCAGCCCATCTTACCCAATGTCCTTCAGCTTTGCCAATGCCTCTGGAGCCTTCCTTCACTCCTCTTCATTTCCCCCAGCAGCGCCATCCGTTCTGCACAAATGTAAAAACACGCTTCAAAGCAATACGCTGCTGCGAGGTCCCAGTTTTCCAAGTACATCCAGTCTCACTGCAGGAGGCTGTTTAAGCATATATGGAAACACTGCTTTCTTCAGGAAAACATTTAAAGCTGCACTTGACCCTATGTTTCTGTGAAGGCCTTTCGGTTTTATACGCACGTTTACAGTTCGACACACACTCAACACCCTTCTCGTAGAAGCGGGGCCCTCCTGTAGGCAGATCCCAGCCCTCACACAAAGCCTCTCCAAGACAGGCTGCACCCACAGCGCGGCACTTGCGGGAGGGAGAGCCAGCCCAGACAAAAAGAAGGCACAGATGCTCGTCTAACAATTGGGTCTACTGCATTGTCTCCCGCCAAGGCACAGATGGCTGGGGTGTGGGAAAGACTAGACAAACGTCCCAGCATGGCCACAGCTCTGGGAATCATAAAATTACAATGAAAAGCAAACTGACTATGAAAACAGTTTTCTGCTAAAAGGGAGGAAAAGTCATGGCTTAGCACCATCAGCTTAAAGTATGCTGATGGCCAATTTAAACTATGTAGAAGAATAGAGAAGCAAGGCCATGCCTGACTATTTTGGTAGCTCCTGATAATTCAGATTATTTAGGCAATGCTGAATATACTCACGTTAGCTAGAGCCAGCAGGCAGAAAGTTTCCTTGTCATGCCGCTGAAGGCATGATTTGGCCAAAAATACTGCACGTTTATATAATGAACATGCTTATGGTCTTTCTAAAAGTCTACTGAGGTTGATAACCTGAGCACAAAATAATTGAGTGTTGGATCTGGTTGATAATAAACTTCCATATGGAAAAGGTGGACATGTTGCATGTGCAGAAGTTAGCTTGTGATTAAAGGGCACAACTTAGTCCCTGCAGGTGGCAAAGGCTGAAATAGCATTTGAAACAATAAAATGAAACAAGTGCAAAGGTGCAAGACTTGGGTCCGCTAACGGCTGCTGAGGGGAAAAGGACAGATCACGATGGTGAGCAGGCTGGGGCTGACACAGCTGCAGAAAGGGCAACTCCCTGGGACTTGCCTCCAGGGAGAAAGTACAACAGGGCCAGATTTAACAACCACGGAAATCACTGGGAATTCTTCCACTAACTTTCCTTCTATGGGCTGAAAGACAGAAAATCCACCTACTCACCTGCCACTGATGCCTTCAGACAGCCATGGGCAGCAGGAACTGCTGCCACCAGATGAAAAACCAAGACAAAGGTCCAAACTATAGAACAGGCTTGAAATACACACTAGAAGAGGCCCAAAGGTCGCCAACTATGTTCGAATAGGTCTTTGCCTCTGAAATTATTCCATTCCGTGCTTACCTGTTGTAGTGATCTGGCATGTTTATAGATAGCTTCCCATACCCCATGGACTCCACAGCAAGGAATAGACTGCTGTCGCACAGGGACAATTTCACATACCAAAAAATGCGGGGGTGAGGCTGCAAAGCATCATCCAGCAGCACGAGGCCAGAGTGCTAGGGGATAAACATGAGCCTAACATTTTAGGAGCTGCACCAGCTAACGAGAGGGCAGAAATAGGCCTAGAGTTGAGGATGCCACCTGTCTTCTCACTCACTGCTTTTCCCCAGGACAGAATGTCTGTGATTGAAAAGTGTTAAAGACTGGCTCATCTATCATTAAAAACAAAATACACCTCTAACAGATGGATGCTGTCAGTGTCAGTACTTAGTTCAGCTCTAGTGAGAACCACACCATTTCCTGCCTGCTGATCGAGGAGTCAGTATCAGGCTGCACGTTCAGCATACGCTGTGAGCTGATGCAAATGTTCATCTGTCGGTCACGATCAGCAACGACGATGGTCCCTGCTGCAGCTTCAAAGCCAGTCGCTACCTAGGGGCCTCTTGCCGAAAGCATCTTTTCTCAGCAAGCCCTCTGCCAGCACTTGCTGAGGAGTAACTGCGGCAGGCTGCTCTGATCCGGTCCCGTCTCCTCCTTCGTGCCCCATTATCCGCATTTAGAATGGCAGAGGACTGACATTAAGGAGAGAAGGGGAACCTCACCTTAAAGGTTGTACGTGGAGCCAAGCCACACTGAAATCCCGAACAGCAAGCTGTGCAAACAGAGGGCCGGTGTCTGATCCCCCACGACTCCCCAGCAGGCTGCAAACGTGGAGAAATCGGTGTTGAGCCTTGAAGGCTACACGGCACATTTACCTTGAACAGGTCATATAAATTCAACAAGTCTGCGTGCGCTTTCCAAAAGGCTTCTGACAACACAGTTCTCACACTGTAGTAGTAGCAGGTGATGGGGAACTACTCTAAGCATGCATCTTCACGCTTCCCCAGTTTCCTCCTCTCGTTTCCAACTTCTACGCCCAACCCCACATTCTCCCTTCTTCCACCCCAACCTTACCTCCCCAGATCTCAGCCACAGGAGCCTACATCCCAGGCTCTCCATCTTGTGTCCTCCCCTGAAAGCACTCCCTACACAGAATAAATGCAAAAGTTCGGAGCTGCCACCTCTAACGGGCCCAATTATGGACCAGCTCCCCCGTAGCAACTGCCGGAGCGCAGACCTCCCCTCAGAGCACACACAGTTTTGTAACTCACCTTGCTCTGAGAAAGGGGCACCGTGACCCCAACGCAAGGCAGACTCCTGACGAAGTCCTGGCCGCCCAGCAGCTCATCATGGCAACCTGTGGCTCCGCTGCCGCAGGGAAGCCGCTGGGCTGTGCCCGGCGGGGCTACCGGGATGCAGGGGGTTTACCGGCGCTGAACAAGCCCGGGGCAAGATGGGTGGCGTGGTAGCCGCTATACCCGGCCTGTAATGCCCCGACTCCAGCCGGGCGAGGGCAGCTCCGCAGGGTGCGGTGAGGCAGCCATGCAGAAACACTGGGGCCAAAACCAGGTCTGCCCGAAGCCGGCTTCCCTCCTCCCCCGGAAGATCACCCACCGAGGCGCAGGAGTGGGGCGAGAGATGATCCTATAAACCAGCCTGGTATATGACTCAGATAACCATCTTTTATTTGTTTTTTGTTGTTGTTGTTTTTGTTTTGTTTTGTTTTGTTTTTTTTCTTTAAAAGTGGTATGTTAACATCAGGTCTTTTTCTACATTTTCAGAGCTCTGTACAGGTCTTAAAAGGAAATAAGCAATGCTTAATGTACAAAGTAAAAACAGAAAACTAGAAAAATCTGAATAAAATGGAGCAAGTTGCTGTCAGGGATACAGTACAAATTAGTAATTAGACGTCATCTGAAGTGCAATACCACTGCAGTAAGGATGAGTTAAGGAATGAAATAAAAATACTCTATTTTAAACAAACAGTATATATATATATATTTATATGTATATATTTTACAGATAGTAGACCCAGTGATATCTGTAGAATTGTAAAAACATATTTACAAATAACTTTTTTTTTTAACATTACATATACATCAGCACCATAGTAAGAAAGAAAAAAAACAACCCCAAATCTATTAAAATCTACCTCTCTAGTACTTGGTCCCAGTACGGAGTATTTGGAGGAAGCTTTACAAAGACAAGAGACTCAGTCTTCGTCACCATTTATTCACCAAAGCCTGTATCTCCCTGACACACACGGATTTGCACTTGGCCATCGCGCGGTGGTTGTGTGTTTCTAAACCCTCATTTCCCAGCTCTGCGCTGGCAGGCGACCCCCGGTCACTTGCACCCGAGAGAGGGATGCTGTGCCGTCCCCCGCGCCGTCCCCCGCGCAGCGGGCTCGCTGCCTCCTCGTCCTGGCGCACCTCTGTCGTCTGGGGCAGGACAGGTGCGTGCCACACCAGCTCCGCGCTCCCTCGCCCACACGCTCACACAGACACACGCATATGCACGATGCCCTCGTCCCTTCAGGGTACCATTTCTCTCATTGTTTGCTAGTCCGTTCAGGCTAGTCCGACCAAGAGCCGCTTACCCGCGAGAGGGACTGAAAACTTTGGCTGGTGCTCTCTTTCACTGAATTAGGGCCCAACCCAGCTCCTGCTGAAGCAGCGGACAGGCAAATCCCTATCGTCTTCAGCAGGAACTGGAATAGGTCCTTGCACTGTGTTTTAAAAAGGGGCTAGCTAAAGAGATGAAACTAAAGCTTTTTTAAAAAATTTAGCAGTCAGGGCAAGCTGGGTTGATAGCTCACCTTGACCAGCTAGTCCATGTTAAAAATGCAGCTTGTCCTGCCTACATTATAGCATTTAAAACAGATACTTCCCCTTGCCTAGGTAAGCCCTGCAAGGGAACCGTAATGGGGCACTGAGATGGTTCCAGGCCCATTTTGCTCCCACTCCTTAATGTGATGCATACCTGTGCTCCATAGGGAAAGGCAGGACTCAAAAACACAAGGTGCCAAGCCCCTCAGCTCCCGTGGATTTCAGCGGCTGAGCGCCTCGCATCGCTGGGCCCAAGGAGAGCAGTGCACAAGGAGGTAATCGGTCGCTAGATAGTTGGTACTTGTAGTTGTACACTAGAGATGCTTTCGCTACAGAGCACATCTTACGGGTCACAGAGGCCAGCATTAGGCCAGAGGTTCCCAAACTTTTTGGACTATGGATCACGTTAACATCTTTTATGCACCACTCTATACCCTGATAAGCAGCTCTCAGCTGAAAACACTGAAAAGGTGATAGGTTTCAGAGGACAGCTTACCTCAGCCTCAGTCTGCAGCTTGGGAACCGCTGCTTTAGACATTCAGAACGGCTGGCATCTCAATATTGTGCAAGACATATCACAACTGCATTACAGTGCGGCTCAGGACTGGTCCACAAAGTAGAGACAGCGATACGTTGCTATGACCTAAAAGCTTATTTGGGCAGACCCCATGTTTGCAATAACTACATCAATTATTTCACCCATTCATGAATGATCTTTACAGTAGTGCTTCATTGGTTCCTGTTCTTCAAATACTGCAGTGAATTTTGTTCCAGCAAACCAGAGAGATTAGACCAAACATCTGTTTAGAACTGAAGATCAGATTGCATATACCGTCACATCGAGAGCCCAGACACTCCAGGGTGATACTATCTGCCAACCTTGCACTTCTCAAGAGGAGAGAAGCAGCTCGTTCTGCGTGCCAATTTTCTCCCTGTCCATTTTCTCATGCCGGTTTTCTCCTCCCCTACCTACCCCTTGGTGGCAGTTGTTGCTCACCTGAAAAAAAGTGCAGCCAGCTCACCTGCTTTACACTGAAGGCTAGAAGGGGAAGGAAGTGAACTGAAAACATGCTGGGGAGGAAGGAGAGAGAAGGACCCGCTTAGGACCTATGCTGATGTCTGTTGGTACCTCTTAGCCCTTCAACACCATCCGTAGCTGCTGGTCTGCACCCCCAGGCAGCAGATACATGCCAAAGTGCTCTGACAGGGAAGCACTACTGCAAGTCCCAAGGGGACGAAATAGCTCTTTAAGTTAACCCACTCACCTAAGCCATCTCCAGCAGCAGTCCCATAATCAAACTGTCCTTGCCGCACTGCCAAATTTATGGTCTCCTACACTTTTATTGGATTTTTATCACCCTGCAGTGAAAATGGTGACCTCCCTGTGACTGTTTATGTTTGTCATGTGTGTGCTGCACATTCCCTTGTGACAGCCCAGAGCCGGCCCTGCGGGCCTGGCCGTGGCTCACTGAGACCTGCTTACCCTCGGTTTTAAGCCTGTTTCCGACCAGGGCCTGTGCAATTGCCCACGGACATCTTTAGGCTTTGCTCCCGGCTGTTTTCATCTGCTCCCCCGAAAGTTGCAGTGTTTACAGTTACACAAGGTGGGAGATATCGGGACAACCCCATACCACTGTGCAACGAAGCCTCGTTTCAGTGGGGAAAGACCAAATTTTCCCAACCAGAGGCATCACCTGGCTTTTCCAGTTTCCCCATCCTGCCACACACACACACAAAGTGGGTGCTGCCACGCAACGGAGATTGCTGGGTGGAAGTCTTGGGATGCCGATGTTTTCATCGTCCCCTGAATCTTCCAAAGTTGGCTACAGATCAGCTCAGTTTGCACAATTAAAAACAAAAGAAAACAAAATAACCCCAAACCAAACCAATTCAAACAAAAAAACCAACAATCCAAGGATGGGGAGAACATCCAACTCTCTCTTTTCTCTTTTCAAACATAACAACCAAAGCTCCAGACTATACAAGCCCATTCACTGGGGGTTTCCAAACAACTCATCAAGTTCTTGTATCCACTCATCCCCTGGTCCGCTCTTAATGATGGAGTCCACAAGGTCTGCGCCCTCTGCTAAACTGGAGAATGACCCCGCTGCTCCTTCACTACTGTAGTTGTAAGATATGTCCTGAGTGGGATTCCTCTCATAGGCCTGGCCTTGGCTGCTCTGAGCAAAGTTACCACCTGGCATTTGCTGCGTTGGAGGCTGACTAAACCCAGACATCGTGGGGACTCCTTGGCTTATTGCAGGCATTACCATCGGCCTGGCCTGGCTGGCTCCTTGTTGCCCAGGTAGTGGTTGCAGCAACTGTCTCCCCATTGCTGGGTTCAGGGCTCTTACTGTTCCACTCGTGTCCACAACTGTCTGATTAAGCCCCTGTGGGAAATGTTGCTTGGACAGCCGTGGCTGCCCAGACTGCATTGGGTATGTTGTGCCGTTATTGAAGGGTCCCATTTCACTGCTAGTCCTTCCAGGTATACCTTGTAAGCCTCGCTGCTGCCAGTTTTGTGTTCCTTGAGGGACAGTTCCCATCAGGTTTTGAAGTCGTGGTGCTTGTGGCCTGGGTAAGACCTGGCCCACAGGTCCTTTCATCTGCTGCTGATGCTGGGGAAGAGCAGAGTTTACCAGCATGTTCTGACCAAAATTGCCGACCATTCCCACCGCTTGTCCAGAGGCAGGCTGCCTCGTTCCCTGGCCTGCGTTATGTGCCATGTTCAGGCCACTTTGGTTTGGGTGCTGCAACATTTGGCTCATCCCTGTGCTCATACTGTACATTCCCGGCTGGCTGGAAGAGGCGTTGCTGTAAGGAGCCATGCCCATGTCTGACTGGCCTGCGGTCGTGGGCAGTGTGCTCGGGTTCTGCGAGGGACCCATTGCCATCATGCTCGCATTCTGGGCCATCATTCGGGATGTCCTCATGCTCTGGAGTGCTGCTTGGTTTCTCACAGCTGCTATATCCTGGGGAGAACCTACACCAAAAAGGGAGGAAGGTAAGAAAAAACCACAACCCTGTAAATCTTAACATGTCTTTGCATAGGAGAGAATCTGTAGGAGCTTTCTGCATCACAGTAGGATTTCAGATTGCTGTGCTTTCTGAGTGAATAAATTATTGTTTCATGTGAAGGTCAGCGGAGAGCTAGAAGGTTATCCATCCTTGGGAGATGTGCTTGCTGCCTAATGTTAGTTGCATTTCAGAGATTATGTGTTCCCCACCTCACTCTGGCTGCAGCCTCTGTCCTGAACTGCCAAGTCCCCTCTCCTTGAAGGTGAAAGTCAATGCAGCTCAAGTGCTACCCTAAACAGGAATTGCTGATCGTGTTATGTATTCAATTTGTGAAGCGGGACACTGTTCAGCAGAGAATACCATCAATGCAGACGAGCAGCCTAATTTCCCTTAAGGCCTAAAGTGAGGCTGGCAAGGTTAAAAGGCCAATGATTTACTCACTAAGTAATTCTCAATTATGACAATTTCGGGATGTGTACCCAAAGGGATTCATGGCGTCAGATTCTTGAAGAATCAAGGCAACACGACTGCATGCGTGATGCATGATTACAACCATGGTTGCCTCCCTGATAATAACCTACTCAGGTACCTAAGCTAGACAGCCACAGGAGCTGCAGGGCTAAAATAGGCCTGCCTTCCTCTTACTTCGCTAGGACCAGAGATTAAATTTTTAAGAAGTGACCTGAGAGTCAAAGTCCCCTTTCAAAAGTAAACATGAGTCTTTCTTTTTGTGTGTACTTTTTTCCTAGGACCAGTGACAATGTGCGCCCTCCTCCAAGAAAAAAATGAGTCCCTAAGACTTCGAAGTTGTATACGCACTGTGATTCAGTAGCACTTATCTTCTTCAGATAAGCCTAATTCAGCTTCTAGCAACCAAATGAGAAAGCTTCCACTGGTCTTCTTCAATGGCAGCAAAGCAGCTGAACTTCAGTTTACTATTTGAAGCTCTTTTTTAAATATCTCTATTGTCTTTCAAAACTAAGCCTTGAAAATGGAAATGTCAGGCTCAGAAGGCCAATCAATTTTTTAATAGCTCAGGAGGCATAAATGAATGGATTTTCTATATCATTGTTACTGATTAAGTCTATGGGAAGAAGAAAAATTGTTTTTTGTGGACATTTAAAGCAGGGAGAGTGTATTAGTGAATCGATATTATAAGCACATTTTACTCCACCTTAGGCCAGTAATGGGAAACCAGAAAATCCTAACCTTGTTAAATTCCACACCGTGGCAGATAACTGAACCATGCTTGTGTCTTCCTTTCAGGGGTGGGGGGAGCTATCGATTTCTGGGAAGCCAATACGCTTCTGTATTTACTATCTTTATTTAAAAACAATTACCGGAGCTCTGATTATTTCATGGGTTCATTGTGGTTTTGAGTCACTACCATACCGAACTAAATACAATAGTCTGCAGGTGAAGCTCCAAGAGTATGAGGCACACAATTACTCCTGGCTCAAACACTATTAAATGCAAGATGTAAATATAAAATGGTTGCTTTAAGAGCCATGAACCGTACAACAAAATCTGAGTGTTCCTCAATCAGCCCTATCTGTTGTCCCTCAGGAGCAGACAACATATCTAAATATCCATGGAGGACAGAGAATACTGGGCCCTGTTATTTATGTTGGCTTGGTTTCCGCGAAAAATGGGTATGAATAAAGGAAGTGTCATTTCTACAGTTTTGCACATAATGCAGAGGATGCCTACATCTCCTTTTTGCTGCAGCAGGATAACCTTCTGGAGGATGCTTTTAGCTCCAACATATAGATAAATGAAACATTTTGTAGCATGAAGAGAGACCATCTGGATCTCACTTGAACAGGGCAAACACAGCAGCAGCTTTTACTTTATCCATGCTATCAAACCGTTTTCTTAATGGTTGGCACTGAGGTCCCCTTGATTTTTCTTAATTTAGATCACCTCCTCCTCCCATGATTAGAAGCAGTCTCTTTTTACAATGACTCCAGCAAGTGCTTAAGATACAGATAATGTTAAGAACTTACTTAATGCATCTTTAGCGATTTTTTAATTGAAAATGTCAGTTGAAAACCTCCAAAGGAGTCACTCCCAGCAAGTGGTTCACATACTACTTTTGTTAACTACTGTGCTTGGCATAAGAGACAGGAGATCAGACAAGGAGTAGTTAAAAGAGAGATGCAACAGATTTTAAGATTTTGGGCCACCTTCTGGTGTCATTTACACATAACTTAGTGCACTGGATTACATTCTTGTGACTAAATAGGAAAAATGGTGAAATATTTATATTTAAATTAGCTCACTTATGAAAATTAATTCCTTGCTCTGTCAGATTAGCCTAAACTCTCTTCTCCATTTCTTTTAAACAATACATATGAAGGCAAGGTTTCAAAGAAGCATTAACGCAGAAAGATTTTACACGTGCGTCTCAATGTATGGCAGTGCACTCACATACGTTTTGATTTTGCAAATGAATTACTGGGGGGAAAAAAGTCATTTCATACAGAATCTATGCTGCCAAAGATAAAAATGAGAAGGCGATTAGAAGGAGCCACCCTGATACATACCAGCAGCAGAACTGGCTGCCTGTTCAATTCCTGGGAACGAGAACTGCAATATGCTTGGCTCCCTTGTTTTCTGTTGCAGTTCCATGACACTATCATGACTATACTGCGCAAGTGCACGTTCATTTTATGTCTATTTAGAATCCATGGTTAGTGAAGATATTCAGCTGATGCTTTGCACCTCAAAAGCTCAGAATTAACTTCTCTTCCTAAGCCAAAATGATTGTACTTACGTTCTTCAGTTATCTGCGAGCACATTGAAATAATACTTGCTTTTTTTGAGCTAATTAAAAAATCTCCATTTACATCTCAGATATTTCACTATGTTTCCCACACCTGACATTTATCAGTCACCTCTCCAGATAAGGATAACCTCTCTGAAATTCTCTGCTCATCAAATGATCAAATGGGGAATGAATAGGGGTAAAACCAAGATACAGTGAGAGACACTAGCTGAAAAAAAGAAAAAGCATAATGAGAGTGGAGGCAAACAAGATAAATCCATAGAATCCAGATGTCAAAGAGGCAAAACAAATGTCAAATAAAAAATGCAGCTTTCGCTGAGGGGAGCAGAAAGGAAATTAGAAACTTAACTAAATACACAAACCTGGGCATTCCCCTTTAGTCAAATATGTGGTATATGCAAGTGTGCTTACAGCCTATCTTCCTCTTCTGGCACACCGCTTAAACTCTGGTCTTCACAAAACACATGAACTTTCACGTGCCCGCTACAGGAGCATACATTGACTCCAATATAGAAAAAATAATTTGACTTTTACCTTGGAACTGATTGACCTGTTGCACTGGATACGGGCTCCGCTGTTGCTGCAGATGCTGCCGAGGCAAATGTGACTGCTGCTGCAACTGCTGAAAATGAATGAGGGAAAGAAAGCAGAAGAGAAAAAGATGATTAATTAATTAGTGAGCTGAGAAAGGGGCTGGTGGCAAAAGTACTGCAGCAGAACTGCAGCGTTTCTTATCTAGCAAGCTGTTCTGGAGAGACAAGCAGAGTCATTTGAAGAGTCCTCCTGAGAGCACTTGGGCTACTCACCACACGGACTCCTTTTGGTTCAAAAAGGAATAAGCACTGAGGCTAACATAATTTCTCCCTACTTACAACCACTGCATCTCGACCTCTACAGTGCGAACTTAACTGTCTTGAGGCTGAAAGGAGAGGGAGGGATATGAAATAACTTTGCTTACCTAGGTCTAAGGGCAATTGTAGCCACGCACCCTTTCCTTCCCCCAGCCCTGCCAAGGTCTAGAGTTTTGTGTTCCTGGTGCAAGACTTTCCTCCACCTCTGCACTCAAACCACTCAGCTGCAAGGAGTACTGCATCCTGACCTGAGCACCGTGGCCTAGGACTATTCCCGAGCCAAAACAGAAAGGGCTACTAAGGCACGTTTCCTCTTGTGCTTCAGTGAATGATATCTGGGGAGCAGATGATTGCAAAATGCCTCCCTCCCTTGACCCAGCCCACACTGCTTCTCTGTGGTTATTTTCTATGAACACTCATACCTCTAAAACAGAATCAAGGGCTGATTATAAAAACAGAGAGTGTTTACCAGAGCTTTCAAAGCCTAGGGTATACTCGACTAAGCACTTACTAAAAGGACATGTCTTGGTGCTTCATCTGCAGCTGTACAAACACTGCATCCAAAAACAAGGAGGTGTAACAAAGGCAAAGATGGGAAAGAAGCAAGTACTAATCCCTGTGTTCATAAATACGTGTTAGAAACTATCAAAAAGATAAAGGGAACCTTGTTAGGCACAAAACACCCAAAAGCTAGGAGCCTGAGGACTGTGACTTCGTCACTTTTCATCTAAGCCAGCGCACTTGACAGCCTCAGCCTTGTGGTTTTTCAACACTTTTAGGCTTGCCTTCAGCAGCCAAGTCAGTGACTGGCTCTTGGGTTTATGCACTTGAATTGGCCTTATCTGTGATGGGGGAACATTACTGCGTCCTCACCCTTCTGCGCTTCTTCACCCCTGAACCAATTCATGCATCTTTATCCTGAATATTTCTAGGAGCATCCTTCCTGTTTATTGGGGGTGAACTTTTCTGTTTCTCAGGAGGACCATGACAAGAGGGGAAGGCTATCTGTATTTCTGTGGTTATACAACATACACAAGTTCTAATGCAAATTAAAGCAGACCGCAAGTCTTAAACTGTATTTCCCCAGCAAGAGAGGTGAAGCCAAGCTTAAGGCAACTACTGACCTATCAGACTATTATCTGGGTAACATTAGGGGACTGCAAGTTTAAACTTGGGTATGAGCTATAGGAACTGAACAGTGTGACTTTTCACTGACTTTCTCCTGAGTTGCTTTTAAACTACAGCTGAGTTAAACATGCATAAGACATCACCATTCAGACCAGGTACTTTAACATCCGTATTGGAAAGCCCGAGAGCTCCAGCAGCCAGGTGACGGGCTCCAATGCAGTTCCACACTGCCACTGTGAGAGGTGGCTTTACTGTTCTCCCACTTCAGCCTCTGGTTCCCCCCTTGATGCTGCCTCTCCCTTGTGCTAACATAATTGCTCGTACTGGTATATGATAAACTAGATTAAGGAACTGATCTGGGTAAATACTAACTTTTTTTTTTTTTGCTAGGTTACCGTTAACCCATGTCAGTTCTTTGTCCCAGATCACTGCACAGCTGTACACAGCTTTTGCCAGTGCAAGACCACAGTCAGATGTAGGGAAGAGCACCAGCAACTGTAACTGTAGCAGACTCTGCTTCTACCAGCGTAAATGCACCATGACATACTAGGTTAAGAGCTTACTTTTCCAGTGTCTCAAATCCCATGTGACTTGCAAGCCCACCGCTGGGAACATGGGTAATATTTGCCAAGCTACTAGTAAGACTGAGGCAGATGCCTCTTCTTCGATAACCATTGCTGAAATACCACGATAGAAGACACAGAGAAAGAATTACGAAATATAAAAGGAAGGGCTGGTGTTGCACTGTCTCTAGTGCTCATGCTCTCATACCAGCGTGCACTGCAGTGCCTGAAACAAATGGATACTGTACCTGCTCCGCCAGGATCTGCTGCTGCTGCTGCTGCCTTTGCTCTCTTAGAAACTGTTGCTTCTGCTGCTCTATCACGTGGAGCTGTGCTCTCTGCTCAATCAGCATCTGCTTCATGATGGCCGCCTGAGGTTGGTTTCCGAGGAAGGGACCCCCAGTGCTCGTGCCTGTGACCACGCTGCTGGAGCCCGGTGGGACAGAAGGCTGCATAGGCCCTGTGGTCCGAGACAATCCCACTTGATGCTGCTCCTGTGCAAAGAGAGAGAGAAGGCCTTGTTACTAAGGGTGCTCCATGGGCAAGGGAAATTACGGCTCATTAACAAGAAGCATCAAGTCTGTGGGTGAAGACTGGAGCTTGAAGAGAGTAAGAGTCCTTGGAAAGATGCTTGTGGCTGGTGCCCAAACCATGGGCTGTTCCCCACAGGGAGCAGGTGGCAGGTTCCTCTTCACTCCTGGAGTTCAAAGCCCCCTCAGGTAAAGCAAGAGCACTTTACAATTCATTAATAATGAAATAATAAAGTTGTATACTAGATTTATTTTCATTCAGGATACGTAACTTCAGAACAATGTTTTTCCAAACTTCTCCTCCCTCATCATGGAGACAAGAAATATACTTTCTCTCCGTTTCCCTTTCTCCATCGCAGCAGTTTTGCACAGTCCTCTGAATTGAGGAGCCAAGGTTTTAGGTGCACACGATGAGTAGCGGGAGCTGGCAGCATTAATTCCCCCTATATTGCATCAGAATCTCAGGATTTAACCACTTAATGTGTTTATTTAAGATTTCCATCCCGCAGCAATGGACCGCAAGTGCGTAGCTGAAAGGATGCAGGGCACATGGTGCCACAGACACCCTCTCCTAAACCCGCCCTGCTCTCTCTTTATGTTTCTAATCCAATTTGCTGCCTTTTAGTGCTGGGAAAGTGAAGCGACAGAAGGCCAGGGGGTAAATCTCAAAACCTCCCCTCCCCGCCGGCCCTCCACCAGGCGCCAGCCGGGGGCTGCGAGGGGACCGGGGCGCCCTCCCGCCCCGCGCCGAGCAGCTCGCCGCTCTCCCGGCGGGGGCCCGGGGCTTCACCCAAGCCCCGAGCCCGCCCT
Source organism: Ciconia boyciana (assembly GCF_034638445.1). Taxonomy (NCBI): domain Eukaryota; kingdom Metazoa; phylum Chordata; class Aves; order Ciconiiformes; family Ciconiidae; genus Ciconia; species Ciconia boyciana. The sequence goes on along the minus strand of NC_132938.1, from coordinate 71,469,051 downwards.
GGGCCCCCGCTGCCGCCGCCGTGCCCGCCGGCGCTGCCCCGGGAGGCTGCGGCCGCCGCCGGCAGGTGTCGCTGTCCGCCCGCGGCCCGGCCCGGCCCGGCCCGCCCGGCGGGGGACCGGCACGGCGCGGCGCGGGCACCGGCCGGCGGAGCGGGACCGGCCGGGCCCCGGTGCGGGTGAGGGGGGCCTGGGAGCGGCGGGACACCCCCCCCCCCCCGCGGGCAGCAACGGAGCGGGCGTGGGACGGCGGGGAGCGTTCACGGGGCTCTGCAGCGGTACCCAGAGCTTGCGCCCTAAAAGCGGCCCCCCAGCTGCCCCGAGGCGGGCGGGTCCCTCTGAGCCTGCCGGCGCGTTGGCTGCGCTCCAGCACAGGCTCTCCCGCTGCCAGGGGACAACGGGGCTTACAACAACCCGGTGCCTCCCTTCAGCACTACGGAGGGAGCCTTGCTCAAAACAGACGGCCAGCTAGGGCCCTCTGTAAAAAAATAACGACTTGGGGGGCTGATTACAAAGCAGCAGGTGCAGCACTCTTTCCCCAGTCCTTATTCCAGGTACTCCCTGGTGTCAAAGAGCTTAAGGATTTTCTTTTCTCTCCCATCTACCTGCCATGATAGTAGCCGAGCGCCTCGCAGTCGCGTTGCCCCTGCGACAGAGCTGCCCTGCTCAGTGTCCCGCAGGAGGAACCGCGGCAGGGCCTTGCCCTGGGTCACCCTCGCAGCCTGTGCTCGGCCAGCGTGGGAGACCCGAGGCAGCAGAGCCGGCACCCCTCGCCGTGGGGCTGGCTCCACGCGCTCTGCCCCGCCTGGGCACTGCTCACGCCCACCGCCGGACAGCCTGTCCTCGCCGTCCCACACCCAGCACCCCATCAGCACCCAGCTCTCTGCGCCATGTGCTGGGGTGCCTGGGGACTGCTTGGTGAGAGAGAGGTGAGCAATGCTGTGGTTAGCTCAGGCTGGCTTCCCCTAAGACAAAAAACTGTGCAAGCGTTGCTCCGCAGGGCAGGACCACCTTTTATCAAGCGTTGGGAAAGCCACTGGCGCATACTGGCTTGTGGCGATACCTGTGCTCTTCACCGCTGCTGGGCTAAGTAAGCCAGAGTGCTGCCTGCTTGGCAGGACCGGCCTTAACCCTTGCTCATTAGAACCTCTTTAATTGTTTTATAGAGACGGGTACTCGTTCAAAAACACTAACTTGATGGAAAGGACCTATATCACTTTAGGATCCTTTGTGCAAAGCATGCCAGGATGAGGTTTAGATTCACCTGCTTCACTGACGGTTTGAGTTATCTCAATGACTGTGTGATTGGGAATGTACAGAAAAGTCACCTTACGACACCCACCCCAACCCAGTCAATGAAAGGGTTAAAATCAATGCGTGAGTGGAGCTTGGGAAATTAGTATCAGCCTTTCTGCATGAAGGTCAGGTTTTCAAGGACCCTTCTGAGGAAATAACAAGAAAATACAATTTGTCCACACCTCTATTTTGCACAGATATTCCCTGAAGGGCTCTCTGCTGAAAGGCAGCTCTCTGATATTTAGGTTCTTTCTCTCGTTAACATCTGCCCTGGTTTGAAAGTTCCCTCGCCGCTCCTCTTTCCACTTCTCCCCCGGTCCCGTCTCATGCTGCACTTTACAACCTGGTCAAGCGTCGTCCCTTGCAGCACGGTAAGGGCGAGGGCTGTGGCAGCTGCTGGGGCTTCCCCGAGCCAGGGTCAGGGAAACGCACCCACTAATGATCCCTCAGCTGCTCTCGCACCGAGCCCTTTCACACACCCCGGCCTGTGAGCTCCCACTTTCTTTGCTTGGGAGGGGACATAGACATCAGCTGTCTCCAGCAGAGCTGATGGTAAAGGCTTTTTCCTACCACCCCCTGGCCCTCCCTCTGCTTCTGATGAAGTCATCAAGCTACAGATTGCATAACTGATGCACAGGGCTATCTTGTGTTATACTGGGAGATGGGCCAACTGCTTCCATTTATAGACAAAAGCAATGCCACACTGCCAAATAATGGAGCCTTTGCTGCAGCCACTACAAGGAAAAAGAAAAGGGGGGGAAAAAACCCGGGAGCCAAAGGGCACGCTGTGAAGTGACATCACTCGGAGCTTCCTCCGCCGAGCCTCAGCGCACAGCTGCCTTTGGGGCTGCAGCCCAAGTCCTCACTGAATCGCCTTCAAAACAATCTTATTACAGAACTACTGTCCTGGTTCGTACGCACACACGGGTACGGCTGAGGGACACGTTCACCCCACAGTAATGCCGCAGAAGGCACTCTATTCTGTATCGTATTACATTATAAGTTAATTCCAGAGTTTAAAAAGGAAGAAAGCTTTAAAAGGAGGCCTGCCAGCTGACATGAGCCCGTGCACTGTGCAGCAGCTGGAGGAAATATGAAGATTAGCACAAAGGTGTTACTTCCAGTGTTGTGTGTTTAGTCATTTCGAGGTACAAGAGTTTACCTACTCATAGTGAAAACTTCCTGTTTCCAGTTTTAATAACAGGTTTAAAGCCAGGCCTTCTTCATCAAGCCAGAACACCACCCTCCTGCCTGGAATATTTCTTCTCCTTTCCATTTTTTTTGGCCAAAGCTCTTCCCAACCAATGATGAAAGGCCCCGCTGACATCACCGGGAGCAGCCCTGGGTTGTGTGTCCCGAAAACAGGAGCACAGCCCAGGCAAAAGGTCTCCGCAGGCAGGAAAATGCTTCCTAGCACCTGGGAGCAGAGCTCTTGACCAAGAGCACCTCTGCAGCCCGGCACTGCTGCTGTTAACCTCCAAGGGGGGGTTGTACGGCCCTGCCCAGTCCTGGCAGCAGCACGGGGCCACGTGGGCCTCTGGGTGGCTTCAGCTACCCCGCCATGGGTATGCACAGCCACCCTCCTTCCACTGTTCCCTCTGGAGGCCTGGCATGGAGATGAAACCTGGAAGTGGGCTGGGGCGTACATGCGCATGGCTGGGAACTGGTGATGAAAGAAGCAACAGTGGGCTCTACACGGCTGCCTCTTATAAACCATGCCTGCTCCAGGCCCAGATGCAGTCTCACCCCAGGAGCAGAGCACCGAGTCAAGCAGCTCGGGCTAAGTGCAGCACTTAGTTACAGAGCTTCAAAACCAAACTAATCCAAGCTTCACTGACAATGCTCTTTGCTCCTGCGCTGCCTGCCAGCTCCCTCATCCTCCTACTGCACCCTGAGCCTGCCTGCCCCTAGACTTCCTGCTCCTCCTCCTCATCCCCTGCCTTCCCTTTCTCTTTCCTACACCCTCTGCCCTGCCTCTGTGTTTTCCTTTCTCCACCAACCGGCACTGCTGCCTCTTCACTCTCCAGACACCCTCATCAGCACCCCGGCTAACCAGCTCCTGGCTGCACATCACCTCCACAGCTGACAGCGCTGGCACCCAGCATCCCATGCCCACAGCCTGACTCATCGTGTGACTCAGGCTGCCACTGCTCCGCGGGGATCCTCCGGGGATCCGCAGCAGCAAGGGGACAATGCAGCTCCTTCCGCCAGGGCCCTGTGCTTGTGTGCGCGTGGGCACATGCATATAGGGATGCCCTATATGGGTGTAGGCACGTAGTCCTTGAAAAGAGTGACAAGATGTCCTGGACTGGGAAACGCATGCTGTATTCTCAGCCTGTCTCTCATCAGCCTGTTACATCTAGGAAGATGGTACAGTGTGACTTCTGATTGACACTCTGGCTATTTTCAACACCCAAAGCCACTGTGTGCTACTCGCAGGCTGCAACCAGCTCTCTCCTGATAACGGTGGCTCGTGCAGAGTTACATGCGCTCCAGCCAGGAAAACAGGGAAGAAGCAGCTCCGCCGCGAGGTCCTCACCGAGGGGCAGGCGAAACTGCGAGGCCGGTTATGCAAGGGCGGACGGCGCCGAGGCGTCTTCCCCTGACTCGGCCGTGCCGCAGAGCGAGTTCAAACGCACGCGCTGGCCCTGGCTAAACCTCCCAGGGACCCTGCCGGGACCCCTCCTGTCTGCATCCTCAGCCACCCGCTTTTAAAGCAGCCCAGGGACAGAATCCAGTGCTCAGCCCCCTGGGAGCAAAGCCAGGTATTGAAAGAGCCAAGCTGCCGTTCGTGGAGCCAAAAAAGAGCCACAATTTCCAAATGGTCAGCATAACACGTCTGGACAGGTTTTTACAGTTGCAGAGCACCCAGTAGGATGAACTTTTGCAGGGATCTGGCTGCTTAGTTAATGCCTACATGGGAGTTGCCCTCTGTTGATAATCTGATCCTTAGTTAAGCGATAGGAGCATAAATCCTGTGTCCTCCTGGTGTATTTCCAGGGATTTACTGGAGTGAGGGGATCCTCTGCAGGAGTTCAGGGGTGATGTGTATGCATATATGTACAGTTATGCACCTTAAACATAAGTGACTGTAAAAAGAGAACAAAGAGGAGTGGAAAAGGTATTTTCCTCTTTGTCTCTAATCTTATATGCCTTTTCCTTATCATGCAGTGATTTATTCCTTCCGTATGTCATTCAATCTCCCAACTACAGCTAAAAGCAATCACACAATTTTCTTTCAGAACAAGCAGAACGACCACCAGCTGATGCCCTGAGAGCAGGGCAGCTGGGTGCGGGTAAGCACAGGCAGGAACCGGCCAAGCCTACCCATCGGCCCTCCCTGCACAGCCTGATGATCAGAGCCCTTGGACATGATGAGCTGGCTCTGCTCCTGCTGAAGGCCAGGGGAGCAGAGCGGGACTCCAGGGAAAAGGGGGCTGTTCCAGGCAACTGCTGGCAGGAATCAATGGAGGATGGGTATTCCACATCTGGGAACAAAGCGCTTTCCAAAAAGCTGAGGGAAGCAGAGACTTGAAGGCAGAGTCTTAATGGGCAAAACGGACAATCAAACATGAGCTCGCTGTGCCGTTCTGTGGTATGTGAACTAATGCGATCCTTGAATATACAAAGAGCGGAAGAGCAAACAGAAGCCAGGAGGTGGCTTATCCTGCATACTACATTAGAAGAACGATACTAGAAAAGTGTATACAATCAGATGTCTACATTTTAGAGTCAGAGCAGAAAAAGACGACACAAAAATTATTTGAGGCAGAAAGTGTCTGCCAGGGAGTGACTTAAGGAGCTCAATCCATTTAGCTTACCACAAAGAAAACTGAGAGATGCTTTGACCATAGCGTATAAAAATACCTTCATGAGGGAAGAAATCCTTTAAAGAGTTCTTTTATCCAGTGAAGAAGGCAAAACCAGATACAAGGGCTGGAAGCTGAAGACAGATTCAAATCAGAAAGAATCGAATTTTTACACTATGATTTCATTACCCATCAGAAATGGCAGATCTCCACGTTTTGATGTCTTCAAGGATGGCAGCCTTTCTGGATAAACACAACTTAGTGGTGCAATTGAATGGCCTGCGATGTGCAAGATAGAACAGCATTGTCTGCCCTTACCTCTGCACAGCTCTGAGCTGCTGCTCCCTGGCACCCGCAGAGGCAACTGGCCCTCCTGCACCAGGCTGGTGCTAGGCTGGCAGGCACTACTCCTTTATCGTGGGGCTCTTAGCTGCTGCGTGCATGTGTGCGTACGTATGTATATATGTTAAAAAAGGGGGTCTCCAGCCAACTACTGGGATCAAAAATATTACTCCATTTCCATATACTATGTCACAGTAAAACATCTTCTCTACCCAGTGTTTTCAGAGCAGCCTGAAAGCACCCTCCTGTATTGCCCCGGAATTATTTCTATTCCTTGTAATGTTGTTACTTATTGTGTCTGGCAGGGATCTTAATCCCTCTCTCTAAATCAGGCTGCCCAGAGCGAAGCCACCTTCACAGAATGGTACCATCTGACAGACTAAGGGAATTTCAAATCCATTCATTTCAGACTTTTTTTTTTTTGCCTTGAAAGAGCCAGCGTACAGGAGGAAGGGACGGAATATGCTGCTTTACAACTCCGACTCCGGCAGCAGGCTCTGCAGAGCGGATTGCTTCACCTATTTCCTCTGTCATCCAGTCTCAGGGAGGGGCTACAAACCTCTCCTCTCTCCCCGGGCCCCCGGTTGCCATGGTCTTTCATACAGTATCTGAGCGAACAAGATCCCTCCGACGTTTGACACCAGAGCTCTGCATGCAGCCTATTTGTTTTCCTTTCACCTCCCTTTGCCTGCATCTCTCCTCCCCGTGTTTTCGATACAGTTTATTCTTTCCACAGAACAAACAGGATCTGTCAGGCTATTACTTCTGTGTATTTTTGTTTGTTCATCAGAGGGACTAATTTCTTAATTTCTCATGATGAAGTAGATTAGCTAAGGGTTCTAAAATGAGCAGCTGTTTTTCTAATACCATTTAAGAGCTACAGACTGTCAGAAGTTCACCTCAAAGACTGCGAGGCAGAAGGGGTCATCGTTTTACGGGGTGGCACCAGAAGCCCTGCCTCCCCATGCTCCCACTTTGGCTTCAGCAGAGTGGTTTGACTCCACAAATCCTGAGCAGTGCTGGTGGCATTCAGAAATGCAGCGTTTCAACAGAATGCTATTGAGCTTCAACCAGAGTAACTAAAACAGGCTCATTTCCTCTTTTACAAATAACAACTCTGGTGTCTTCTGCCCTCCCCCAAGAAAGAAACCTTTGCAGGGGAAATCACTCCTGCTTTTCAGTTTTGTTTATCCTCAGTTTGACCAGCTAGTTCCAAGGTACGGAGCGTAACGATATAATGGTTGGGTTTGTGCACTGAGGAAGAACGGTTCATGTATGTCACATAACTAGTTTCCTTGTAATTGCAATTTTTTATTGGTCTTATTATTTTTAGGAGAAATAAATGGATCAGCCCCCATTAAACCCAAAAGAGCCTCTGTACATACATGTCTTTAAAAAACGGAGAAATAAGTAAACAAATAGAAAAATATTTGTGAAGTGTAAAATTAAGGTGAGCTCTTCTTACTTGCTTTAATGAGTTACAAGTCCTGGCTCAAGCAGAGCCTCTTGCAAGGCTATGGTTATCACCTAGTACCTGCTTGGTCGCCTATGGGACGTGATCCTCATGGACATGTCCCCGTGGACATGCCCACGCACGCTGTGTATGGCAGGGGCTCGTGACTCTGCTACCAGCTGGCCCGGAGGAGCCGAGGCCTGAGCAGGCACAGAGCCCTTGCGACTCTGGCAGGTCTGCGAGGCAGCCGGGGCCGCTTCAGATGCTCCCACCCAGCCCCTGCAACGGGAATGAATCCGCCCGCTCTGCAATCTCACCTGCTCTTGAGCCCTTTGCACCAGTGTTCACGCTCCAGTGAAACGGTATTTTACATAATTTGCTTGCAGGAGTGAACTAATGGGGTTAATCAAGCCATTAATTTGACCCGCAGAGGGAATGGCTGTACAGGCAAGTTTCTGTGAGGCAAGCCCGGGTGTGGTTTTACAGTGCATCGGTTACTCAGAGGTTACTCCCACGTACGGCTCCCACCCCGCAGGAGCACGGAGCAGCCCTCCTTTCCCCGAAGAGCAGCCACCTGGCGTTAGTGTCGCGGGGCAAGAGGTCCGAGGGGGCTGCTGACGTGCCACAAACTGGCCAGCCCCCAACTGGCCTCTTGGCACTGTCTGCAGCCGTGCTCCCCAACGCCTGCCCACAGCCACAGCACCGGTTTCTGAGCCCCGGCCCCCAAGCAGGGCTGGCGGCAGGGAGGGAAGGAGGGTGAGGATTTGAAGAAACACCAAGTGCCCAACCTTATATGTTATGCATATTACGAAGGCTGTAATTACTCCCCTCAAAGACTGCTGTGTGAAGCTGTGCCATCATGGCATTTCACAGCACGCCCTACCACTCTGAAAGCAAGCAGCAACCTTCGGGGAGCAAAAGGCAGGAGGAGAGAGTTGAAAAGCCAGCCCACACAACAGCTTTTCCACACCCTGTCCCCGCTGCCTTCAGGCATCACTGAGGACTTTCAAAGGTACAAATCAGGCCACTCCAGAGGAGCTGCAACTGCCGTCTTGGTGCCAGCTTGGCCCTGACTTGTCGAATTTCCGAGGCTTTGGAAGCTGGTCTGGGAGCAAAGCGGAGCGAGAACTGGGCACACGGAGGCGGCTGGACCCCAAAGCTGGTGCCTGTTAGAAATCTCCTGCTAAGGTTTTAGCTTTAATCAATGCCCCGTTTGAGTCCATCCTGGAGCAGGAGGGAGGAAAGCTAATGTGAAGCGTAAGGATAATCACAGCAAGGGAGCCCCCGGGAAGGGGGAGAGGAGAAAAATGGAAGATGAAAGCAGGCAAATGGTTTAAACAAACAGTCGCACAGGGCCAATGAAAAGGGGGAACAGAGGGAAAATGACACAATAAAAATAAATGCTGTAAGAGAAAGAAAAGCTTCTAGCACACACAGGGAAAAATGTGGGGCCTGGAAAAAGCAAAAGTATGAGGAAAAGATGCTCTAATGGAGCTCTCTAGCAGCAAACACTAACCCATTAGCAGGCAGCCCCTTTCCCTTCTAATGGCCCGAGCCTGTACCACATTATCACCATGTACCCCATGGAGTTCGCTGGTTGTTGAGGTATTTCACAGAGCCTGGCTCTAGCTCACACCTGGCAGAAGCTGCCTGAAGTCTTCTGCGGACAATTGCAGAGGGTTTTTTTTTATTCTAGGTGAAATTTTGTTAAATTTCCCCTTGGTTGTTTTGTTTGAGCATAAACAAAAGGTATTTTTCACACTTAAGGGCGTTTTTCAGATCCTTTTCTCTGTGCTGTGATAAATTAAATCCCTTTCATTTTTAGAAATTCAAACTTGGCACTTGTGTTGCTCCTCAGCAAGCAGCATGTAATTTGCCAAGCCTGAAAGAATCCTGGCTGAGAAATAAACACAGTGGGCCATATGCTCTCCTTCCCATATGCAGAAGGCACCTTACCTCAAAAACTGGGAAGAGGCTGCAATTGCCCCATGTCATCGCTTCTGCCAATGCAAAAAAATTCCACAGAAAAATAGAGCAAAGGTCTGGGGCTCTCCACAAAATAGCCCTCTTTCTGCATGCCTCCAGGGACCTCCCCTGCACTGCCACTGACTATGTTGCTGGCTTCTGGCCTGGCAGAAATGCGGCGAGGGGTCAGGGAGTGCGTTTGCCACGTCTCTGGTGCTCACAGTAAAGCTGCATTATCGTTATTGGTATTTGCTGGCACAACTTGCTTTGCAAGTGAACGATCTGCAGAGGACAACGGTTCCTTTAATACTGCTCTTTTCTAGCTCATTCACATCATGCCCTTATGGGAGGAAGATCATACACCAGAAGGACTCGGGTGAAGTGAGGGCTTCTTTCTGCTCCATGCCCATAAGAAACACAGAGGAAGAGTGTGCCACGTACATGCAGTACCTCAGTTTTCTGGTGGGCTCTGGCAGATGATGAGAGTGACTGATAAAAGCACCAAAGCAGACGCATTGGTGCTTATGAGGAATGGTCATCTGTACAAATTCAGGCATAAATTCCATGGTCTTCCCCTATCTGACACCGACTTCAAAGAGCTGGAATAACTCCCTCGTCTTTGGTTACAGGCACTTGTCTGTGCAGCCTCTCTGCAGGTGGTATTTCAGTCTAAAATTGAGAGCCGAGTGTTTCCAAAAGGTAGCCAGTGAGACCAAGGGAAGTGGTCTTCTGCTGCAGCTGCCCAGGAAAGCACGTTATCTTCACTGTGGTTTCAAATAACTAGCTGCTGATAAGCTGAGGTAGCTGGGATGGCACACCAGGTCTATGATTTCACGAGCTAGTTCTTTTAACATCCTTGAATCCAGGCTACCCAGATCACCAAGTTCCAGTACTTGAAACTCTTTTGATTTTTCTTCCACCTTGGACATGGTCTTTGTGTTTCCATTAGCCACCTGGCCTTTGTTTTGACATTCAATCTTACTAGCCCTAGTGAAAACTGAGACAAGGTATTCTGGTTTGGGCTATGCCTAGGTTGTCTTTAACCTTGACATGCTCTTCACTGCACAGTTCCTCCTTTCTCTCTGAGGTCTCCTTTATTTATTTCCCAAGGAAAACTCCACTATTGAATTAATTTCTTTTGCAAGGCCTAACTCTGCTTAGCTTTTGGCAGTACTGACTTTATCCCTGGACTTCCAGGTCTCTAAGGCATAGCTTCGTTTGCTGATCAAGCCTTTATTCATGCCTTCTGAGGCTTTCTGGATATCCTTGATACCTCTTCTGAGACAATTACCTCTTAAGCTTTAAACTTCCTTTTTTCTCCTTTTTACTTCCTCTACACCATGAATGCTTTTTTGCCTCCTTCTGTCCTGCCATCTTCCTAATGCACAGTCATATTCCCCAGCTTTACTAGCCCTCACAGCTGCAATCCCAGCTGCCTTTTTGCAGCCTTTGACTCACTCCTCAAGCCCTGCCTTCTCCTGCCTTCACTGGAGACAGGTCTTTGCACAGGATTGTGTTGATCTCTCCCATGAGAGACTTAACAAAGCAAGACATGATCTCGCTCTCCCTCTGCTTACTTTCCTTCATGTCTTGCCCGGCTCTCCCCTCCTGGCCACAGAGGCGGTGGCCTCATCAGTGGTCCCCAGCCCTTCTGCTTGTCCTGGTGACCTCGCTGCATCCTGTCTTCTCATCTCTCTTGCCCCCATATGCCTCCTCCTTCTTTATATCTCACTCTCCTCTCGGCTCCTTCTCCTCGCAGCACAAGCATGCTTTATCTTCATGCCTTTTTTTTTTTAAAAAAAATCCTAACAACCCTTGACTCCAAGTGACTCTCCAGCTCTCACCCTATCTCTCTTCTCACTGTCATCTCTAAGCTTATCGAGTGTGCTGCCTATGATTTATATGGTTTAGACTGAATTTAGTCTCCATCTCCAACATAGATTCTTTTCCAAACAGGCTTTCACTTCTCGCCTGTCACAGAAACCAATATCACAGAGTCTCTAATATCCTTTGTCTCGCTGCAGCTCTGCACTATTATGCCAGGCTCACTGCCATAGCCTGTCAGCTCTTTCCGGCGCCGCTGACCACGCTCCGCTAGAAATCTGGTCCTCCTTTCCCAGTGCTCCTACTTGACTCCAACACCTTCAGTTGCTTGCTCAATGTTATTTGGACTAGTTCGTCACTACTTGCCCTCCCACCTGCTGCTGTTCTGTGGCTCTGCCTCCCCATCCCCTGTCTCCTTTCCCTCTCACTCATATCCCTGAGCAAGCTCACTCTCCTTACACATTCAAGGACCTTCTCTACACCAGCAACTCACAGACCTACCTCTCTGTCCCCGGCCAGTTCCCATCTGTTCCAACTAAATTCAAGCCCTGCCTCTGGGATCATCTTGTGGATATCTGTCAGCTCAAGCTCAAAGTAGGCTCTCATCCTACTCCCTGGGTCTCCTCTCCTTTCTGTTTCTTCAGTCCCTGTGGACAACACCATCACTTGCCTGTCACTCAGCCCATAACCTGGTTGTCATCTTTGCCTCAACCCTCCCTGCAGAGTCCCGCAGCCAGGCTCTTATCACCTTGCACCCTGATGGTTGCAATCTTACCCTGCTTGCAGACAGACAGAGTGCTGCTGCCCAGGTCATTTTCTTTGCCTGTCATCTTGACTGTGCCACCTCTCTCTTTGCAACCCTCTCCTGTCTTCCTCTTCTTTTGGATTTCAGCCCCCTCCCTTGCTCTTAAATCCAGCTGCAGCATACACCATTGCAGCATATACCAGTCTCATTCACTGCTGAGACTTCCCATCACCCCTTCATAACCCACTCTTTTCCACATGTTACATTTTAGCTAGAACTGCCTTCACGCTTTCCTCGCTGCTGGATTTCATTTTTGGGAGGAGATTCTCAAAAATCATACAAACCTGACCCTGAACTCTGCCCCCAGTATAGTTACATTTGTAGAATTTTGTAGAAATTCCTGTCTCCGTGATGTCCATCAGTCTCTTCTGTTTCCTTGTACTGCCTGGTGTGTTTGTCTCCCTGCGTTATCTCTTACCTTACACTTAGGTTGGAAGCATTTGGCGGGAAGGAAATATATTTACATCCTGCATCTGCAGGGAGCCTAGCACAATGGGACTCCTACACTGTGACTAGGACTCAGAGGTGCTACCCACCATAGCGCAAGCAGTTACAAATACAACTTTAATCTGTGTACAGCTAAACATGCTATTGTATATTCTGCAGATGCGAGAACACCAACATTTCAATGTGCCCTTGCTCCACTTCTTCTTTGAAAGGATGCAATATTAGGATGAGATACTGTATGCTGAAAAAGTCAGGAAATGCTAAGTTACAGTTCCCACGGCAATTGTAACTCAGCCTCATACGGTAAGGCACAAAGGTTATCACTGTATACAATAACAGACGATGCTGAACACATGCAAAGTGACCAAATTACTGTCGTGGCAGATAACCAGGTCTTTGAACTTCTGTGCAGGGAAAATCTTAGACATTTGCTGGGCTTTTAGCATTTAATTCTAGAAATGTGAAGTCCAACACCCTATAAATAAAAGTCAAAATTATGTTGTATAGCAAGTAACCGGTCCCAGCAGTAGCTTGTAGCCCTCTTTTGCGGAAACACAGCTAATGTCAACGAGAAATATTTCCATTACTTTATAAGCTCTGGTAGCTGTCAACCGAGAGAGGGATCTGCCGATCAGAGAAATCTGGGAAGACATCAGTGTGTCAGAACAAGTGAAAAGACTTGACACAGAGGGCACATTTTTGTTGAGCAATTTGCATTAGCATTTCTGGACAAATTCTACATTTCACATGCAATTCACAAACCAACAGCAGCACTGCTAATTGGTGCAGTTGCCACTCAACTGCGGTGCCTTGTTTGAGCTATCACTAACGTGAATGAAGACTACAGACTTTTTTTGAAAAAATGCAGCAATTATTTTGCAGCCTTTGAGTTGGGTTCCCCCTGCCCCCACTTTCATCCTTATAATTTCATTATCTCAATACCTTAAAAAGGACGTGGAACAGAAAAATGCAAACCTCAGAAAAGTCCTGTTGAAGTTATTAAGAAAAAAAACCTGTTTGCAAAGAATGACGCCCTTCATTAATATAACCGTTAGCCCTGCTGTCACCGTGAATTTGACCGTGTCCCAGAGTGCCAATGCAAAGCTACGTGTCGATCTGAAAAAATACCAGTAAGTGGTAGAGTACAGGTGACTCTAAAAATCCCAGCCACCAAACCAAGGCTGTTCTCTGCACATATCTAAAATGCTGATGGGATGACAGAATCTCTCTGTTTCCTCTTAGATGGTATTAGAAGTTATTTAACAGAAAACAGGGCAGATCTCTCATCCATCATTCTTTATCCTTTGTAAAATCGAGTCCCCTGAGAAAAGGAAAGAGCTTCCATACTGCAGCTTTCTATTACCGCCGCTCAAAATGCTCAGGCAGCTGTGGCTCAGCTGAAGGAAGGTTTGGCTGACTCCTTTTCATAAAGTTGGACAGTTATTTTTAGGCCATATTTCCTTTAGGCCTGTACAGTGCAAAATCCAAAGGAGCTAATGGGATTGGCAGGTGCATAGATTATTGGTGATCTCCTCCAGCCCAGTGTTCACATTTCCTTACTACATTTTTTTCATAATGTACAGTGAAAAAGGGAACAACCTACAATTAAATATCTTCCTAGCTAGCCTCGATACCTTTTATATTCAAATGCTCAACGAGAGACCAGTGCACAATAGCTAAAGATGGAACAGCATGAGAAAAACTATACAGATGCACCTCTATCTAAATAAATCTAAATCTGAAGAACTGGATTTTTAATGGAGTATTTTGGTTGCATCTCTACAGACAAATAGGTATCTGTAATGTACTTTCATTGTGACCCTAATCTTTCTGCAGCTGCAAGAATCCCATCCCCTTCCTTGCTTCCCTTGAGATCTCCTTGGCCCCATCCTACTAAGGGTCTAACCTCACTATTGTAGAAGTCACTAGCAGAAGCCACATCTTATCCACGGATCCCAGCTGTGCTCTCCTTGGAAAGAACAAGATAAACTACAGTTAAGCCAGTGTAATTCTCAATCCTGATCACGAGTGGGTCTGAATCCTGGATACAGATGTCATTTCATCTTCTGCAGTGAAGCACAAACCAGACTGTTGGGCAAACTCCCGTAACGCATCTTTGTGGTGTAAGTAACTCCGCTTGGGCTTCCTTCTGCCACACCCTGGGTTATAGGCACAGCAGTCACATTTCAGTGACTAAATCCTGATTTGCAGGCCCAATTATTTTGACTACGACAGCACAATCTTATTGGAAATTGGTGCTACGTACACCCCAGGCTGATTCAGTGGCATTCAGGGAAGCAGGGGCTGGCTGGTAGCTCTATGTGTGCCCTGTCCTGAATGCAGGGTGCCCAGCACTGCCTCTGCAGGGCTGCTCCAGAAGGCACTTGAGCCCAGCAGGGCTCTCCTCTCTTGGCCCCCCTCTGAGCATCCCTCCAGTATTCACCTGGCGAGGCACAAAAAAAGAGAGCCCCTGAAATCTCCAGGGATATGGGTTGCCTCCTTCCTTCCAGCTACTTTATCCTCTGCCTGTATTCAAAAAACAGAGAGCTGATACCTCAAACCCTTCACAAAGAAAAGCAAACGGTGCCTCTGTGAAACCACAGGCTGTACTTTCCAATGGTAGAGCACGGCTCCAATTTACCAACACATGGTGTGGCCATCAGCTGTGATTCTACAAAAACTGCAGAAGATATCTTTGGACCTCCTAATATCTTATTTCTGACATATGGAGGGACTGGGGAGTTTGCAGCTTCCCACCTGCTTAAATATAATTCACTACAAAACATCAAACAGATGCATTGAGCCCTTTGTAGACATATCATTACCTTATGTGTTCATGTAACGCACATCTGTAGCACATTGGCAGTACACCTAGTTAATGTGTGGGAGACTCCTAGGTTCAAAGCCTCCAGTTTTTCTTTTGTTCTTTAATGAATCCTTCTTTTGTTTAGCTCCCCCTCCCCTTAGGTTGTAGCTGTAACTCTGTCATTAGCATCTTAAAAATCTTTTCCTCCAAAACTACCTACAACACTGCAATAAGCTGGGAACATACTAGGAAGCACCTAAATGAATCATGATTCTTACTTAAGACAGGTTTAACAGGTCTGGGTCACTGTTTTCAGCAGCACTGTTGCTTAGTTAGCAAACTCAGTAATCAAATATTCCCCTAAAAACCAGGTGAGGTGAGATTCCTGTGCTATATTCCAGCTGGTAAGCCAGGTTCATAATGTTAAAAGATGTATTCATGCCTACTAGGAGCGTCACAATTTTTGTGAGTCTCTGCAGACCCACGTCTGCTTCTCAGTGTCCAAAAATCAAAGCATTCAGGCACCTCCACAGAAGCCCACTGAAAATGCTGAGCTGTATCCTTTGTGGCGAAACATTTTGTTGAATTTTCACTGGAGTTCAACCTAATGACCCCAAACTTGATTTCCTAGATATTATGCATGAAAACAGACATGTAACACTGAGATATCATCTGCAACACAGACTGGCAACTGTGGTGTCCACCAGATTCACTATCCCTCCCAGTGCTGGCATCTTCCTGGGCTTCACCAAAAGGGACCAGCTACCAAGAAGTTATGGGAAACAGGCAGCAGAAGATGCTGATAAGGAAATGTTATCACAGATAGGCACAAAGACAGAAAGACTTTGCTCACGTTCCGACAGCCATTTGCCTGTAAATGAAATCACAGAATCATAGAATAGTTTGGATTGGAAGGGACCTTTACAGGTCATCTGGTCCAACCCCCCTGCAATGAGCAGGGACATCTTCCATTAGATCAGGTTGCTCAGAGCCCCGTCCAACCTGACCTTGAATGTTTCCAGGGATGGGGCATCTGCCACCTCTCTGGGCAACTGGTTCCAGTGTTTCACCACCCTCATCGTAAAAAATGTCTTCCTTATATCTAGTCTAAAACTACCCTCTTTTAGTTTAAAACCATTACCCCTTGTCCTATCGCAACAGGCCCTGCTAAAAAGCTTGTCCCCATCTTTCTTATAAGCCCCCTTTAAGTATTGAAAGGCTGCAATAACGTCTCCCCGCAGCCTTCTCTTCTCCAGGCTGAACAACCCCAACTCTCTCAGCCTGTCCTCGCAGGAGAGGTGCTCCAGCCCTCGGATCATTTTTGTGGCCCTCCTCTGGACCCGCTCCAAATGCAGTGGGGGTTTTGCCTGTAGAAAAATGCCAAGCTAATATTCACTGAGTTACTGTGCTTTCAGTGGGCTGACTCCAGTTCTTTCCAAAGTTGTCAGACCTCTTCTCCAAGACAGCTTAGGGACTGCTAGAGATGGTCAACGGTCAGGGTGTGATCTGGGTCATTTCCTCTGCAAGAAACCCAGCGGCAAGGCAGGCAGGCCACACCACTGGCAGAAGCGTCAGGACTCCCGAGTGTTGTGCTGCTTACACCTCACGGACATCTCCAGCAACTTAATCGCAGTGTTCACGCTTCCATGTACTGTTACCTGAATTAACTGTGCGCCCTAGTAAGACAGTTCAGCTTTATAAAAAGGTTTGTGATTCTTAGCCACCACAGTGATATGTGCCTAACTTTGTCAGACAACTCCAGATTCTAACAGAATCGGCAGATTTCAGCATTCAGTTTGTCACTGCAAAAAAAATCAGCTCCTTAACAAGCACAGCACATTAGCAATGTGTATTGTTGCCCTATACTCATCAATTAGCATTATTATCTTTATTTAACTGTAAGTGGCATGTTTTCTTTGCTGGCTTCCTTCCAAAATCATCTGTTACTCTGAGTTGAGGTAGTAGTATGTGTTCTCACTGCTTATGATGAGACATTTCTCTCTTAAAAAGCATAAACACACCACCACCTGAAGAATGGTGTAGTGACGGTGCTCAGGAAAAAGACAACCATAAATAAAACCCATTCTTCCTCTCCCTGACTTTTCAGAAAAAATCCTGCAGCAAACTCCAGCTCCTTTGGCTAGCCGCTAAAATCAGCAAAGGTATGAGCCAAGGCAGAGCCCAAAGCCTTCAAAAGCTGCTGGGGGAAGTGATAGAGGAAGCTCCGGGAGTGCCCCTGCCTTCCTGTTGTTCCTCCTGACAGCGGAGTGGCAACCTCTGTCCCATAGCTCTCCACAGTGACTGTAAGTGCAGTGGCAGCCTCAGTTACAGGTTACCTGGTGGCACTTCCTTCTGAAAACCAAACAGCAAGCTCACACAGATCAACAGCCAAATGCAGCTGCAGAAGAGGAAGGCCTGCTGCATCTTCAGCAGGTGCTGGGCATGGACACGTCTGCTTAAAAGAGGAAATGACTGAAGATTTACAATGGCAAAAGCAAGGTATACAACCTGAAAGACTGATGAGCTTTTTCCCTCCCCTCAAAACATTTTCTTATGGCCTCAAAATACATCCTATATCTGAGGACTGAAATGAAGAGGAGCATATTGACTGTTAACAGCCACATCATAATAAAACCACCTCTAAAAATTCAGGAAGCAAAGATATTCCCGTTCCCAAGCTTGCACTCAGAAGAATCACTCCAAGTGTGTGGCACCAGTTTGGCACTGGCACTAGGAAGAGAAACAAGCCAGTGTTGTGTGTCTCATTTGTATGTTTTTATTGTTATTTTCCCTCACTAACCTTAGACTGCTTCAAAATTAATTTTCTCTTCTTTCTTAACGGCTGTGGCCATGCTGACTAGTACAAGTGAAAAGCTACAACGTTTTTCTGAAGCCAAAGTCATTGCCCACAGGATGAAAACCTTCATCCACAACGGACTCAGTAGTCAAAGCTGAGTGCAGAGTGCGGTGCTGCAACATGGGTCATACGGTCTTTTCTACGGGAATACAAACACGATTAGCGCAGAAAGAGGTCCAAAGATTATTTAAATGCCAAAACAAACTTAATTGCCTAATTGCCACCTCCTCCAGAATAACTCAACCCGCTCAGCACTGGAAAAAACTCATGTTGACACTGCCCTTGTTTGTTTGGCTGTGTGTCAGCCCAAGAGGGTATATTTAGCTTTAGCACGCTTGCAGGATTGCATCTTGCAGCTCAACAGGAAATCTCTGGAGTCAAAGCTAAAGATATCACTGCACGCTCGGAAATTTACGGCCAGCTGTAAAAGTGGAGCTGTGGTGGTCAGAGTGCTCAACAGCCTTCTTTTAAATGAGCGAGGAGGCTGAATTAAACACTTCACTGTACTGAGTTCATGGCAGGCAGGGTGCACCCGCCGAGCTAAAAATAGCAATAGAGAAGGCTCTTCTCTTGCTGGGATAATACTGAATTGATACACCCCGTTCCCATTCCCAAGCTCGTGCTCACGAGTAGGTGGGAGGGGGAGAAATCTGAGGAAGGAGAGCTGGGGACTGCATGTACGTGAAGGGTTGCTGAAGGAGCACAGAGATCTCCTCCTCTGAAGCTTTCAGAAATTTTAAGAGGTGTCGGATTCATTTAAAAAGAGAGAAATCATAAAAGAGAACACGCATCCAACACAGGTTTTCTTTTCCATTAAAAAATCTAGACACGGGTTGTGGAACAAATTCCAGGGCAAGCGAACAGGCAGAGAATCCTTTTCTTTCAGTCTTGCCTGTCCTCGATATTTCTAAGCGCCATTTTGCCCGATGGTCTCGTGGCTCCTGAGCACGCCTCTCCAGCGCTGGGCGAGCAGGGGGCACCTCGGCTGCAGCCTCACCTAATGCCTCAGTCTCAGAGAAATACATTACTCAGGGGAAGAATCTACTGAGGTGACTCTTGTGCTAAAAGTTGTGATGGTTAAAAATTAACCCGAGTATGGAAACTGACACCTCTCAGGTCTCTCTCACGAAGTCAGCGGTGATATCCCGGTGGGTGGCCCACAGCGTCGGCACACCGGGTGAGCACCTGAAGGGGCCTGTGGCACTGTGAGATGATGCCAGCTGTGTGCCCGAACAAGTCATGCCACCTTGCTTGGTTCAGTCACCCAGCAGGTGGAAAAAAGCAACCACCACCACAGAAGCCCAGGGAGGACAAGGCCTTGGAGCAAACCATGACTCGTGGGGAGCTGTTCTGCATGGCCTGTTTGCATGGCCTAATCGTACAAAAGCTTCATACAGCATTTTATAAAGCACTGGACCATATTAACTCAGCAAAGCTCCGTGGTACACTGAAGGATCAGGCCCTTCTACTTCACCACAGTTAAGGCATGAATATGACCCAGGACCATTCTCTACTGAGATAATGAAAAGGCAGGATGTAAAAACAGCTCTTGTTTTCTGTTAATAAGTGCTTCCTTTCTCTATCTTATCATTTTCTCTCAAGTGGTGGCTAGCTGACTGTTTGCATTTCATCTCAGCTTTGGGAATGCTTTGTACGGTCCAAGTAATCTAAGTAAGCCAGAGCACACTTCGCTTTGCTCAGTGACAGGACAGCTATGTATGTTTATGAAGCAAAATCAAAAAGGAGTAAATGTAAACAAACCGTCCCCCTTTGAAGAGCTTCTCGGGATACAAAGTGTTCTGTCAATAGCAGTGTAAGGAAGTACCGCGGCCTTAGAGTCTTGCATGCTGTTGATACCAAAAAAAGCAACTTTGTTAATCTAAATAAGATTAAACTGTTTTCTTTCAAGAAAAAAGCTGCTGGTGCCACCCTGCCTACAGCTGACTGGTCTCACAAGAACAGGCTAATTTCTTTGCCTCCAGACAGGTCATTAACTGGTGGAGAGGGGGCAGGTGGTGGATGTAGTCTTAGGAAGTGTACAGAATTTGTTTTTATTAACCCTACATGGGAGAAGGCTAGTTGTAAGGCTGGGGTTTGGCAGCTTGATGTATTCACAATCCAGAGTTTGGACAAATCACTCCCCTGCCTCGTGCCTCAGCGTCCCCACCCGTACGGCCAGAACGATGACGGTTCTCTGATTTCACCAGACTGCGCTGACCCCTGCAAGGCAGCTGGGACCCAGGGAGCTAGCATGCTCTAGTTACATACTCAGAGAATACTTTTTCTCCAGAAAAGCTCAGAATTGTATTCCTTGTCTGCATGCACCTGAACAAACCAACAGGCAAAAATCTTACTCAGAACAGAACAAGGAAGAAAATAAATTTCTCTATCCTATTCAACTCTCGCTTCCTTTGAGCGAGGTTGCTAAAAACATAGGTTAGGGAGCAGGCAGGAGAAGGAGAGCAGGCTTCTTGGCTAAAAACGAGGGATTTGCTGTGGCCCAGACAGTGCCAGCTTTTCTGGATCCTGAGACAAGCCTCTCCTTATTTCCAGAGCTGGGTGAGACAGAGCAGCAGAGCCCCGTGAATCTGTCATGGCTGTCTGGAGCTGACAGCTGTGCGCTCCCCCTTCAGCAAGCTGCTTCCTCTTTGTCAGGTGTGATTTGAGTGCTACACACCACCAGGCACACATTCGGCCCCTCGTTACAGGCGCCTTTGCAGTGCCAGAGCAAGGCTCGGTCGCCGTCGGAAGATTTAAGGGACGATGCTGAGTCGGGGGCCCAGGCTGGCCATGGCTGGCTGCTTTCGGCTGCTCCTGGCTGCTCCCGCAGCAGTGCTGCTTACCGGAGGAGGTGCGGTGCCTCTCGAGCTGCACCGGCATGTTTCACTACCAGCACTAGCTTATTCCTGAATCCACTAAAGGAAGCAAAGTTCAGCAGTAAACAGGAGACCCCTCAGCAGGGAGAAACCCTGCAGATTTCCCACAAGTGGAAGAACTCGAGAAGGTGTGGAGCCCTTCTGCGCCGAGGCAGCGGTCCAGCTGCCTGAGCACGCAGCAGGGTAAAAGGCTGCTCAGCAGCCCGCTCTCCTGGGGCAGCTCTTCAGGATGGTGACAGCTCCGCAGAGCAATGCGCCGCGATCCCATAAACTCGCCGTGCCAAGTCCTGACCTGACTGGCAGATGATGGGAGTCAAGCCACAGTCCCCAGAGTACGCACCAGATGCTTAAGACTGCAAAACCGCTGCTTTGGTTAAGCTGTCTACACTTTCTATTATGTGATGTACTTCGAGCTAAAAAGGCTCTCCTTGGATAATCCCGGCGTTTTAGAGCTTTACCGCCAGGAGTGCTCTCTAAGGGCACTGTTTAGAGAAGTGTCATGTACGAACGACAGAATCACAGAAGGGAGAGATGGAGAAGATCACCTAGCCCGTCTCTCAGCCTGTACGGGGTTGCTCCCATGAGGACTTTTTAGTCCAACACACAGGAATTACTGTAACGAGAGAATCTCACAGCACATCAATGCTCCTTAACAAACAATGAAAAGCCTGGGAAGAGGAGGTGATCAAGAACTTTGTGATATATGCCTGTTAGCAGACAGGTCCTTCTACAGACGGCCTGGAGAGTGTTCGTGTTAAAAGCCAATTGGATGAGTGACATTTAAAAAAAAAAAAAAGATGCGTGTGTCACTTTTCACCAGCTTCCCCCTGGCTTGGTTCAGACAATTACAGCTTAACTACCAGGGTTAAGTTGAAGCCTTCCACTATGTCAGAATATAAGATAGAGAGGGACACTGTCAACTTCTTCGGGTATTGAAATCTCATTTATGAGAAAGGAAGGCATTCTCTGTCAGCTTTCTTTCACATCTGAAAGAAGTAAGTCAAAGTAGTTACAAAGGAAAAATGTGGTGGGTGTTTTTCACAGTAGCCTTTACCTGTGGTCTTTCATTCGCACGGCTGCTGTGAGAGGAACCTACTCAGAGGCTCTCTGGGGTAAAACTGTTTTGCCATTTGACAAAAGGGGAACGGTGCCTTCCCCACACGTCTCCTTCCTGATGAGCTCCATCAGAAGATTCCCCAGCGAGTTTCCAGCAGAGCTGTCACCACGCCACCCACAAGCCTGCCGGCTCCATGCCCAAAGACAACACATGCCCATGGGTACAGACGGAACTGGCAGCGTCGCCACCCTTGAAATCACATCCCTGCATGTCCAGCGAGGTGCTGCTTTACCATCCTTCCCTGATGCACTCCCTCAAGCTGCCACTTGGCACTAAGAGAGGGAAACTGGGAGCTTACCTTTAACCAAAGGTGCCTACTCCACGAGATGCATCTGAGTTTCATTCAGCTCTAAAGTGCTGTTGAGGCATGGCAAACACATCTCAATGGGAAGGTGAAAGATAGGTAAGAAAGCGCTCTGAAAGCTTCTGCAGCCTGGGAGTGAAATGCCCTTCTCACACTATTGAAGAGGCTAAGAAAGTAGTCAGGCTTCTAAGAACTTGTAACGTACCAACCAACACCAAGCAATAGGTACTGCTGGAAGATACGGCACCGTGGTGATCGCTGCTTCTGCACGAAACTCTTGAAAGGACAGGATGCAGGAAACAGATCCTGGTTTCTGGAGTGCTGCAAATCTCAGTGCTGTAGCTCTCTCACGTTTCAAAATCGGGAGCTGGTCTCTCCTTCCTCCACCAGACAGTTAAGGAGACAAAATAATACACCTGCAGTTGGTTTTGCTCCAGACTTAAAAACTTTACATCCATGGAGTACAGAAACTTGCTTAAAAAATACAAGAGCTGAGGTGAGACATTCAATCACCTGACCCCAGGAATCAAAGTCTTGGGACAAAAATCAACGGATAAAATCCCAAGGTGACAACGTTACTGCTCTACTTATACATGGCCAGGTTCAGCAAGGGATAAACAGAAGAGACACCGTTTTCCGTGAAGAAGCCTGGGAAGGCAGAAACTTAAAGCAAAATAATGTAGAAAGCTATTAAATTTATTTCTAGCATTGCCAGCATAACTAAATGTTATGATGGCATTTAGTTATATTTAGAAAGGGAAGATAGGTTTTGCTGTTTGTTTAATACCATTTCTTAATACTTTTTTCCCCCCAATGTTTAAGTAGTTACCTGGAGCACTAGACGTCAAGAAATCCAAGATGCAGCCCTTCACTTGCCCAGAATCCACTATTGGATCCTGAACATATCTATACAATGGGGATAACATTTCCAGTGTGTTGAGACACACGTGCAAAGTACTGTTACTTCTTCCACATACGTTTCATCACTTCCAGAGCAAAGTTTGTTCTTGGACGCTTGCACAAAGACCATGCCAAAAGCAATGGACGTGCACGTACACTTTCAAAAAACAGGCTTTGGCTTCCTGAAGGGAAAGTTTTTGTTGTTGTTTGGTTTTCAGCAAAGGCCTCTTTCCAAGGGCACAGGGAACCACCCTTCTGCAAAACAACAAATTACAAGTGTTTCCCTCAACCACACACGCGCCCTGTGGAAACTTAAGAGGATTGATTTGGGAAAGCAGGAAGGGACTGCACCAAGCTCTGGGAGGAAGGTTTTATTTCTTTTTCTCATGTTTCTCATTGTTAAATGATCTGCCTCTCCTCTAGGCCACAGTACACATAGCATAGCTTTAGCTTTAATCTCTGCTTGTGAGGTTCACTTGGCTCCCTCATTTCACAAAGAAAATCCCAGACTTCTCAGGCTGGTGTGGGACCCTAGGGGATGTGGCAGTAAGCAGTAACCCTCCACGAAGAAATAGCGCTTGTGAGGAATTTTACTGCTGTGTCCACTTCCGATGCAAAGAAAGGGAAGGGGCAGCTGCCTGAGGGAAGGGGGAAGAACAAATTTATACCTTCTGGGGCAGCAAAGCCACAGTAACCTTCTGTTCAAATCTTCTACAAGATGCTTCTTTATGCTGACTACTTTCCACCCACTCTCAACAGCTCCCTGTTTTAACGCATGGCCCATCCTTGCCCTCTCCTACTTTCCGATACTAGCCTGCAGCAGCGCATAAAGCGCTCCAGGTTTCTCAGCTGCAACACGTCCCTGTTTTTCAACAGAAACATCTGTTTTCAGGGACTTAACATGCAAGCATGCACGTGGCCCTCTCCTTCACACCAGCTCTGCACTGGCATCTTGTCCACTGACCCGAACGAAATTTGTACTATACAAACCAGTCCAGGCAAAAGTCAACAATTTTAGACACCAGAGATCTCAAGCAGAATGAAGATGGCAAATGACCCAATAACACACAACTATTGCTGTCACCAAAAAGTCTTCCCTTTCACCAAAAACACCCCTCAGAAAATCTCTACCCATGTCATTTTGATACACTGTGAAAATTGCTTAAGTAGGTTTCTGATGCTCAGCATTTTTAAATCTTCTATACCAACGACTAACACCTTTTTCTGTGGAAAATGCGGTTTCCCAGAAGAGGCCGTTTCAGAATTTGGGGTGCTGGGAGGGACAGGACAGCTCAAAGTCCTGTTGCAGTACTGGGGTCATCTCTGACCTGCCTGTTTTGAAATAAAAGTCTCACTCATTATTCATGTTTGCGGACATCCTTAATGACTGGGTACAGTGTTAAGGCCTTTAAATAAGTACACGTGTCAGAAGACAGACCTGTGCAGCACTGTGGTCAGGCTGAGGTTACTGAAAGGTTCAGCAGCCACAGTGGTTATGAAAAACAAGCACCAGCATTTATTTACAGATCCACATACCCACCGGTTTGATTTTATTTTCATCCGCAGTGGGATCTTCCATCTATATAGCCTTTGAAATATGAATCTGTAACTTTATTTTGGGGGACAGTCTTCAAAATCATTTGTTAGCAAATGTCATGCTCTTGAGTTTATTTCAACTAGTGCTCCCTCACTGTGCTAAAATAATGAATAATAAATAATGGTGGCAGCAGCAGCAATAGCAGCAGCTGCAGAGAGACATCCAAACCCAATCCATACTACAAAAGGAAACAAGTCATATCTATTTCTCTCCTTCTCCTTTAATTTCTTTTCCCATTTTTTACCATGGATTCTGCTGTCGTTATTGTCCACTTTATCTTTTGCTTCCCCTGCTTCTTCATACCAAGGAGTGTGGAGGTCTCTAAGAGGTCGGAGGATTTCACAACATCAGCCCTCCACTTATTTTACATACTGACTGTTACTGGAATACGTAATTAAATCCTAACAACTGGGTAGGAAGGTGCCCCCACCAATCTTTGCTCTTAATTTTCCATAGATCTTATGCCTTTTGGACCCATCCTGGATAGGGATGATAAATGTCTATTCGGATAAACGTTAGTCAGCATACCCACCCCACTGGACACCAATTTAGTTTATTATTCTTCCCTCTATCACCTCAGACGCTGTTGAACTGGAAAGCACAAGTAAAACAGTGCCTGAAGGATGAACACACACGATGCCATCAGATTCCTCCTCCCATGAGCACTGGGTCTGTTCTCCAAAGTGCCTGGTCTGTTGACAAGTCGCTTTTCCTTGGCTAGTCTCACAGGAAACCACCAAGGTTGCATTGTGGTCTCTTCTGGCTGACTTATCCCTCACACCACGAAAGGACCGAATGGCTCCTACCAAGCTGATAAAAACCCCCGTGTACATGCACGTTAGAGCTCCGAGAGGGAATTACAGCCTCTGGAGGCAAGACAAAATACTTAATAGGTCTGAAAACACTGGTGAAAGAGCAAAGTAGAGCGTAAGAAAGATGTATCTGTCTGTGATCAGAGGCTGCTCCAGCACTGAAAAACAGCCATCTATCTGCTTGCCCCCCTCTCTAAATTGGACTTAAAAAGTGAGTTTCAAGAGAATGGCTCAGCGAGGGCTTTTAGTGACTGAAATACTAAATCCGTGACTTTTATACAAGATGCAGGAACGGTCCTGTGTGATCTGTACACCAGGCTGATTACCGGATCTTTGTTCCCTAAAACAGCCATGGTAAGGAACGCTACAAAGCTCACATCTTGAAGGAAAATGGGAAATGATTCACTCTGACCACCTCTGACCACTAAATGGACACCGCTTGTGGCACTAAAAAGGCAATGTGCAATCTTGTTGGCTGGAAAACAGTGACATTATTTCTAAACCGTGGCCTCACAAAGTGCTTTCACAGATGGGCAGAACTTGAACACAGAGTTTTACTTAAATACTGGGACTGGGTAAAAAGTTTCTTTTGAGACTTCTTTTCCCTGGAAAATTACCATTTTGACTGCATAACATTCATCACAACAGGTTCCTGTTTTCAGGGGAAAAATTATTAAGTTTTGCCAAATACTGGGGAAAAAAGTGCTTAGAAAACAGAACACTTCAGACAAATCTTCCAATTTACAGCAAAACACACTCACATTTTTCAAGAAGAGTCACTAGTTTCTACAGAAGAAAAAAACTACGCTCTATCCAGCAGTACTCGACGCTGATTTTTGTCCAGTGACACTCTCTTAAAGGCAACCTTCTGACCAGAGTCAGATGGATGGCTTTGTTGATGGCTCAGCATTTAACTTGATAGATCACTGTATACAAAAACAAACAAACAAAATACCCCTGTGCAAACTAAACAGCACGTGCTGACCACTTCTAGAAGGTACAGCTTCTTTGCAAAAGTTGATTCATTTTGCGATAGAAGTGGATCTGTTCTGTAACAACTTATGAATACTATAAATTGACCTGGTTATTGTAATGCTTACTATAAATGTACTTATTTAAGTTCATTAAGGGCTACCAAAAAAAGAAACCAGGAAGGAAACAAGTACTCCTGAGAAGCCATCTGTTAGTAATCATGGGTCTGCTAAGAGACAAAACTTGCACTATTAGCACTGAAGATCCTACTGCCTGCCTCTAGCCAGTTACAAGTGGTTTGGAAAGGACTCCACACAAATCAGGTGAGAACAAGAACAAAAACTAAGGAAGTTCAGAAAGGGACTCTACGAAAGAGAAAAGGACTTGCTGGTGGAAGAAGACTGGGAAGGACATCTGCTGGGATGTCCTGAAAAGTCTACCTCAGGTACCATCTGCTGCGCAGGTAGATGTGCATGCGCACCACTGATGTAAAATAAGTTTTATCCATAGGGTCTCTCCCTACTGTTAAAATAAAGAAAGCTTTGTTTGCCACTGGCCATGTGCTCCTATGAGGAAGAACCAGATTTGTCCAAACTCAGTCCAGTCCAGTTGACCACAAGACAGTATATAGCCTACAGCCCAGTGTAAGAGTAGGAGGGTGTCAGACATGAGTCTTGGGAAAGATAAAAGCTTGACGCTCAAGCCTTGCAAGACAGACTTGAGAGAGTCCAGGAAGGGAATAGAGGAGTTACCAGCTCTGTCGCTGTGTCAAGTCTCACTTGGGATTTGGAAGCTTCAAAGAGTTGAATTTCATGACAGCCTTCCACTTAATAAATGTACAGAATTAGTCTGAAGGACCTGGAGGAAGGGAGACACCAGCCATCTTCTGGGGCACGTCAGAGTCCTACCTTTGCCATCGCATGTGGCTTTCTTTGCACATTAGGAAAGCTCATAGATGTGGTTCCTTGTCTAGATACAGAACAGCATTATTTGTGAACTGTATTTTTTACAATGACAGTAGTCTGGAATCAAGTTATGGTATTGGTAATTTACCTTTTGAAACCAACCAATGCAGACAATGAAAACACATGTTACGCTGCCCCTTGCTCTCCCACAAGCGCTTTCTCTATAGACACACACACACATGTGTAAAAATAAAGCAACAAAAATGCTCCTAAACTTGAATTTTTTAACCATCGAGCTAGGGGACTTGTCCAAGGGCACTCTGTTTATCTGATCTAGATTCCTGACAGGAAAATGCTGTAGCTGTTTGGTTTTTATTTAAAAAAAAAAAAAAAAAAGTAACATGCCTGTGTAGAAACATGCAGTAGAAATTATAAAGACAGTCCTTCAGAGCAGACAGTGAGAGACCTGGCTGTGTAGCTCAGTGTGACTAACATGACCAAATGTCAACACACGCTCCCTAAACCCTCACCCAGACTAATCTAGCAGTAACTGTCCCTGGTGACGGGGAGTTTCTTAAATGAAAGTTCCAAGCAGCAACTTGATGGATGCGCTGCTCTAAGCGGCGTGGAGCACGGCCACACTGGGCGAGCTGATAAACAGCCACACGGCGCTGATTAGATCTACCCGCTCCTCTCCCTCTCAGGATGCAGTGTCGCATTCAAGGTTCACAGCCCAGGAACATGCTGCAGAGCCTAAGCCTGTACCAGCACCGGCTTCCTCCTGCCTGAAGCAAAGGGCTGTAAAAATCACTTTGCCTCCTCATTTGCAGTCAGACTCTGCTTTCCACTGCTAAACACCTACATCCCTGCCTCCCGGCTTGCCACGATGGGACATCCAAAATTGACAGGCATCTCTGCAAGCGGCGCAGAGGGGAGCAGCTCTCAGCTGCCACTAGCTACAATAGCCAGGGAGTGTTTGTCAGGGTGGCTGGTGGCAGACCTCTATATAACTGGAAGTGAATGGGGCTTCTGTGCGCCTTTCATGCCATTGTGTACAACTGAAGTGCAGGACAATGAGAATGGAAACATTTTGCCTGTTGTTGACATCTAACTGCCTCCTGGAGGATACAGTCTCCACCAGACAGATGGCTAATTTCTTTACCCTAACCTCCTCCTACAGCACTCCAGTGTTAGTATGATGTTCTGCCCCTGGAGTGAAGCCCTAATTGCTGTCAAACGTTCAGAGACAAAAGTGGTGTCTACATATCATTCATGCAAGTGTTGTTACCAGGGTGTGAATTAAACAGCAGAAGCCACTTGTCAATTGACTCCAACGTGAGCCGTTTTGCTCAAACGCTGGCTCGCATTTTAAAGGATCAAGGTTGACAATTTTTATTTCAGCGCAGGCAGGGACCGCGTGCACCAGAAGACGCAGCATCTTTCACTGAAGGACCCTCAGCAGCTCTGCCTCCATTAGGCTTACAAAGGATGCGGGGTGCTCTTTCCCCTGATCATTCAGAAATCCTCCCACTGAAGAAAAATGTTCATTTTCCTTTGTCCTCGCCAGCTAAAGCCAAGTGGCTGTTCAGCGTGAAATGGGCACTGAGCACAAAGCCAAGACATAGAGTTCCTCATTTGTCTCGTTCACACATAAGATATATTTTGGGACCGACGAACTTCTTGCTTCCTGGAGATGCGGCTGCCATTGAACAGACAGGTAATACTAATGGCCAGACGGTGACAGTCAGCTATTGGTAGGCTGATTGGATGCACATTCATCTTCAAATTATGTTGTGTGACAGCACAGGCTGCTGAACACCATTTTAACATGCAGAGTAACTCCTCAGGAGGCTCTTCATTATGCATTCAGTGGGCTATTTTCAGACTAAACAGCATGTCAGTGGCTGTGTTTATCCCTTTCCACCTGGGCAGAGGAAACAGTTCAATGTCCCTCCAGGGAATTAATATATATTACAACCCACACATCGATTCTCCTCAACAGACAGAAATGGCCAGACATATTACATGTTTCCAGAAAATATTGAAGTCCTGACAAAGAGGGATTGCTAGGGGAAAAAAATGTGTTCAAGCAGAGATCCTCAGTTAAAAGGAAGCCAAATTCCCCAGGATCAGCATGAAACGCTCCCCGCTCTCCCT
Organism: Ciconia boyciana; assembly: GCF_034638445.1. Taxonomy (NCBI): domain Eukaryota; kingdom Metazoa; phylum Chordata; class Aves; order Ciconiiformes; family Ciconiidae; genus Ciconia; species Ciconia boyciana. Next base: position 71,439,810 of record NC_132938.1, on the reverse strand, counting down.
CCACGCGGAGGTGTGCACGCACAAACATGCACACAGACACGCGCGGTCTCTCGCACAACTGCTTCTGACAGCGCATTGCAAGGGGCATGCTTTTCCTGTGTCTAAAATGGTGTTAGGAGGCATTGTGCCCAGATCCCCAACAGCCTTATGATCTGCCCCGGCAAGCCGCGAGGCAAAGCACATCAGTGTCTGCCCCGGGATGCTGCCGGCCGCTCCCGGGCTGAGCAGGCAGCATCTGCAATGAGGCTCAGGGGGGCCTTCCCTCTCTCTCCGTCTCCTTCCCAGCGTGATTTACTTCCACTTGCTGCGAATACTTCATCTCGTGCCCTTTAACAAATTCTGCTGGTGGCTTCCTGGGAATGGATTCATGCCTGTAACTCCACAGCAGTGACTGAAGAATGTAAAAATCAGTATTCTTCCTCTTCTTCTTCTTCCCTTAAACCACATAGCTTTGACAAAAAATGTCACCTGCAAGAAGCTACTCTCTCCAAGCCTCGGGTAACACCGGGGACTTTTCCTGGACCTAGCAGGACCAACAAAAGAGCTATAAAAATGTTGCAGGGACGCCTCTGGTTTTCTTGCTAACAGAGCTGGGGAGGGGACACCTGACTGGAGATGGTGAGGGTGGGGGACATCAGTGCCAGAGACAGCAGGGAGAAGGGTGGGAGGTGGGCAGTGAGGCCTTGTAGCAGGAGAGCGGTACTGGGGACAGGCCTCCTCCTTTGAGAGCTCATGGCCTGGCACAGATCTGGAGCTGCAGAGAGGTACCTGAGCCCCAAAGGCAAGACCCCAGGTCTCAGCCCACCTCAGTCCCACCATGTCAGGCTCCTAGCAGGGATTCAAGCCAAGACGCCGACTCTGCCATTTATTTATTCCCAGACTTTAAAGTGGCTGCACTACACTACTGAGCCTTATGAAGTTTGGCACAGCCTGGGCTTAGAGCAGAGTGTGATCCGAACGGAGCCACTGCTAATTAAACACCTCTAATTAAACACAGAGACATGACCGGTGGTTCTGGAAGTCCCTGAGCCACAGGCTGCTGAAAGCTCGGAGAGTCTCCTGGGGGAAAGCTCCACAGCCCTCTCCTGCCCTCACGCTCCTCCCGAGGCATTAGCTCACACCCACCATCCAGGATGGGATGCCAGGTCCATGGACTCAGGCTGTTCACCATCGGGTCCTTAATGTCCTCCCCCCCACCATTTCCAGCAGCGTGCACGGGAGGGCGGCGAGGGAGGAAGCTACATGTGTTCAGTGAGCAGCCCTGACACGGGAGATCGCAAGGTCAGCAGCCCCCCTCTCCACCAGTAAAACCTAAACCCAATTTGAAATGAAAGACTGTTTATTAAAATTGACATTTCTATGGTGCCTGCCCAGCTGATTAGAAGTAACAGCTGTGAAGCCGGCAGTGAAGAGGCCCGATATCCCAGAAGCTGCAAAAGCACTTTATATCCTGCTTCATTACTGATTTAACAGCCACAGGAAAAGATTTAAAGCCAAGTTTCTGCAGCCTGCGAGGGCCGCGCTGCTCTGCGTAACCACCTGCAGTGCCAGCTGCCTGGCCCCGGCCAAGGGGAGCTTTGTCACCGGCGTCCCGGGCTGGGGCAGACACTGGGGATGCTCGTGCAAGCGCCCGCATGAGCGGGGTCCGACAAGGGTCTGCTGGCAGCGGCACAAGGTGGAGGCAATCCCTGGCTGCTCCGCGCTGGGCAGCAGAGGATGGAGGTGCTGCTGGCGGCTCCTCGGAGGCAGGGCCGTTCCTCCTAACAGTGACAGTAAAGCTCATTCAGGATGTCTTTCTGTGGCAGAGGAATATTGAATTCATTATACTGCAGGGAAAAACTGAGAGGTTAAAATAAAATGGCAGCAGGTGCATCTAATAAGATTACAAGGTCCCCCTGGGATGTACTGGGAGAGCAGTTTGACTGTGTATTTTAAACCAGACTATACTGTTGAAATCAACAGGATTTTAGTTGCAAAAGGCAAGCTAATTGGGAATTCAATTCATGATTATTCAGGTATAAGGCATAACACAGCCAGAGATGTGCTCAAATAAAATCTGCTTGATCTAAGCTAGGAAGAACAAAGTGGATGTATCTCATCAGTACAAATGTACGAGCCCTGAGTATGCAGATACGGGTGGAAGTATACCTTACAGAGATTTCTGTACTGTCATTAAAAAGACATTCCAGTGAAAACAGAATGAAATATATTGTGCTAAAATACCATTTAGATTCTGAGGCTTTCTGCTTTAATACCTCGCACAGCCTCAGAGGAGGGGCTAGAAGTGCCAGTATATCACCCTGAACTAACCAAGCTGTTCTCAGATCTGTAGCTTACAGATAACCTTATATAATGAACTGAAACAAACCTTAAACTTTATTTTAATATATCTGTGAAAAAATTAGAGACAAACTGTAATTCTGCCATCTTGCATCTAAACAGTACCTGTACAGCCACCTTTCAGACGTGCTCATAAGGCAGAACTGACAGCCTGAACGGAGAAGATGCTCCAAAGAACCTACATGACCCTTCAAATAAATCTCTGAATTCCTATTTGAGCCAATCAATCCGGCTCTCCAAGTGTCAGCTGGTAACACACACATCTGTCAGCATCCAAGTGCTGCAGTCACAGGGTAAGCTATATTCACAGCTGGGAACTTAGCTTAGCAATTGCTTACATTTAAGTAAAAGATAACCGTGGATTATGCATTTCACACAGCAGAGGTTAAAAACGAGACTGGGGCTTGGGTTAATGCCAGTACAATGTTTCTGTCTGACCCCGAGCACATATAACGTTGCCTTTGGTAATGTTTCCTCTCAGTTCCACCATCTGTGCTGTCCAGGAAAAATAAGGGAGGGCCCCCACTGCAACTGGGACTCACCTGCACAGCTTGTAGATCCAAAAGGAGTCAGCTTTTACTATCAAAAATCCTATCCTATTCTCTGTGGGCAGTTTCCAGCTTCTGCCTGGGAGCATACATTTGCTCACCTTTATATCATTACATTAGCTTGCATGTTGACAACTGCTATTAATGTCTACACAGGTATCTAAGCACCCTATGGGATCCTACCAGCCCTTGCAAATCTTTACCTCTAGGGCTCAGGAATAGAAAGCATCTCTATGTGTTTCACCTGAAAAGATGGCAGCAAGGTAGACATTTCAGCTAGCTAAGTAGAAACAAATGTGTTTCTCAAACAAGCTCCAGCTGCGCCATCCCAAAAGGCCTGCAACACCAACAGCTGACTGGCAACAGAGCTCTTAGAGGGTAATGGATAAGGAAAGCTATTCTCAACATACTGAAGACCCAACTTCCCGGGGGGCTTAAAGAGATGTGCCCATTTCTGATCTGGCCCTAGAAATGGGCAAGGAGCTACTGAAACACTGCTGAAATGCAACTGTACCAGTGCAGGTTTTGCTCACTTCTGAGCGCGGGGCACGCACCCTGCCCTCTCTGCTGGCCAGCAGGCACCTTCCTCCAAATCCAGCTGCTCTGACTGAAAAGCTCCCTCTCCCCCACGTGGTCCCTACACTGTTTTCCATTGCCTTCTAACAAGAAATGACAACTCACTCAAATCATCCAGTGCAGAAACTTTTTAAGTGCTTTCTACTCCACTGCAGTCCAAATGAAAAGGGTTAAATAGTACAAACAGCAAGTCTTTCCTAACTTGTTCCTTTTAGCTGAAGCAGGTCAGGGAATATTCACAAAAGCAGGGACACCAGTGCACTTGAGGAGAGGAGCAATGAACTCTTCCAGTAACCGCAGCATAGTTATTGGCAGCCTGAGCTCCTACCTGCACCCTTCCCCAAAGCGGCAGGGTTCAGCTAGACCGAACCATCTGAATCTTGATGTCTAGTTACGACGGGTAAGAAAGAGAGCTTAGCTTAATTTTAGATCTTGGGTAGAATAAGAGGAGTGGAAATGAGAGAAATTTGCATATTTCTAATAGTCCGAAGCATCTTTGACAGAGAGAAACCACCACCACCTTGTTTTCTGCGTTATTTCTCAGGCAGGAGCAGTACGGGAAAAGCTGCGAGGCCAGCCCTTGACTCCACGTGCTCCCCGGAAGTGATCGATCCCTGCTTCTCCTTCCCAAAAGAAACAAAAGCAGAAGGGGAATTATTTCCAGTACCTCAGAAATGGCACTGCTCACACAAGACTATCCATCACAAGTGACCTGTGTACAACATTGCATTAACCTCTTCAATGCCACCCATCTATCACACCTACGATGCTGCTGTTATCTATTAATATTTTGTTGAAATCTCTCTACCTGTATGTTTCCTAGTAGTGTTGATGACCATTTCCTCACAGAAGTGTTGATGAGCAAACTAGACCCCTCATAAATTCTACAGGAAGATATGAAGAAGATTATATTAAAATCAAGCAATTGATGAAACAACTTTACCATGATTCAGAAGCACTTCAAGGGGCTAGAAAGTTAACAGAAAGATAACCACACATTTGACTGCAAAAAAGATGCAGATTCTTCTATACTCTCAACTAAGGTTTGCCAGAGCTGCGTTCACAAAGGACTACTGGTTTAGCTCTCTGGGAGGTACCAGGAAAACGGACTTGAGCAACCAGGGTCTCAAGCAGGAATCTGGTCCAGTTTCCTGGACAGCCATCCTATGAAGCAGCTATCCCTTTATTCAGCAGATGTACCAAGTGAAAAAAGAAACACCCGGCAGCTGGCCCTGGGGTTGCTGTTTGGAACTGCCAGGAGGAAGAGCTGGGCCCTTTCTCCAGACCATCTTCCTTTCTCCTCCGACTGGGGACTCCCATGGTCCCTCACCCTCCGTCTTTCCCTCTGGTGAAATCAGAACCACTCCCGTGCCGTCAGTCAGAGCCGGTGAGGGATGCCAGTGACTAAATGGCGCAATATGGCACTCAATGAGGCTATTTGAGGGGCTGCGTCAGGGAGCGGGGACAGCTCACCTTCCCCTTCTTGCGCGGGGGCTGCTCGCCCGTGCCAGCCCACAAGATCAATGAACCACTTTGCAGCATGGGAGTGCAGCTCTCAAGATGACGGTCCTCACTGAGTGACACAAGGGCTTCATCACCTCCTCTGGCAAGTGCTTCAGTGCAGGAAATCATCCCACCCCTATCACTCCACATGGGAACTGCCATTTTTTCCACCAAGTCAGCAGCTTCCTTAGAACTGAGACCCGCCGTGAAATAGGGTGCGGATGCAGATATTTTAATTCCGTTTTATTATTCTTAACATCTTCACCTCAAAGGCAAGGTGCTTTTTAACGCTGGTTCATTTTTAAACAGCAGGAAATGTAGTTTAATATGTTTTTCAAAAGTGGTAAGAACACAAAGGGAAAAATATAGGCAATTGGGAGAATAAATGGAACAGGAGACTGAATGTGCAAAACAGTATGTACTTTTCATGCAGAGCTGATTAGCATGAACCAAAGGGTTTAAGAAGGCAAGAAGTACGGTACTAGAGAGAGCAGGATGCCATTGCTAACACAAAGGTCTTTATCCCTAGCCCTTCACGTCCCTTCTTCCTGCCCCTTGGCCCTTTAAGTCTTTGTGTCCCAGTTTTCCTAAAAAGGAAATCACAACTGCTTCTTTCCTAATAATTAGGAGGACAATCCCCGTCACTAACTGGTGCTGTTGGCACACCTACCGCTGATCTGGGCCAGGAGGGCTCCCTGAGCCTAGCCCTACTGCGTAGGAAGCACGCTGAAATCCTTGCACTTCCCTGCAGCATGCAAACTCACTCATCTTCAGTCTGACAGTTAGCTCTCAAGCGCTGACAGATGAAGCTGGGGCCGTGTCCATCCCACTGCACTTCCACAGTGGGCTACCTGTGTGGTAGGGAGAGCTTCGCTGCTGGAAAAGCCTCTCTTGCACGGCTGCAGTCCATTAAGGCAAACTGCAATCTGTGCCAGTTCACCTTAATGTGCTGGGCTGTGAGCTATGGCAGCTCGGGAGCTGAATCAAAAATGATTAAGCTGCTCTTGCTGCAAGGGGAGCTACTTTGGGACCAGGGGCGGATGACAGCTGGGCACAGCAACTTCCTCCACTGCTGCACGTTAACTCGTAAACACCTGCCAGCCAAGGCCCCGAGAAGGAAGGAGGGTCACCAAGGGACTCCACAGGTCACGGTCTGTTTTAATATAGACCCCGTCAGGTACATACATGTGTGCGGCACACACGTGTATGGCCATGTGCCATCTCTTTGCAGCTTTGCTGCCATACACCTTATCCCATTCCCACCCACATACAGGGCTTGTAGACCATAAACTGGTTTTTCCTCACTGTTGCAAATGCTTGTGTGTTCACTGCAACTTCTCAGAGAGAGGGAGGATTGCCTGTAGAGCATGGAAAGGGCAATCCGGAGAGGGAAGAATGATGCTGTCTCCGAGTGCCATGCCCAGGAACTTTGGCACCTGGGAGCCAGCAGCAGGAGAGTGTGCGGTGGGCACACGTTTGTCCCCTCTTCCCAGCCCAGAGACTCTGCTGGAAACAGAGCAAGCAACTTGTCCGGGAGACTCCAGCTGCCAGTCAGCCACGCTGCCTGCACTCCTTTGTTTCTCAGTCTTTCTCTTAGGGCCCTGCACAGAGGGAGGCTGAAGCGTGTGCTCAGCAGCTGGGCTCCATGCCCACAAAGAAAGAAGGGAAGGAGATGTCTGCAATAGTGGCAGAGCAGCTTGTTTGCAGCAAGGAAAAGAGGCAGTGTCCGCTCTGGCGCTGCACTGGAAATGGAAGTGGGCTTCCCCTGTGGAGACCAGCAAAATAAGTGGGTGCTGCATAATCAAATGGTGCAGGTTGAATTTCAAAACTAACAGGTATCACTACTGAACGGCCCTTAACAGCAATACATGACTCACCAGCAAGGCAGCAGGCACAGGCTCATACAGAGAGCCAGCATGGTGCTGGGTCCCACAGCAGCGGCTCTCATGTCACCGTGCAGCTCTGCTGCCCAGCTCACATATCCCCCTGCACATAACCCAGGTTGTACAGGCTTCTCCGGCCAGGCTCCAAGGGATGGTGGCTCCGTAGAGAGGAGCCTGGCCCACCGTGGCCCAGTGGCAAAGCAGGAACACAAGCCAGACCTCCAGGCTCCCACTCTGGTCCTCTGTGCCCCTTGCTTTTAGTCCCCTTGTTCATATTTTGCTTTATATATAATTCACATATTTATTCTTAGTTGCAGCTATACCCCCAAAACTACTCAGACCACTGGGGTTCAACGAACGGTTAAGAAAAGATCGTTTTGATAGCAGCAGTTACAGATGCATATTAAACACAGTAACAACTACACCCCACTGCTTCTACTGTGAACGTGAAGGGGTGAATTAAGAAGCGCCCTATTCGTTTGGTTTGCGGCTGGTGGCTGCTCCTGTACTGCTGCTTTGGAGCCCTGTTATTTTATTATCACCATCTTTATGACTGCCCAGGGAAAGAGCAATCGCAGCTTTGCGGCTTCCCGGAGCAGCTGTCCTCCTGCACCGCTGCAGCCGGCAAGCTGACACCAGACCCCGGCGCTATGCTTTTTATGGCCATTCCACTTCTAATCGGAGCGACAAGGAGCATGCAGAGTCATGCACCGACCCAAGGAGATATTAGCTAATTGAAATTGTGCCGCCAGTGCACTAAATGCTAGTCACTTAAATCAATCTCTTGCTTCTTCCTCTCACCTCCATCTCATTCTCTCCACCTTCCCCGCGCCTCCATCCTTCCCTCCCCCTCTCCTCCTTCTCAGCCCCCGCTTTCCCAAAATCCCCTGTCTGACTCCTAATCCCTCCAGGGCGATTAAAGCAGGACCAACAACAAAGGGAAGGCGACAGGAAACCCTATTATTTCTCCTCTGCAGCACATTCTCCCCTTGGGCTTGCAGCACCCACCCCTGCTGCAGGTAGCTGCCCCCCAGGCCCGGGGGCCGCTGGTCCCCACCAGCTGGGGTACCTGGGGTGCTGTGCAGTGGCAGCGGGCGCCTTCCCCCCTCCCTGCACCTAAGAGGCACTCCTCTTTCTCAGAGCAATTACCAGGAATGATTTATGTGGCCAGTCAAGAGGGCCTGCCAGGGTTCTTATTTCATCTCTGAAAAAAGGAACTCTGCTGGAATTTTATCAGGGAGCTTGGATTAAATTGACAGCTGCCTTTTGTTTTGTTTTTAAAGACCTTCCCTTCAGAGCGCGGCATTCTGCCTGGATCTGGGGGGGAAATCCAACACCACGCGAAGGGTACAAGCCCCTCCTGTAAGAGAAAAATCCATTTTCTTCTCTCCGTATACATGTTAAGTGAGGCCGTTTTTAAGGAGCTGACGTCTGAGAATGATCCCTACTCCCACCGACTCGAAACAGCATTTTATTTCACTTCACTGAAGCCACCAAGGCAACAGGTTTTCCTCCCTGGTACAAGTGTCTGTTAGGCTGACAGAAGGAAATGATGGAGTCTCCACCTCAACAAGACCACAGTCACCAAATTCAGTTTAAAATGCTGCCAGCCCCACCGCACACAAAGCCTCCCGCGTACTGTCCCGTGGCCAGGCGTGCAAACACACCGAGGCACACAGATGCAGGGGGAGAGATGCGTGCAGGCAGACAGGCAGACGCGCTGGGAGATGCACATATTGAAAGCCAGGACTGCGCAGGGAGGCAGATGCCGGCATGTCGGCTGACTCCGAGAGACCGGCGCAGCGAGCAAGGCACAGGCAGACATGCTGGGACACACCGGCGCAGAGCTCGTATGGAGCATGCAGGCAGACACAAGCCGAAGCGAGGTGCACACGCGAGAGACATGCCAACAGGCATGCAGCTACAGACAAAATCGCACAGCACAAAAACGTGCCGACAAAGGCAAATGCAAACGCAGAAGGCAGAGACAGACAGACAGACAGAGCTGATTAAAACTTCAGGCTCTGCCAACAGCAAGAGGTATGAACAAGTATTTAACAAAGTCAGCTGCCTCTTGCCTTCCTTCGCGTAGTGGCTGGTTCTTGCACACCCTTCGAACATATTTGAAAACATTTGTTCTCTAGATAACACAATTTGGGCTTTGTATATATATTTGTGAGGCAAAGTCTAACACGAAGACATAAAATTATTGAAGATGCCAGTGGAGATTACAGCATCAATGCAGAGAGGTCTAGATCTGCGTGTATTGCCTTAAAAACAATCCTGGGTTTGATACAAAGCAGCAGTCTTTCTCTGTACCGCAGGGTGGGAGGGGGGAGGAGAAGAGTATGTTAATTTTGTATAAAAAGAAGTGAAAAAGATTACAAAATAGAGATGAGCAGTCCAATAACAACACTAAAAAGGTGACAGAAAGAGGATGCAGGGCGGTATAGTTCACACAAAGGAGAGGCGTGTCTCACTGCAAAGGACTCTGTCAACCTGAAATCCAGGCATTTCCCAGACACAAGTTTAAAGTATTTTCAACAAATTCACCTACCCAGATGCCTGCTCTAGCTTCTGGTTTTTTCTACTGACATTTTCATACTTTCAGATGATTCTCTGCCTGCCATCACTTCACAGAAGAGCTAAACATGCATTTGGGGGAATGCACCAACTACACAGAATAAACACGGACATCAACTACACGTGTGTGCTGCTAAGTGCACCAAGACATTAGACAGGAGAAAAGCAAAAAACACTGTTTTCCCTCATGCTTTCTCCTCTTGACACCTTAGGTTTTGCCATCAACAATAGTAACCCTAATCGATTTCAGAAGAAAATACATTTTAAAGCCAGTTGGCATCCCTTTGAGATGCAAAACCTTTAAGATCCGTTTGTTTCTTGCTACTCTGCCCACCCAAACTGCTGCGCACCCTCCGGGCACAGGCATCAGAAGCATGGCCCAGCTAGATAGGGCCAGACTGGTCCAAGACCGTCCTTCCTTTCAGAGACCTTTCATGCTCTTCGGCTTCTACCAGAGATCACCAGACTGCTACAGCCACACACTGCAATGCAAGCTGTCTTGCTGGGTCTACTTGCCTGGGCGCCTACCTATTTAGGGACATTCAGGAACACCCGGGCAAAACTGATTTTGTATTTCAATGCTCATACAGCAAAGCATGTTAAAACCCCCACGAATGGTCTTACATGCAAAGAAAGTGGCCATGGATCAGAAATTCTCCACCGTGGGCCCAGGATGAATCACAGCACTTAACACTGAATCCAAAAAAGCTGCACTTTGTGTTGCTACTTCACGTATTACAAAATGGCCAGATTTTCTTACTTACTCCTTCCTGCCTCCCATCACTACTTTTCCCCTAAGTGGGCATGTTTACAGAAGCTTAAGAGCTTCCGGCTCCCATGCCTTGGCTTCACTCTCCCAGCTATAGGCTTTCTGCCTGTCCCCGGGCAAACCTGGTGCTGGAGGTTTGGAAAAAGGACCGCGATATGGAAAAAGGACCGCGAAAGCAAAAGAGAATACAGCCTCTCTGCAAAGTGGCCTTTGTCAAGTCCCTGACTCAGCTGCGCTGGCTCCTCTAGTTTCCCAATGGTATGGTAACGAATGGTGCAGCTACAGCTGTATGGTACACTGGATGATGTGCAGATGCATCTTCTTTGGCTGTTGCTGGGGGGAAATAAAGGCTGACACAGGCAGGACGTTCTTTGCACTTGTAGAGGGAAGAGAAAAATAAAATCAGTGTAAGAAGCCAGTGGAAGTTGACTGCTGTGGATCTGTCCCTTATCGCACTCTCAGTAAATACGCTCACCACATCAGGCCCTTTGGTCGGCCGCGTGAGATGCTGGGAGCACGGTTATCCTGGTCAAAGCAGCACACTCAGCACTGGTGCCTGAATCCTAGCCCTGCTCTCAAAGCTAACACAAGAGCAGTCACATCTCAGAGCCTGTAATTAAGCTCCTGAGGAAAAGTGGTGGATTTTTCCATGCTCTTAGCATCTCTGACTGATAAAGATATGGCTTCTCCCAGGACTTGCATCCCTGACAAATCAGGCTACTTTATATATAGACAGCTATCTAACGTTGGAGACCTGAGTTTGAAAACATGAGTATCAGTCATCTGCTGCAAAACAGTTGCCACCTAAGCCTGCAGCTGGCAGGGGCACTCTGTTCTCTTGAAGTCAGGGGTGAACGGTTTGGCATTCAAAGACCAAGCTAGCATCTTCACCACTCAGCTCTTAAAGATCTCACCAAGACCAGTTACTCCTCCCTGCCTCTGGTCACATCACTTGGATAAAGGAGGAGAGCTGGATACTCTGTTAAACAAAGAGGGTTATGTTAATTTTATGCTAATTAGGTGCATCCATACGGCCCTGCTGTAGAATTACTTCCTTCTGCCCAGGCCTTCTCCACACCGCAAGAAGGATGACGGGGGAGGTGACAAGGGGAGCACAGCGAGGATGACAAGTATAATGTGGGGAGTCCAGCATCATTGAGAGAAAGAACAAACCCCTGTTACCTTCCGTGGGCTTTGCTCCGTTTGTGGCTCAGTCCCCTCCCAGTGCAACCCTCTGCGAGGCTGCCAAGCTCTCAGCCCCAGAAATAGCATGTCAGGCAGCAGAAAAACCAGAGGGGAGGGGGAGATGCAGATAAAAATAGAGAGGAATGTTGATTGCATTGTTACTGCTTCAATTAAGCTCAGACACTTCAGCCTGATGAGTCAACAGCAATGACAAGAGGGCACAGAAAACAAGAGCTACTGCAATGCAAAACCAGTTTACCAGTCCCATTAATGTGGAAGGCACTAAACTCCCAAACCAGTCACTTTGATAGGGAAAGGAGGAACAGCCCTGACATTGTCTGAGCTTGTCCCCTCCGCACAAGTCTGACAACAGCAGCAGAAACAACAAAAAGGCACAGAGTTAATAATGACCGAGCAGCGAGGGCTGATGGCTCTGTATAGGAGCGGCCCCAACAGCCCAGCATGCAGCAGTGGGGCAGTAAAAGCGGGGCAGGAGAGGCCAGCTCGGCTTGTTCAAATGAAGCCATTGTATTCTCCAGGGGCTTAAATCACACTTGTGATGCTTTGTGTGTTTCTTCGGCAGCGGCGGCGGAGACAGGGAAGTAACAGATGGGTATAATTACAGGGACCAAGGCACGGTCCCCTCTCCACCACCCCGTGCGATGCACGTTTTCTCTACAGGAATAGACTGCCCTGCACCCCCCATGAGTGGGGGTGATCCTACCCCCTCCCCGTACCATCGCTGCTGCTGGGAGCTGACAGAGCAGGGATTTGGGTCAAGGCAGAGGCGCAAATGCAACATGTGCTGAGTGAGGGAGAGGACCAGCAGCGCTACGGGACGAGAGGTTTCTGTGGGAGGGCACTGTGGTTGGGTGGGAGCAGCCACCAGCTGCCCCGATCAGCCCTTCTCTGTGGCTCTGAGTGGCAGGGGACAGGCACGGGGCTGAGGCAGGAGACAGCGGGGTGGAAGGCAGGCAAAAACTCTCGCATGACCTTTGGACTAAGAAATTACTGTTGTGGTTGTCTGTGTTGCCCACTATGTAAAGTCATCTCCAAAAAGAAGAGAAGCAGTTGGTCACAACTTCAAACAGTCTGTCTCTCGGCCTTGCCACACCACTCCTTGGGAAATGTTCACCTCTCTCTGTGAAGTGGTTTACAACACGTATAACATCAGCATTTATTGCACTGTCTGCCAGCGCTCCTCCTTTGACCATCCCCATCAAAGGGATGCTGAGGAAGTCACGTATGGGACTGCTTACGACCAGCAGCAGTTCCCTAAAGCTCTGCTCCACAGCCTGGGCTGCCCAGATTATCCCACTGTGTCCCAAGGCAGGCATTCACCCCACCCTTGTCCTGTCAGCGTAACGTAATGGTCTTACACATAGAGGTTTTCTTAGCCCAGTATCCCGTTTCTGACAGTAGCCAGCCATGAATGCTTAGGGAAAGCATAAAAGGAACAAGGACAAATATAGAGCGAGCCTTCCCCTGGGATCCCTCCCAGCTTCCAGCAATCAGAGGATTAGGAGCATCCTGTGCTAGAGACTGCATCGATCTAGCACACTCATTCTCAACTGCAAACCTCTCCTTCGTGCATTTATCCAAGTCCTTTTACATGCAGCCTTTGCAACAGCGTGCAGCAGGGAATTCTGCACATTAAGTAGATGTGCAGAAAACAAAACAAAACCAAACCAAACGAAAACAAAACATCCCTTTGCTTTAAACCTGCTGCCCGCTCCTGTGCTGCTGGAGTGCTCCAGAGACTACAAATCTTGTGCTCTTTTTCCTTGACAGTGGGGAGACCTCACGTTTGGGGCAGTTCCCTGGGTACCTGGCTGCCTCCTGAATTCCACCTGTGTCCTCTTTGCTGAGCAGCTTTTCAGGTGATTCCTGGCTGGCTGTAGCTGACTAGCTAGCCATTGATTGAGGCAGGGATATATAATTTTAAGACAATGCTATGCTTAGGTTAAAAAGGTCCCTTCTGAGCCTAGAGGCCCATTAATTTGCATGGTTCAGGCTTGCTGTGCCCACCGGTGTTTGAGAAAGCAAAGTGCCAAGCAGCACCTCCAGCTGCCTTTGGCTCCCTTGCCCAGGGGAGGAGGTGACCAGCCGACATGGGCTTGCTTGGGGTGGCATTTGGCAGCAGTCTGGAAAGGGGGTCCCTTTCCTGTGCCCTAGCATGTCCTGTGCCTAGCATGGCACAGCCTATCCACCACCAACCACCCCCACCCCAAAACACACGCAGAGCACACCAGGCTTATAAGCTGAAACACTGGCAGTTTAACACCGCTTAGCTGAGCTGGGCTAGACGCTGGTGCAGCAGAAAGGAAATGACGACCTACTGCGAGCCTGGGCACTCCACAAGCACACCTGGGAATTGCACTTTGCCTTCTCAACTGGGGCAGTGTCTGAGTGAAAGGGAGCTGCTGAAAGGAAAATTAGTACACCTGGAAACACGCGATAGCACCTCGGGTGAAAAACTGCATACCCTGCTGCACGGTGGGGATACAGTTATCTGCTTCTGAGACATGAACCTGCCAGAGAGGAAAAGGGCTGGCACAGGATTAGAGCAAGCAAAGTTCAAAAGTCCTTAGATCTTGTGTTTGCACATGCACAGGGCCAGATCCAAGGTTCACAAGTCTTTCTGGTAGCTATTCATCAAAACATTTGCATTGCCAATTTGGACAACATTCGTTAAAATCTATGTTTAGTTTGCAAAGCTCACACCAGACTGTCCAAATAAGTGACCCACCGAATTAATCTCTTTTCCTAATGCTATCTCCCGATATTTAGGATGACTTCATGCCAGATACCTTGCTAAAGAGACGAGAGTTGGGCTGGGGGAGGAGTGGAGAGGGGGCTGCTCAGGGGAAGAGCCCAGCCGATATTCATTCCGTTTCGCTCCCCTGTGAGTCCCTTTCCATCACACTACTGAGCACAACACAATTAGTGAAAAGGGCCCATTTTTCCTCCAGGAGCCAAGGTCCCAAAAAGGTACAGCTTCAACATCATTAGCAGTTCATCTTCTTAAACCTCCGGGCAGCCCCTAGGCAGATCCCCTCATGCAAACCCCACACCCCTCCCCCTTTTTGGTGTCTGCTTATCAAACTAATGAAGCACATCTAGACTGAAAGGTCTTGGGGTAGAAGACAGCAGCTTAACCATGATTCAGTACATGTCCTTTCCCCTCCTCCTCTTTATCAAATAAAGCAAGCAGAATTTCCTACACTTAAATGGAAGGGAGGAGGAAGGAAGGAGGGTAAGGGGAGGGAGACGTTTGTCTAGTAATTCCCTGCAGAAGGAGATGTCTGTTTACTTTCTTTGACTGAGCACTTGCATATTAAAAACGCTTGGCTCCTTAGCGGACAGGATTTATCAGTGCCACATTTTCTACTTGATCGGGCAGAGCTGGTGATGCCTGCTCCAGGTAGCCAGAGAATAAAACATCTCCTTGTGACCTTCCCCTTGCCCTTCTCTGAGTCCACTCCATGCAGGGGAGCCGGCGGAGGACGGTGAGGGAGCTGAAAGCCAAGCGCTGTGCGGTGGGGAAGGATGCTTTGTATGCTATAGTCCTAAAACAAGAACACCACTGCAAAAGCAATGAAAGCACAACAAGGCTCCATTAGCTTTTTTCCATTCAGTGATATCCGGAACGGCAATTTCCAGCTTTAGGTAAAAACACATAAACATCTTTCATCATGTCACTGACCTAAATATAGATGATTACTTCAAGGCAAGTGAAAAAAAAAAAAAAAAAGAGGAGGAAAAAAGAGCCCTATTCTTATACCTTCAAAAGCTATGAAGCCCTACAAGCAGACTGCAGTAAAGAGGAGCAATAGATAACCAGTCAGATGTGAAGAAAGAGAGAGAGAAATGCATGTTCTTGAATGATTGTTCTGATGGACCATTATCCTACGCCCAGCATTCATCCGCCCAGCCGACGCAGGCCTCCTCTGCGCCCACCCGTGCTCGGCTGGCTCCCGGGCTGCCTCCTCCTGGCACCAGCACCCTTCTCCCTACTGCCCGTGCAGCACAGCACAGCGAGCAGGACCTTTGCTTTGGCATAAAGCCTCCAGAGTTCAGATTCACATTAACCCCATCTTAGCCAGGCCGCTTCGCTGCCCTAAAGGGTCAGGCCACGTTTTTCAAAGGGACATAAAGCTGCCCTCGGACCTAAGGGCACACTTTTAAACGTGTCAAAGCTAAGCAGGAGCCTGAGTCGTGCCAGCCTTCAGTAGCACTTGAGCATGTTTTCTCCTGGGTCACCCTCACGCCAAAGTAAGCTTGCACTCCTCTTGTCAAGGATAAGTGCTTTTGGTCACAGTACCTGTGCTGGTTCACAGCAGCAGTCCCTGACACTGCAGTGCCAGGGACCCCACCACTAACTAACAAGCTAGAGGGTCCCTGTATATAACACACACACGCCAACCTGGCAGCACAGGGACGTGCAGGCAAGCTGCACACAACCCAAATATTGAATATCAGTGACAAGTCATGATCCTCCACATTTAAGGCATGTCCTACCATTCAGAACCACAGAATCACACTTTATGACCCTCACTGGTAGGTGCGGGGGACAGAATTAGGTGCTTAATTGCCCCCTGCCTCAGTTTACCCCTGCACAGAAATGGTAGATCATCAGCATATACAGAAAAACTACCATCTTGGGACGGTGTGTGAACTAAGTCCTAGGGGTTTGCAAAGACATCCGTGCATAGTGGTGATAACCTGCTGTTCATTTTAAATCAAGTAACATACACTTAAATACTATGTGCTGTGAGTCATAGCTGTTGTCACGGTTTCAACTGAGTCTTCATTCTGCTGGGTCAGCGGAGCTTTGCCTGAGAAAGGACTTTGGGAGCAAGAAAGCTATTGTTTACATAGTAAAAATTATTCTTGTCAAATAAACTTGATATCCTTTTAAAAAGAGTTTAGTAGGGATACTTCATTGTCGTAAGCACTTGCTGCTGTATAGTATCCTCCCAAGCGTTGTGCAATTGGCTGCTGCTGAGGGACTGACAAGCCACTTCGAGTTTAGGCTGCCAGAGACTGCCTAAACAAAGACCCAAACAAAAACTCCCTCTTGCTCGCTAACACTAGACCACCCTGCATTTGCAGCACTATGCTTGGTTCTTCTGAGACAAGGCAAAGGAAAAGCTCAATCGATCTATTGTACCTGCTTTGAAATCTTACTGTATTGGAAAGACTTAAAAAACTGTATGTTCTGTCTCTTGAAAGGCAGGGACCAGATGAAATCAGCCAAAAATACCATGCACCTATGTCCTGGTTTCATCTGGGATAGAGCTAATTTTCTTCCTAGTAGCTGGTATAGTGCTGTCTTTTGGATTTAGGATGAGAATAATGTTGATAGCACACTGATGTCTTAGTTGTTTCTAAGTGGTGCTTACACTGGTCAAGGACTTTGCAGCTTCCCCTGCTCTGCCGGGTGCACAAGAAGCTGGGAGGGGGCACAGCCAGGACAGCTGACCCCAACTGGCCCAAGGGCTATTCCAGACCATATGGCGTCATGCTCCGTATAGAAACTGGGGGAGTTAGCTGAGGGGCAGCGATCGCTGCTCAGGGACGGGCTGGGTGTTGGCCAGCGGGTGGTGAGCAATTGCATTGTGCATCACTTTTTTTGTATTATTATTATTATTATTATTTATTCCTTTGCTGTCCTATTAAACTGTCTTTACCTCAACCCATAGGTTTTACTTTTTTTTTTTCCAATTCTCCCCCCCTCCCACCAGGGGCGGGGAGGGTGAGCAAGCGGCTGTGTGGTGCTTAGTTGCCAACTGGGGTTAAACCATAACAAGGTATCAACCTCATCACAGACCAACCATGCAGACTACAATGTTGACTGAAACCCAAGGAACCCACAGGATCCTTTTTCAAACAAGTTTGAAAAATCGTAACAAATGATAAATTTTTCTCTCCCATTAACGTGGGTTAAAAGTAATCTCCATCAATGCAGGTGAGATCAACATGTGGATTTGAGTGTCAAAAGGAAAAAAAACCCCAAACCCCAAAAAAGAATCTGGAAGCGGATGGCTCAGGGAAGTCCTCCCTAGCGGACATGAGGTTTGCAGGGAACCAGCCCTGACACCACTTAATGGAAATCTGCCTGCAGACATCAATGGCTCCACTGGAGAGTGACACCCTCATGCTCAATCCTGTTTGCAGACCTTCGGGTCAGTCGGTTTAGCGAGGTCGCAGGCCCGGGCTGCACTCTCGTGCCTTCCTCTCTTGACTGTCTATTTGCTACGCAGAAGTAAGCAGTGACCAAAAATAGCAGCACAACAAAACCAACGTGGCGTCAGACAGCAAGTCACCCATGGTAACTGCACAAATCTTTCTCCTCGGGAGACCGGTTTGAACGTGGGTTGTGCCACAAGTGAAATCGAAGCCAATGCCTTATTCTGGTCTTGTTTTGTCCAAAAGACCCCAGAATTAGTCCCGGCTGGGACTGGCATCGTTCTGAGGGTCCCTGGCCAAACGCAGACATAGGTGTCTCCTGCTGGGCCCCCCAGGTTTGCTGGGATCCCAGAGCCAGAGAGAAAGAAAGCAAGCAGTGGCTTGCAGTTTAGCTGCCCAGAGCCATTCTTGCCCCCCGCTTTCCTAAGCACTGTATACAAGAATGGAAACATATTAAATGGTTTTGTGGAACTTCACAATATCACTACAGATTATAAAATACATTGCATTGTAAGTGCTGGGAAGTCCTGGGAATCACTGGGCCTCTTCCATGGAGGACCCAAGTTTTGTGAAGAGTCTCTCAACTACCATTTCTCTTCCTGATACCACTTTCAACCACCATTTCAGTTGAGAGATGAAGCCTACAAACACTGTTGAAACCCCATATTCTTTGTCTCACAAAATACCTACTGCTTAAACTGTCAGAGGAAATGAAAAGCCACTCTCAACTCCGTAACAAAATTTGCTTTAATTTTTTTTCCTTGGAAATGCACAGATATTCTTGCAGTACAGGTATTTCTCACACTTCATAACATGGTCTTTAACACAGAGGAATCCACGCAGTACTGTGTTTGTAAAACTTGCTGCCAGCCTGATATGCCTCAGAAGACTTCTCCAACCCTGTCAATCCTGTGCACATACCCAGCTGACTTGAATGTAAAGACTGCTAAAAAAGCTCTCGTGCCCTCCGTGATGGGCGCTTGCAAGGCTGGTAGGTTCTGTGCTTCCTGACTTTCAAGCCAGCGTGGGAGTTGCTCAGTGCACGTGTCCATGCAAGGGAAAAGAGCTTTATGAGCATGTGGTAGGGTAGGGAAACCCACTGCATGAGGGATTTGCTTCTGAGGGCTGGCACCAACTGGATTGCTATTTCTCTCTCATGTTTCACTATGGCTCTTCTAAGAAGTATATGTGAAGCTGCAGACCAACCCCAAATGCCTGAGTCCTTTGAAATCTTTAATCAGCCATTCCATGGGTTGAAGAGCTGAAGACAGCACCAGGCCAATGCCTTGTCCACAGTGTTAAACACTGCAGAGGATTATTCTGAGTTACGATACTGTTCTCTGAGGTTTAACACATCCAGCGTATTTACACTCTGCTCTCCATTACCATGCTGCTTAGCCTCTTTATCATTTTAGCTCGAGGTAAAAACTTACTCCTCCCTACAGAAAAGACCTGCTTTTTACCATCATTATTGAACATATCTCACCACTGTTAACACTCAGAAGATGTGGAATCTGAAGTTAAGCTTGCTGGGTCAAAACCAGGGGAACTAATGGGAACGTCGTCATCAAAACTGCCCTGGGGAAACAATGCAGCTCTTCAGGAAATTTGTGTGAAAAAAACCTGTAAATGCGCACAAGCATACAAACACACACACACAGAGGGACTGCATACACAATTTGACTATGAGTGCCCTGACACACAAACTTATTTGTACAATGAAAACACCCAGAGGCACCAAGAACACAAGCATGACTTTTCTTTAAATATCCTCCCTGTTTGTGCCACCATTAGGTTTCTGCCACTAGTACCTGGTGCCTGGTCGTGGTGCGTAGCTCCTCCGTGGCCTGGCTGAGCTGTGAGCAGAGCCAAATTCAGCGTTGGAGGCCAAGAGCCAGCCTGTCCCCGCAGCTACCTTTGCTCCCACCCATGGTGCAGGGCACTGGCATGAACCCTCAGCAGGAGCAGCTAAAGCAGCACAGCCGGAGAGCTGCAAGTGGTAAGATGTACAGGATTCAGGAGCTGCATGGACACAATGAACTAAAGGAAAAGAAAACCCACAGACATAGCCTGAAAACATGTCTCAAGAATATTAAGGGGGGAAAATTCCATGAAGTAGAGTTATCCAGTTTCTGTACCTGACAGAGACAAGCTTTCTCTACAAAATAAGAATCTGGAAGTGAGGTCCTGGTTTTGCCCCTTTTAAGTTTGGATTGGTGTTTGGATTGCAGTTCCTAGCTGAGTCAGATGGACATCTTTCTCAGAGTGCCACGTTTGTTGTTAGCTTGTGTGCATTACCATGTTGTAATCAGTCCAAGAGCCCATCTCTTATCTAAAATGTAAATACTAATTTGAGGGCTCAGGGAGAATACAGCTATTTTATTTTCAGGTTTTTTTTTTTTAAAAAAAAAGAGAGGAGGAGGCCTGGCATCATAACAGTAATTTATGATTTTACTGGTGTATTATCATCGGGTAACAAGAGCAACTTGAAACTGCCAATTATCTCATAAGAGGGGTATCACCTTTTCTATTTTGAATGACTCCATCGATAAATGCAGGTTCTGCTTGCTAACACTCCGTCACATAATCAGTGGCCTTACAGCAGGAGAGATGAGTGCATGAGAAAGAGAGAAAAACAAACCCACAAACACACAAACACTTGATGTGAGCTAAGCCCTTGGCTCGGCAACAGAGAGAGGGGAGGGGGCCGAGGGGGCTGGGAGGAATCGCCCGGAGCAGTCGGCGGGTCACACACACAGAGTGTGCAACAGCAAACTCAGTTTACAAAGAGACATCTGTTCCATTACTTCGATGCATTGTGGCTAATTACATCCTGGCCCGTCTGTGAAATGACAGCCACTTATTCTCCAGTGAACCGTAAAATCTGTACATGTTCGATGTGGGCAGTGGGGAGTAAGAGGAGTGCAGGGGAGGGGGGAGGATGGAGAGGGGAGAATGGGAGAACGGCACAGGCGAAGCACCAGGAAAACGTACCGCGTCTCTCCTGCCAGTTCGGCGTCAGAGTCGGGAAAGGGCAGGAGAAAGCAAGCCACTCTGGAAGAAAGGCCCTAACAAAGCACTGCCATTTTGATGCAGGGCTGCAATGCCTGCTCTAACCCGAAGCTCCTCACTCCCCATCTTTGCCTGTGTAGGGGGAACGAGATGATGCCAGCAGCAGAAATTATACCAGACCTGCATCCGTGTGCTTCACCTGCAGATTTCTACAGCATTTCTGCCGCTGCTGTTTATGTCTTCCTTACCTACTGGTCTTACAGCTTTGTTAGAGGCTATTCTCCTATACACCAATTTAATTTTAGACTTAGATGAATTAAAACCAAGGACTTCTCATCTCCCACAACCTCCCACAGGTTTTTAGAAATCTGAAGGAAGCTGCAAGAAAATTAATTTTGCCTCAACTTTTCTACATAACAAAATGGGCCTTGCATTCAAGTGTGATTGCAAGCCACTGAGCCAGATAACACAAGGCAAATCATATTTCCAGGCCTAAAGCGTATAAGCCAAGGTATGGGATTCAGCATTGTACCGGCTAACAAGGGTTAAGCCCTGATCCTAGTAGGTCTGTCAAAAAAACTGCAAACCTTTCATAAAGCTGGGTTAAACATCAAATGAGCCAAAGGCTGCAAAGGTTTGAAAGTAACTTATGTTAGGGGAATAGTGGCTTTGCTGGAGCTCTCATGGCAGCGGCTCTACCGGCAGCTATCAGCCGGTGACTTCCGATCCCGTGTCCAGCCACAATTCCCGCTGCACAAACTTCTGCAAAATTTCATGTGTTGGTGACTCTGGTGAACAGAGCGCTGGGGTGGTGTAAGTGGCCGGTCAAACTGTTAAGGTAGCAGTTAAAAAAAAAGGCTATGTGGTTAAAGGGGGGACAGACTAGAAACAAAGACTGGCTGCTCAGTGACAACTGACCAGCTCTGTAACCAGGAGCACTGCTTTTGTTCCAGGATTTCACAGAATCATAGAATCATTAAGGTTGGAAAAGACCTCTAAGATCATCTAGTCCAACCGTCAACCCAACACTTCCATGCCTACTAAACCATGTCCTGAAGTGCCAAGTCTACACGTTTTTTGAACTCCTCCAGGGATGGTGACTCCACCACCTCTCTGGGCAGCCTGTTCCAATGCTTGACCACCCTTTCAGTAAAGAAATTTTTCCTAATATCCAATCTAAACCTCTCCTGACGCAACTTGAGGCCACTTCCTCTCGTCCTATTGCTAGTTACTTGGGAGAAGAGACTGACACCCACCTCTCTACAACCTCCTTTCAGGTAGTTGTAGAGAGCGAGAAGGTCTCCCCTCAGCCTTCTTTTCTCCAGGCTGAACAACCCCAGTTCCCTCAGCCGCTCCTCATCAGACTTGTGCTCTAGACCCTTCACCAGCTTCGTTGCCCTTCTCTGGACACGCTCCAGCACCTCAATGTCTCTCTTGGAGTGAGGGGCCCAAAACTGAACACAGGATTTGAGGTGTGGCTTCACCAGTGCCAAGTACAGGGGGACGATCACTTCCCTACTGCTGCTGGCCACACTATTTTTGATACAAGCCAGGATGCTGTTGGCTTTCCTGGCCACCTGGGCACACTGCCGGCTCATATTCAGGCGGCTGTCAACCAGCACGCCCAGGTCCTCTCTGCTGGGCAGCTTTCCAGCTACTCTTCCCCAAGCCTGTAGCATTGCATGGAGTTGTTGTGACCGAAGTGCAGGAGCCAGCACTTGGCCTTGTTAAACCTCGTAAAATTGGCCCCAGCCCATCGATCCAGCCTGTTCAGATCCCTCTGCAAAGCCTTCCTCCCCTCGAGCAGATCAACACTCCCACCCAACTTGGTATCATCTGCAAACTTACTGAGGGCGCACTCAATCCCCTCATCCAGATCATTGATAAAGATATTAAACAGGACTGGCCCCAAAACTGAGCCCTAGGCAACACTGCTTGTGACTGGCCGCCAACTGGATTTAACTAATTTCTGTGTGAAAGCATCACTTTTCCATTAATGCAATCCCAGCTTGTGGATTTGGGCAGAATTTGCTCAGTGTGATGAACTGCTCACTCCCAAAATATAAGCAAAACTAAGTGCACAAGGAAGGAGGGTAAGGAGGATTGCTCATATGATCTACAAGCTGAAGCTGTAGAAATCTGATGAGGTCTACAAACAGTATTGCAACAGCCAAACTAAAGAAAGCTAGGATGCTTTGGGATGGGATTTCTTCTTGCATTTGGCTATGGGCTAAAGGGACATATTAATCCATCTGAATCCCTGACTGTACCATATCCTGCAGGTGTTATGGCCATTCAAGATGGTCAGATCTAGAGAGGAAGAAAAATACAATTAATCTACATTTTCTTACATGATACAAAAACAGATGCAGAAAAAGGGAAGCACTGTAGGCAGCTGGTTTGTGTTCACAGCTTAAAGCAAAGCCACCTGAGGCTGAAGCATCAGGAAAGTAGTACGAGCATGATGTTTTTGCTACAACTTTAAAACTGGCCTCTGTAGCTGTTGGCAAACCAATATAACAGGGAAAAAAGGATCGGGACCTAGTGTTCCTGCCAGGTTGGGAGTAAAAGTAACTGGAAAATTTAGTGGATTTTTCATTAAAACGTTCACCACTTCCTCCGACTTTTGGTCTGCATTCTGTGGTTTCTGTTTTAATCCTCCTTTCCTGACAAAGGCTTCAACACTTCTTAAGGCCAGAATGAACATTTACAGTCACCTCGCTTGTGAAACGCAGGTCGCAGACTCTCTGGCAGTAATCTATGCACGATGCTTGTAATGTCTGGTTGTGGTCAAGCAGGGATCCTCCTTGCAGAGAGCCCTGTGCTCTGCCTGGGGCAGCTCCAGCTGCTGGCCTGCTGCTGGGATGTGAGGGTGCTGGAAGAGCAGTGTCCCCAGGCCAACCTCCCTCTCCTGCGTGAAGGCAGCAGCAGCAGCAGCAGCACCATAGCTCTGTGTGGAGCAGACAGGTGTCTTCATAATGGACAGGGTGACTGGCCAGGGTTTTGAAAGGTTTCTCTATGGGTAGATGCCTACACCTTTGAGCTCTGCTAGCGGTTGGCAAATACCATAGTTTGCGAAACTCAAAGGTAAAGCACAGCTCTTCCGAAGCACCTGCTTTGACTGACAGATTGAAAGCAAGGGGCTCAGTATCATTGTACTTGACAAAACCTGAAAAGCTATTGAAAGGCATCTGGGCAACTGAAGGGTGTCAGTCTAACTCAGAATGGATGATACCTCCATCTTACCAATTTCACTGCAGAACAGGCAATCAGAGAAGGCAAACCAAGGGGAAGGAGAGGGCTGAGTGAGCTGAATTCAATCTTGCAGTGGGTTCCTCTGCTGGAACAGCTGGTGCTTAGTCTATGGATAAATACAGGATTTCATTTTCCATGGACATCAGGCTGCCTTTCCTCACCAGCACTAAACTCAGCCTCACAAAAGAAAAGATTAACAGAAAAAGAAGCTCATAGTGTGTAACTCTACAAAGAGCTTACAGGAAGGATTTGTAGTAAATTAATATCACCAGCAACCATACAGTTCACAGAAGCTCACAACCTTTTGGTGTAAACTGTGATTTAGTTGGCTAACACATTAGGTGTAAGATCCAGCAACCTCAATTAGGCTCTTCATTCCCTGCCTGTGCAGAGGGAACCTTCTCCCCACACTGCCTTAATGATGGACTTAGTTTCAGCCATGTTTTTGCTGTACGTATTGACCCATCACTTCTGATCATTCATCTGGGCGTGATGGTCTGCACAGTGCCTTAGCCTGCTCTTGTGTCTGAAGCCTAAATGTTTTACAGTAGGTTATCACAAGTTCAACTTAACAAGAATCAAGAAAGCTTATCAGGTGCAGGCCCAGAGTTGATCCTGAGTTCATTCTGATCTGAAAAGATTAAAAGATATATTCCCCCTCCTCTATTTTATTTTTCACTTGCCTTTCACATTGTATATGGACACCCAAGGTGAGTTTCTCCTCTCTTCTCCAGCAAAAGCTATGACAACTGGAGAAGAGCAAATGGGTGACATCACAGGAGTCAAAAGTGAAAAATGAAGCAATGGGAGAAGGCAGGGTTTTTAATCATTCCATTTAAAATGCTGCTTCCCCCTGAGTTTGTGTGGTGTGAATTCTTGCTCATATCTATTTCAATAAGGAATGAAAAATTTGTAACAAAGGACATCTGTTCTGTAAATGCAAAGCTTCCAGCTCTTCAGTAAAGATGAAAAAAAAGTCTTTGAGACTTTCAGGAGTTTCTCTGTCAAAAAACAGAGATATCCTTGAGGCCTATACGGCAAAGTGAAATCTACCTGCTCTCTCTCAGAATCCGTCCCTTCTCCCCCTACCATTGCCTGATGTGAAAGCCCTTTTAAGCCATTTTCCCCAACTGTAAATTAAAGGTGACCAGCACAGGGTTTCAAAGATATGGCTCTATGCTTCCTCTTAGGTAAATTCTTCAAAGGCAAGGGAGGTATGACTTTGCAAAAGCTGAAAGCATTCCCAATCAGCAGCTGGAAAGAGCAAAGTGCTAAATTCCTCCCCTGAGAACCTTCCCTTTCACAGAGAGATGCCACCGTTGTGAGCCTTCCTGGTTATACCCCCCCAGACTTCCTGAGCTGATGACGCTCATCCCTAAAGTAGGGCAGATGCATGCACTGATTTTTCTTAGGGAAGAAGACAGCAAGCCAACTGCTTCTTATTCCCCCATTACCTGGTTACAGTCTTGCTACCAAGGTGATTAGACAGCAGTGCATTAAGAAACCAGATGAAAAGAAGGAAGCAATCATTTTGCCTTAAAGGAAGAGACTGGAGGGGGATATTTGTCTCTAAAATTGAAGGTAGACACAAGCAGCATTTGAACTAGCTTTAAAATATTAGTCCCCCACCTATCAGTTACGCTGGTAGAGAACTGGTTAGCTTGGGCCTTTGAAAGTTCAGTATAAAAGGGATAGAGAAGAACAGAAAACTTTGGGAATATCTATTAGCCAACGGGGAAGAGTTTTAGGTAAATGAATGCCATGCTAACTAAGGAAAACAAAACCTGGATGAGGCATTAAGAATACGTGTGCACATACACAAGATATACAGGGCTGCTACACGCATAACTGCTTGGATCTCTGCAATCAAATGCTAGGTCTTTTTGCACAAATGCTACCTGTAAGTAAATCTGAATAGGAGCTGCTTTTGAAAACGTAGAGCAAGGCAAATTACATGTACTTTACAGATGCATGCAAAAGTGACAAGTTCCAGATGCTTCAGAAAAGCCATCCCAGGAAACAAATGAAATGCAGACACAAGCCATAGCAGAAACACCGCTTCACATGTGAGCCTGCGTGTCCTGAGCAGGGGGGGAGGAGGGAAGTAGAGGGGCTATATTTTGACAGAGGACAGGCTCAGCCTTCCTTTTCATAAGCACCCATAAAACCAAACTGCAAATATAACACATGGCACGCATATCTGACTTGTGCCTGCAACCACATGGCACAAAACGATGCCATGTATTTAGATTTATTTGGCCAGCAGCAGGGCAGAGCAGGGGTGCTAAGTGGTCTAACGGGAAGAGCTTACCCATTGGGAACGTCAATCCTTAGAAAGCATATTTCAAGGAATTCACAGTGTTTAGTGTTATTCAAATAAATCTAGTGTGACTGTGGTAGCTTGGCGGAAAGGGCTGTGTTTATGTCTGATGTGCACACTGGGAAGCAGTGGCACAGTTGGGCTGCCCAGGATGTCTGAAGAAGCACGGGGAGGAAGAGATGGGAGCTCTGCCTCCCAGTCCTTGGCCACTGACCTTGGCGCCTCAGCTTCCAGAGCGTAACACTCAATTACTGAAACGGTTGCTGGCAGAATAAAAATCATGAGTTTAAGTCCCTCTGTGAGGCTGGTTTACAGTAGCTGCAAGTGCCGGTTCCTAGAGATGGAGCAAATATGCAGCCGGACCCTGAGTGTGCTGGGGCTGCTCACCGCCTCGTTCAGTGAGTACATCGGTCCCAGTACACTGGCCCTCCTGGTTGGTCACAATTAGTGGCACTTGCTTGCGAGAGACCCGAGTCATTAGCTGGCATAGAAAGTTAATCACCTATCCACCATTACAAAAGGGATGATCCCTTCAGGAGAAAGGTCGGTGGCTGGGACCACTCAGGGGACTATGGCTGTTCTCGAAATGGTGCCCTATGAATAAATCAATGTCCAAATCCCAGGGCTTCTAAACCTCTATGAACACAAACACTCGAAAGTATATACATTAAAAAATGATTCGGAATAAAAACGTCTCCCCCTGAGCCCCAGCTTTCAAATGCCATCTCTCTGGTTAACCCCTCCCTGCCCAGGCTATCCCATCTGCCTCGCAGAGTGTGTTTTGTTGTTCCCATAGTACATTATTTGTTGAAATAAATATGGAAATAAGGCTGAGCAAGACAGCCAAGACAGCCAGACTGAAATAAATTCATCACTCATGGGCTCTCAAGGGAAGAAAACCGCGCATTTTTTCTAAATGATTATTTCTGAAGCACTGAAGGAATGGCTATATCACTAATGAGGCCAGTGCTCCATGACTGCTGATTATAAATGACCTAAAAAGAGACAAGGGGATGGTGTATGTGTGTGTAGGGGGATGGGGAAAGAGATGAATTGTTCTTCCTTAGGATCTGGAATCGTCTCCCCAGGCTCCTCAAAAGTCTGAGAGCATTTGTGATTCACCACAAAGGCAGGCCTGGCATATTTACAGCCACGCGAGGAAGTTTGGGCTGCAGTGTTGGGCTATTCTAACAAGTAGGCACATAATTCCTCTCCTCCCTTGATAGGTCACCGTCTATTCACTGCAATAATAATTAAAAAGGAAAACAAGCTCTCTCAGTCGCCCCTGGGTCTAAATTAAAGGTCCTGCAGGTTGATGCAGCCAGACTCGAGGCAAAAAGAGGCTAAAGTGAGGAATAAGATTCACTTACGTCTTCTCTCACTCGCTAATTCCCATGGAAACAAGCAACTCACGACAAATGACTCAAATACACTTGCAAAAATCTTACTCATGTGTTTTGCTGGCTACCTTCCCCCACACCTTCAGGTTGAATGATTACAGATGCATTACACATGCGGCAATCCTAGAGCAGGGCTGACTGTGGAACAGGACAGCATAGCCACATGTAAAGATGGGCAGGATGCAAGCCACAAGCAACGAAATCAGCAGCATGAATTCAGAGAATAATATAGAAATTTGGCCATAAAAAGCTGCAGCTTTCCGATTCCTAGCAGTATTATTTATGTCACATGGTATGTAGAAGTGACAGCATCCAGAAGTGACAGCATCCAGAAGTGAAAGAAAATCTAAGGGACAGCCCTTGATACATAATGTGACTTATTTACCCAAATCCGAGGCTACTGAGAAGATGGGATTTACTTATTTATTTAATGGGGGGTGGGGGTGGGGGTGGGGGGTGGTTTATACACAGAAATTACCCAGGACACCTTGAAGAGCAGAGATCTGAAAACGAGCTTCTGCAGAAGCTCAGACAAAGGAGCCCTGACAGATATTAGATGGATTATAATCATGCACCACTGCCAGAGGTTTCCTAACACTTTCTGAAGACTGTCCCTTTTTGCAGGCAGCAATGTCCTCTTGCAAAAGCTGGTGGGGTTTGGGAGATGCAGCTTTGCTTCCATCAAAACCGTTCGGACATGTGCGTGGACTTACGGTAGCAAATGGACAGGTTCTCAGCACAGAGGCTCAGGCCAGGGCTCCTATTATCACCTATAGTCTCTGTTTCCACTGACTGGGGTGGTTCATCACATAAGGGTTACTGCAGTCTCAGTGGGGAACTCAAGAAGATTTTCTCCCCCTCGCAGGAGAGACCCTTTCCTTGGAGCCTCGGATCACTCACTGATCTCCTCACAGGTACCCATCTTTACAAAGACCAAGAGCACACCTAGACTTAGCACAGCTGCTAAATCTAGGGGTGGGGGTGGAGAAGAAAAGTTTAACTAAGTTTCCCTCCTTCTCCCAGGTCATTTGTCACAACCCTTTACAGCTAATAACCTCTCTGTAAAATTTATAAGCCAAGTTAGGGAATTACAGAATAGGGAAATAATTCACTAATAGCCTATATAAGGTGGTTTAGAAATCTTGGGGGAGAGAACTCCAATATATCAAATGCCACAGGTTTCAGAAGTAAATGCTGTAGTTGCCACTCTTTTTAACCCTGTTGAGTTCAGCAGGCCTAGATCTATGCAAGATCTATTTGAGCCTAGCCACCGCCTCAGCTCTTCTCTCAGAAGCGTTCCTGCTGAGAGCTGGGGCCACCGGCCAGCTGCACACAACCCATGCTGGAGCCTGTTTCCTTCTC
The DNA here is from genome assembly GCF_034638445.1 of Ciconia boyciana. NCBI lineage: Eukaryota > Metazoa > Chordata > Aves > Ciconiiformes > Ciconiidae > Ciconia > Ciconia boyciana. Next base: position 71,410,882 of record NC_132938.1, on the reverse strand, counting down.
CTCCCTCAGGGGTTACAGTCAGGGTTCCCTTCCTTCTCCTCATGTAAGCGCACCTACAGACAAATGACGTACCTCATTTGCTTTTCCAAAAGCCTTGGACTACTTCACCACAGAAAGTAAGTCTGACAAGCAAGTGAAGACTGTCCGCTGGGTTACACTGACTCTCTTCCTCTTGCTTGGAGCAGGCAGCATAAAGAAATCAGGCCAGATGCTGTATTGGTATCATTTCTGAAGTACTCTAATGAATCTGACCCCAGGCTGAAGCTTTAAAAGAGTGTAGTGGCGTGTCAACATAAACAGCTAAAACTAGTGTCATGTCAAGTGGTAACAAGGCCACTGCTGTTTTTACAAGCATCGTGCACTTAGCAGATAAAAATGAGCATCCTATCAAAGCCCGCCACAAGTCACCCTTATCGCCAGCGAGAAGAAACAATGCTCCTGCACGATTGCCTTTACTCGGTGCCACTGATAGCAAGTCCAATTTCTTACAAGCTGTCCATTAGTATGATGAAGAGACTAATAACCACCACACATGGTTTTTTATCTTTTCTTTTTCTCGTTGTTGGTCCGCTGGCAACTGCTAATAGCTTTCCGGGGCTCCTTTAAATAAACAGAACTAATTACTCCGCACAATGACACCGTGGCTTACAGACAACTAATTATGTCATGGAGGGGTTTCTTAACATGCACATTTATTTGCAGAGGGCCACGTCTAACATGAAGCAAATTTATTCAGCCTTTATGCTATCAGCTGGTACCAAAATAACACTGAATACACAGCAGATCCAGATTGCAGAACTTCAGCAGGCAAGCTCTCCCAGGAGGCTGAAAAACAACACATGGAGTACGCATATTACAGAACATGTGTAGCCGCGTCGCTGCTAGCCTCCTGCGCATTTAATGTAGTGCCATGGCACAGACTGAAACTGTTGTGTAAATAAAGCTCTGCTTTTCTTCGCTCGCATTTGCTATACATTGAACAGGCAATCACCACTTGCTATGCCTTATGCCCCGAATACATGCCTTGCTGGAGGAATAATGGAAATCCTTGTCCAAAAAAAGCACAGAACTGAACAGATGGGCGACATAAAAGACAAGATACACTGGGAAACTGTTCTACCAGTAGGAGAAGAAGAAAGAGAGAAGTTAAGTGACTCACTGTATGTCACACGGCCAGCTGTGTTAGAGGCTGGAAACAAACTTAGGGTTTCCTGACACCCCCTCCCTTTATAGACAGGAGATAGTGTCAAACCAAAACTCATTTTTTAAAAATAGACTTTACAGACAGATATCTAACTGACAAGACAGGTTCATACCAAATTATTCAAAGTGGATGTGATTGAATGCTTTTTTGAGCTCCTGCAAATCCAAAAGGACTTTGTTCCTTAAAGTGAGATGCTGGGTGAGAGAATTTTTTAAGGTGTGCACTTAAAAAATTCCCTGCATAAAAAGCAAATGAAAGCATTTGATTTGCAAGCATTTCTGGACAGCCACGTCGTACGAACAGTAACTCCCTCTCCTCAGAGACAATATCCTGAAAGGATATAGCAAGGACACCTCTCCACACACACTCCTAACGATCCTTAGCATTAACAAGAGTTATATGCATAAAAAGCAGCATATATCTTGCTAAGCATGTCTGAGTGGCAGATGAACTGATATAAGAGGGCAGAGTATCTTATTTGGAGCTATTAGCTGACTGTCTGGTCAAAATATCTGTGTAGAAATGTATGCCCAATTATACATGTATTCAACTCTCATTCACGTATCAAGACCACCTACACCTCTACGAAGAACATGGTGCTTAACTTACCATTTAAAGCATTTGAGTCAATGTATTTCATAAGAAAATGGTAGCCTTTACAAAGCTGCTTCAAAAATCTCATTTAAGATGCGGGCCACTGTTTTCTGAAATTCTCTAAGGCTCTACCTTCCCCGTCTAAACAAGATGTTTTTTACAGAGAGCAAACTGAACTACATATTGCAAGCTCACTGTAAAACTGTAGCAGAAACAGGAGACAGGTAGTTTTCTCAGGAACCAGGCTGCCCTTGATGAGCAACGTCAAGATAAAAGCTACAGCGCTTGGTCTCCCACTATGATTTTGCAGAGGTGGGTCACTTCAGTTACGTCCCTTGCTGTAGAAACAGACAGCCCTAGCAGAGATGACATACTTTCAGAGTGCTCCCTCCCTTTACGAAAGGAACCATTAGAAGACGACAAGATATGCACAGAAAACTCTGACATGGAAGTAGAGGACAAAAATGGCATGAACAAGACAAAGAACAAGGGTGCATCATGTCCTCCGTCCTTCGGTGTGCCCCTGCAGCCCTGCAGCGCAGTGCCACGGAGAGGGGACCTCCTGCCGTGGCTTATGTGAGTGAAGCGGAAGCCTTGGGAGCAACGGCTGAGCAGTGCTGCAGCAGGTCTTGTGTTCATTAACTGGGCAGAAGGTGGCCGAACAAACCTGTTGAGAATCATGTAATGTTAGGCCTAAGGAGGTCATGTAAGGTCCTCATTAAGGGTATCATTACCCACCTTGATTTCGTACTGCCCAACTTTGGGGCAGTGCCAAGTGACAACAAAAAAGGAACAGAGTCAGCACAAATGGTTCATTTCTCTTAAGACTGGACAAACAACTTGATTAAAGCAAGGAAAAACATACCAATCCTGAAAAAGAGCTTCTGCTCAGAACCATCTCCTCTTCCTTTATGCCTCTGATTTTCAGATCAATTTAAAAGAAACTGTATGTACCTCCACAGCAAGCATACCCATGACCTAGTTATCGTTTCCCATGGGAAACCCCAAGGTCTCTTACAGCATTTCTTTACTCTTATGCTAGGGAGACTAAAAGATGCTTACAGAGCAGCCAACCCTGAATGTTTAAAAATCAGGAAGCAAATCCATCAAATCATGGCACTGGCCTTCATATTTCTTCTTAGTATCATTAAGTTTTGTGGTTTTCTCCATTTGCCTATTGTTGCAGGTGCCAGGTTCAAGCTTTCTTTTGCTAGACAATGCTTTTTTCAAAACACAAAAACTAAGACTCTTGCATAAGTTGGGGCTCCAGGATCTGAGGCCTTCCAAAGAAGACACCAGATATCAACTCCATGCTAAAACATGAGCTGGAAAACATAGATTGTCCCTGGTAGCTCAAAGCAAGATGCTCACTCATCAACCCTTCCGAGCCTCAGGAATAGGCAGAAGCCATGTGGGGATTTTGCATCTAGGTCTCTTCAAATGAAACCGTGTTGCCCGAGCTCCCAAAGCCAGTGGCCACACATGGAAAAAAGAGGGAAATCAACAATTTCATAAGTCTGGTATTATACTCCTGCTCTTAGTTTTACTGTGTTGGTAGCAAGAAGATATACACCCCTCCTAGTCTGCCTGTTAAGGTTAGTGGGGTAGCAAATCACGTAACATGTTGATTTTTAGTTATCTTAAGTTAATATAGGATTTATACGTGCATTTTTCCCTCCAAGAATGAAGATGTAGAGGGCATAGCAAGACACATTTTGTTCTGTCAAAGTGGGCTGTAACAGGAATGGAAAACCTTTGCTTTCTGATATTACAGGCTGAAGCGTGTTGCGGGCTGAAAGGACAGGCTCTTGGTGCCTCCACACATACAGGTGCCCCTGAGTGGGTGCAGAGATCCACACTCTGATCACAAGGCAGCACTGAAGGGTGTGAAAACTGCCGAAGAACCCCATGCCTTCAGGCAAGCAGTGATTTCCCTCTGCCTTTAAGACTTGTATCTTCAAATTTATCACTCAAACAGGAGTCCAAAGATGGGCAACACACTAACACCTCCCTCTGAGAGGAGGAAAGCATTTGTTCCAATAGCCTGACTGCGTCCGAACCACATAGGGTGTACATCCAAATTCCCCATAGGATGCAGTTCCACACGGGTGATTGTAACACGTGGTGACTATTGACAGGCAGCCTGAAACTTTGGGATTTGTTCCACATTTTAATTCCTCAAATTTCAGTACTGTAGGATTCAGACCTCAGAAGCCCTGAGTTCTGGGGACAGTGTACAATTTATAGCAGGGCTCTGCACCTTTCCTCTCCTCTCCCCCTTCTCTTCTGGGTATTTATATAGGATTTTTAATCTCCCCCCCCCCCCCCCCCGATTGCTTGCAATTGATACAGGAGAAAGTAGAGGTCACAGGAAGAGTAAAGACACATAATCTAATTTTCATTTTGTCCATTAATCATGCACGATTTCAGCCAGCCATTTAACAAGGTGGAACTCTAAAGCGATCTCTCAACTGATGGGGGAAAATTCACTCTAATTCCTGTTGCTGCTCCACTCTCCTGTTTGGGCTGAAGAGAGCAGCCTCTCCTCCTTACACAGAAAAATGGAATCCATGTATCCAGGAAAATGTACACTCTCCTGGAAGTTTTCTCAAAAGTTTTTTGCTAAATTTAAAAGTGTCCAGCTGAAGCTGTTGGTGCTTTGTTTGTGGATGGCTGGGGTTCAGGGGGGTGTGGGGATCGATGCAAGCCCAATAGGAAGCTCTGTATTTTAATGCAGTTTGGTCTGAGGTTGTCAATAATGCTACACATTATCCCAGCTCACAAATAAGAAAGCTCAGAAGTTCCCTGTGTCTGTATCCCTTATATACTCTCTGCTATTTGCCTGTCTCCCAGCTAGTCAGGGCCAAATCTCTTTCCTAAAATGAGACAATTCTGGAAATGAAAAAGATGTGCAGTCATCATAGGTAAGGTCAAGGAGATTGGCGGCATCAGGTCTTGGACATCCACAGATGAGGCAGGAAAAGGCATCTTCTTTCTCAGCTGGGGTTTGATGAGTACTGCAATATTCGTCACCTTGGAAGATGATGATGTCTGGTCCTCAGCTCATTTATCTATCTCATCTTTGTTTAATTCTTTGCAAAAATTACGTAGTACTTGGAGGGGAAGACATCTCTCTATGGTTTGAGAATGGTCCAAAGCAGCTGTACTGAGAGTGGGGGCTGAGGAACCCAAGAGGGACTGTAGCAAGGCACACTTCTTCTCCGTAATCATCTATCTGCTCAACAAGAGGGGAACTGACTCCCCCACTCTTCATCAGTGTGAGAACTGTGGAGAACCCAGCAACTCCATATTCACAGAAGCTTCAATATTTCATAAGGTTTCTATGTCAGCTGTGCACGCCTCAGTCTCCCCTCCATTCACCGTGCTTTTGTCAGACAGAGGAACAGAGCAAGGGCTTGTCCTGGCCTGAGAAGCAAGAGGCCCAAGGACATTTGTACCTCCCTGACTAACCTAGAGGGGAACAAAGGGGCCTTCCAAACCGAAAAGGCGATATGCCTGAGAAATGCTGTCTGTCTGTCTCTCTCACAAGGCTCTGAAGGGCATCATTCAGCAGAAAGCAACATTTAGCAGTAGGTTCCTTCACCCTTTCAAGGTTTCAAAGAAACAGTGGGATGTTTAAAGAAAGAGGAGTGCATATGCACAAAAGTAGGATAAGATTTGAGTATGTCAAAGACTGAGTTGCTGACAAATACTTGACCTGTTTTGGAGGCATCCTGAGCAGTTCTGCTCTGTGATGGACAACGCATTTGCCAAGACAGCACTGCCACTCAGGAGCCTTCTTTCTCTACTCTGGTGACTAATAAGTGCTCATCTGTTCTAGGGAAAAAACTGTGTTCTGCAGCTGGCTGCCCATCTTTCTCTAAAGAGAGATGATCATCCTCATTTCCAAGGGTATCTAGGTTTCTCTAGTAAGATCACTGATTTAAACAGAAGTGCTATGATTCCTAGGCCCGGTCTTTAAGTCCTCAGAACTACAGAGGTTTCCCAGTATGCCAGTGCTACATCAAGTCTTGACGCAGGCTATGGAGAGGTGGCGTGGGGAGCAAAAGCCCCTTTAGCACAACTCTGATAGAAACAAGGTGACAAACAGGTGAAATGAAAGATTTATTATGTTTTCTTTTTATATTCTGAATTTGGGTCTGATAATCTTAGGGGCTGACAGCCAATGTCTGTGAAACCAGGAATATGGGAAGGGTAGCAGGGATTATATTTATCTGTCAGTGTTTCTGATGAGGTTGACCAGCTTTGGGAAGATGTGTGGGCATTCTTGTCAGAACAAAATAATAAAGATACAGATATAAATTTTTAAAAGAAGAAATGAGAATTAGAGATCCAACCTGCACTCACTGGGGGATTTGGAGGCATCACTGCCCTTTTGAAAAATTCCCTTTGCACATGAAGAACAGTCACGTGAACTGAGATACCAAACCTACACTCAAGGGTATGGAACAAGAACAGACGTACTGGCTCAATTCTTATCACTCTATTAAATTAATTTTTAGCACTCCAAGCAGAAGTACCATAAAGTTCAGGACAGACCTTCTTTGACATGAACATGGATAAACAATTACATATAATAATTAAAAGCGTTTTCACAGTGCCATTACTGAGCAAGCCGTTCGTATTGCAAACAACTTTGTCAGGTGCTGAGCCAAACCATATTTCACAAGGCAAAATCCTGATCAGAGACCACAGTTGGCAAGGAGAGTATTATGTAGTGTTTTCTGCTCATGTGCTTGATCCGAAAGTAGCAGCACAGAGCTAAAATCTTGGCTGTTTGGTCTGATTTTTGCTATGTGCGTGTTTAGTAAATTACATATTGCAAGCAACCCCTGGGTGTGCAATCCCATCTCTGCTAATAGACTTTTATATTCTGACAGGGATGCTCAACAGCGTGAAATAATCCTCTTCAATTTACAAAAGAAGTTCCCAGTCTCTGAGTTCTAAACTATTAGCGATCCATCACTTGCAACAAAAACCAACGTAGCTACTCTGTTAACAGACTGGATTTTAAATATTCACGGTGGCTGTTTGCCTGTGTGTGCAGAAATGACTAACTCTGTGCTCCGGCTTCCAGGGACACTGTCAAAAACAAGAGGGGATTGTATAAGTGGACTATTTCCTGGTTAAGTATTTTAATGAGTTTCATCTTTTCCCCCATCATGCATTATTCTGAGGAAGAGAATGTAACTCTGCTTGCCAGGGGGGTGGGGAGGCAGAGCAGCAGATGATGTGACAGGAAAGCAGAGACAGAGATGCACAGAGGCCAATTAAAAAAATATATTTTTTTAATAACACCACCATTTGAATGCCAAATGCAAAGAGAAACAACAATAAATACCCAAGCTTGTTTCTAAAAGAAGGAAGAAGCCCCGAATTCCTTCAAAAAGCTGGTATTAAAAAATCTGATATTAAAAAATCTGATATGTGCCTTTTAAATAGATAAAGCAGTTCAGCTTTGGAGTGACTGAGATACTTTGTCATAACCTTAATTTTGTGCTTGGATCCAGATACTACGATGACAAGTTCATTAGCAATCATTTGATATGAAATAGGAAAAAACTAGGACAGATCTCCATTCCTGACCAATAATCATCCAATACAAAACATGTGCATACGCTTTGAAGAACAACAACAACATTCTTCAAATCCTTGTCTACCTTCTGCAACTGAGCCAGGAGATTTCCTTCCAAAATAAGCCTGAAAACACCTTTCTAAAAAAATCATATGCTGCTTTTAGACCAAGATTTGTGCTTTTCTCCTGTACCCAAATTCTTCCTTTGTGGGAAAATAAAAGTAAATATAAAAAGAAATGTTATGAGTATGCTTCAAAAGGTCTCAGTACTGATCATCTTTTTTGTTGACGCTGGTTATAACAGGGATCATTAGCCATTTTAAAAATCAAGCCTAACTGAATGCTGCTAAGACATCCAAAACTGCACCAAAAAATGATGGTCCTACCCTATTAATTTCTGTTTCTGTTTTCCAAGAATTGCTATTGATAATGAGTATTGTGTATTGGAAGACATGGTCTACTGTCTTTCAGAAAGTAACCACAGGGAAGATCTCATTGCTAAATATATTTAAAAACCAGAAGAAAGGGGGGGAAATCACAAGCAGTAGGGCAGAGAGAGGTGGGCTTGCGTGAGGTAGAGGCAGTTTGCTAGAGAATGCAAAAATTCTTGGTTTCATTACTGTCTGACCACAACTTTTTTTTAACAAGGGCACAGCATTTATGTAACAAGGGATTCACTCATTTGATGCCAAGCCATGCCTGTGTACTACTGGAAAGGGAAATAATTACATCACATGTACTCCCCTTTCTCTCTGGAAGAAAACACGTGCCTTTGCGCAGTGCTTGACCACCTGAAATCGCCCCAGAAAACTCCTCAACGGAGTCGCGCTAGTGTGGGTGCCAGGAGCACAGCTCTGGGCGCCAGCCCCGCTGTTCGGAGGATCGCCTACGCTGGGACTCACAGGAACTACAGCTCCCCTAACAAGTGTTGGGACTCAGGTGCGTCATTAAAGGACGTTAAAATCCCGTGTGCGGAGGTGGCTCTTGTACAAGCCCGAGGCTTAGTTTGCTGTAGGTTACTTCCTGGGGTCCCCATGTGAAAAAGCCCTGAAAATGTCCCTTGGGTACCAACTGCTGCAACCTCTGCCCCGGTCATTTATTGTACTCTGCTCTGAGTATCGGCACTTATTCCCTAACTTCACACAGCTTTTAAGCAGCGTATGACCAAGCAGCTTATGACCTGTTTCTGCAGTAGTAGACATTAACTTCTTTGAACTAATTATCAGAAAGGATATACACCTTCTCCATGAATCCATCTAAACGCAGAAGCTTTACTAAACATACCCTGTTCCCTGGTCAAACTACGTGGGTCTGATTTCCCTGCACAGGATGAGGTAGGATCTTGCTGCTACCAAGGCTGCAAGCCCCAAATGCAACATGACTAAGGACTGAACTGCCCTGTTTCCAGAGCTAACGCAAGCTCCACATGCTAATTCTCTGCTAAGCCAAAGCATGGGGCTTTGATTTCCTAACCTCAGGATGTTATCTGGCTCCAGTATAGGATTACCATTAGCCCTGTACGTCTGTCCTTACAGCAGGGTCACTGTCATGCCATATGCCGCTTGGACAACCTTTATTCTTTCTAGATTTTTTTTTTTTAAATCACAGTGTTCATCTGGAAGAGCCTGGATTCCCTTAGCTTTCAAAATCTGCTTTGCATTGCTAATGTATGGGGCTGTAGGCAAAGTTGCATTAGAAAGACAGAGAAAGACAGAGAGAGAGATACTAAAAACCTGTTAAGATACAAAATGTCTTTAGGGTGCTCTTCTCTTAAACATTAACAAAAAAAGAGAGAAGGTTTACTCAATTTCCATTTACCAAACAAAAGACTCAGTTCTTTCCTAAAATGGGTTCTGCATAACTTTGTTAACTTCACTGAATATTCCTGACTTGCACCAGTGTAACTAGAGAGGGTCTGACCTAGAAAGAGCAGGTCAGGCTCTGCGTGGAAGTCATAGCAGGGTGGGGAGTCTCAGCATCAGTACACACAAGGTATCCTGATCATTTGATACAGCAGGAGAAACCTCCCGCAAAATTCATGGACAAATTAATTCTTCCTCTCCCCCCTCCGGTACTGTGGTAAGAGAAAGGGTCATCAGTCTCCAGATTGTCACACTCTCAGTAGAACAACAAAAGAAAGAAATCGGGGAATCTGGAGGGAGAATTGAAATGGCTGTTCCAAGATCGATGGCCGGCCTTCTGGGACATTAAGAGGATTTTCTGCTCATATAGTACCTTTCATCCCAAAGGAACTCAAACACCTTTCTAAATGATATACTGATCTTGCATGACGACTACATCCATTGAAAGGAAGCAGAGAAATCCACGTCCATACAGGTGACAGTGTGACAGCGAGGGGCAGGCACAGCGCTGCAAGGAGCGCAGAAGAGCACCTACAGTAGATTCAGGTCTCTGTCCCAGGGGTTTAACAAGCCTGGGCCCGACTGTGTAACCAGAGACTTGTAAATCCCAGGAGAAGAGAGATGTGACGTCTTCTCTGTCATGGGGGACTGCTGAAGCAGTCAGTGAGGACTGGGAGTGTTTCCCCCCATGCCTGGACAAGCAATCCAACCCAAGCAGCTCATCAGAGGCTGCTCGACCCCCATGGCAACGGCACATCACTAGAACCTGAAGCAGAACAGCATCTCCAGAGCTCTGTAAAGCTCCTGTGTTCCCATTTCCCCTTTCAGTAGATATAATGCTGAGATAGCTTACTTTGCTTTATACAGAGAGAATGAAGAGGAAGAGTCTTTTTGGTTGACAAAAAGAAAGAAAGGGAAAAACTGTGAAGGCAAGAGTGAAAGCAGAACAGACAAAAGCAAGGGTGTGCAGGGAGGAAGGAGATGACCAAAACATAGGGAAGCCACCAGAAAAGGAAAGAGAAAAGACAGTTATGGCTTGCTTCAGTGGGGAAGAACATCAAGTCAAACCACATATATAAGAAGCAAATGGAAACACTCCACAGCCATTCAGAAACATAAACAAGAACAGCAGAATTGTACTGAAGTTGCAAGGGAGATCCAGGGCACATTTCTGTTGTAGATAAAGACAACAGGACTTTTTCTACCAGCTCAAGAACGAGCAAGTCACAGCAGAGTTTGGACTCAAGATGAAGAGCCCGTCTCCCATTGAAAACCACCGTGGTTCCCTGCCTCACTTCCACACCTCATCTTCCACTGCTTTGCCAATGAAAAAGTTCAGCACAGCCTGCGGATAAAAGAGCAGCATTGGATGCACCCGTAACAGGGAGGGTATCCAGTGGAATAAAGGTGCTCCCACAGCCCTGACTCAAAACTGGTCAGCTCAAAAGTGTCATAGGAGAGCTCGTGCAAATACAGTTTTTAAGCAAATTCAGTTACACTCAGAGGCAAAGATACAGCAAGTATAATCCCACCTAGGGTAAATCTTCAGCTAAGCATCAGAGGCTTGAAACCAATCTTAATAGCTCGCCTTCCTGTGCCTCCTGTATTTCCCTATCCCCTCCTAGTCTGGGGCATCCGGGTATGGCCGTGAGCTTGTCCATGCTGGGATGGCAAGATACAAATGACAGAGGAAGAGACTACAGGTTGACCTCATTGCCAGATAAAATCCATTATGCGTGATTAAAACTTAACAAAATGCAATCACATTAAAAATGACTATCATGAAGTGCACCATGATTTACTGACTAAATGAATGAGAAATTTATCTGAATAAAATAGTCCTAGCCCTACTGCATTGGCAATGCATGATAAATTGCTGATTGTGAGAAGATCATTGCTTGCTGTTGGATGACATACATACATTGATTTCTCCTAACAACACTAATTAGCATAATGGCATCTCCACATATATTACATAAAGTTTCCTCTTAGCAAGCAAAAATTATTTCAAGCCTTCAGGTCCCAAACTGCAAAGAATAAAGATGGAAAGGAAGGATTTACAAACTGCCTCCTTGTCCTTTATTATGCAGATCAAAGGTCCAACCCACTGGATCTTACTTAATCTTGAAGAGATGGGAACAACATTCAAGAAAGCACAGGCATTGTGCAACTGAGCTGTGATCACAGTGGGTTGTTTTTTGCATAGTGGTGATCTAATTTTGTGAGGCCAAAAAAAGCCTTTGAGAAAGAAGAATCTAATCCTAAAGAACTAGAAAAAAACATTTCTCCAATTTCATTAAGACACACAGGGGGCAGACTGCAATCCTTACATAAGTGCTCCCATTGACTAAGGCTGTGTAGGTGAGAATGCACTCACTAAGTTGAAAAGGCAAAGCACAGTCTATTAATAGGAAAATAAAAGTGGCAGAATAGGTAATGAAAATGGAGGACAGAGAGACCACGTGATTCTCAGTTAATTGAAAATCAATCACAATAACCCACATTTTTTTTCTTTGAAAAATATGAGAGGTGATAAAAGACCACCTTACAAACAAAACAGTGCCCTGCCATTCAGTGTCCTCAGCTGTACATGGATTTCAGACTTCCTCATGAGGATTTTCCAACAGTCCATGCTTTTTCCAGAGGAACGTGCTTCTCAGGAGCATGAGTAAAACAGCTCATTTACCTACATTAATGTTTGGGGAGTTTTTGCACAGTACACTGTACCTAGAGCAGAGGACCTGAGCAGAAGCAGAGTAAAGCAGACACCTAAGCTGCCTTTGGTGAAAGCAGCAATGCCGGAGCGCACCCAGGGGAGCACCCAGTCTGCGCTGGCCACCCCACAGCTGCTGTTCGCTATAGCAGTCACAATGCTGGGAGCTCCGCTAAGGTTACAGCCCTGGCATTTCCACTCTGCTTTAACCTACTTTGCACAGGGCCAAAGCACGCAAACCCTCTCCGACACGAGGCTTTGCAGGGTGGCTGGGAGGCAGAGTGGGTAAGCAGGATGCTTGGGATGGGTGAGTGGATAATAAGCCGTAAGAGGTTTGCATTCTGCCAGTCTTTATTCGGCTGCCCCTGCCCAGCCGCAGTGGGAAGCATCCTGCTCAGAGCAACGCGTACACACGTGTGCATGGCCACACGCACACAGTGACAGGCACAGAAGAGAGTGTCAGGGGTGCGAGCAGTGCAGCTTTTACTCTAAGGCAGTAGAGCTTAGAGGCCCTGCTCTTTCCACAAGCTCCTTTCTCCTGAAGGGCTGCACTGGTACCCTTGTGCTGGACAGCAGTTTTTAACCCTCCCCAACCCCCAGTCATTGCCACCACTGTATTGTGACTAACTGGAGCCTTTTCCACGGCTTCATTAGCATTAAAATCATATGCTGGCGGTGCACCTGGCATGCTGGCCATCCCTAGCCAAAACAGCCTCCCTCAAGCTGTGAGTGCGTCTGCAGGTGACACCTGTGTCCCTTTCAGCAGGGCCCTTGGAAAACAGCCCACCCTTTATGTAACCAGAGTCAAGGATTATTTTTTTTGCTAGCGGTTTTCGCTCTTATCTGCAGCCTGGGAAGGGCTGAGGATGTAATCCCCGTGCTGTCTGCAAACCAGGTGCAGGAACCGGGCAAGTGCAAACGGAAACTTCTGCAGCAGCACAGCCAGTGACTTTCCTCATGTCATGGTGCGAAATCTGTGACATCTCCAACTGAAACTCAGAGCTTCATCTGCTTCAGACACGCAAGCTTTTTGGTACTGTCCCATACGTTTTCCCCACGAGGCTCTCTACTGTATAGTGTAAGGTTGGTGGACGTGAGCAGGCGCTTGCTGAAGCCACTGGTACTTCCCACAAACACAGAAATGTTTATTCTTGACCTTGGACTAGCAACCCCCCATGTGGTAAGATGAGTGAGGTAAATACTGCCTCAGAGCGACCACATACATTGAATTCTACTATACATCTGTGTGCATTGTGTAGTTTGTGACGTATGTAGTAACTATTTCAGAAATGTCTTAAAAGGCTTTAAATATTTTTGTTCTATGCATCTCTCTGTGGGAACAGTGAAGCTGTCTTCAAATGATGAGACCAGTTTCACACGACATGAAGAGCAAGAGAAGGTACCTAATACAGCTTAAAAGTCACCCAAAAAATCACTTAAAATTGCTTTTCCATCTGTAAGAATGCAAGGGCTTGCAAGACTAATTTACTGCCTTCTATTGCCAGAGACAAATCCTCAAGGTGTGGGAAACTACATGTCGCTGGCAATTTAACAACAGAAAACTCCTACTTTTTTAGTTTTGTTTTAGCCATCTGTGATAAAGGTACACTACAAACAATCTTGATCCAGTGAAGCTGCTCTATAGTTCAGAACATTAAAGTCCTGGTTGAGATGGATTAGTGGGCAGACTGAAGGCAGAGCGGCCAAATTTATCACGTGGATGGTGCCACCACATTAGTGAGATTATAGCTGAGATCCCCCACTCCTTCATCTGTCCCATGACTGGTTAAGAAAACATTTAATATGACAACAAATATTTCATACTATTTCCATCTGCTGGAGGTATACAGACCACAGAAAGCCGTGGTGTCTACAGTGATTTCCTGCACACTGTGACAATACCAAAAAACAGTCCTGTGCTGTTAAATGGATAAGAAGGGGAGGCAGAGAAATAAAAGCTGGATGAGGGGAAACAGAAGGTAAATTTGAGAAGGGAGCTTAGAGGGAGAAAAAGAAAAATGGCTCATGGAATAGCGGGGGAGAGAAAAGGAACAGACAAGTAATATAGGACAGATTAAAAAAAACAAAAACCAAAAAACTAACCTGCTGGACTCAGAGCAAAAGAAGTACACACTGGAAAAATAATCCCCTGGAAAGTGCATGTTGGGCAATCTCAGGAATTTTGCTTTCTCTACGCAATACTATGTACAAAAATAATTTAAAATGCAGATTCTTTTGAGGATGTTAACTCTCAAGCCTGTAAGGAACATCATGTCAGAAAAGAAGGAGTCATCTTCTCAGGGTAGACCTTAAACTCTTTCTAGGCTGACCCTTTCAAACTATTTTTTTTCCTGTTCTTTAAAGACATTGTCTTTCCCTCAGTTCTCCAAACAGCATAAAGAAACAAAAGACAGCCTACAGGTATACCTCTGTTTTTCAAAAACAGAGATTTAGCTAGGAGCAAGGAACCTGGCAGAACAGATTTTACAGAAGGATGCTAGCATGAGCAGCCAAAGCCTGAGCTTCTGGAGTGAGGAATAGACTTTAATATTGCACAAGTGTGAAATAGAAGTGAAAAAGAGACAGAGAAAACATTAAAACATTATTTTGTGACAGTGCTGCTGGACTTGGGCTTGCTTTCTTATGAGATACTTGACCCTCTGTAGAAAGCTCCCACTCTTACTGTAGAGCAAGAACTGCTAACAAGCTCCCATCGGCTGTAAATGAGGAACCCACCTGTTTAGAAGATGTGTTGACACAGAATGGGTGGTTTCCTCACCATGTGTAAGATACACTTGTGGGCTAATGCATGCAAAACATTCCTCACACACACGAAAAGGGGCTAAATAAGGGTGGGAGGACTCAAGAATACAAGTATGTGTGCACTACATGAGAATGAAGAACGTAGGGACCAACAGACTGGTCTCTCTCCTTAGTAACAAAGTTGGCTGTCTCAGACTTAATACTAAGCTGCTGAACAATAACATAAAAAGGGCAAGTTTCCCACTGCCCATGAGGAATGAAATCTTTGCTGAGAGAGCAGAAGCCACATTCTTTAGCAAATTAGATGCATCAGCTGGGATTTGGCAGAACCTCCTGAATGCAGGACTCCAAATCTGCACTTAACCACTTACTGGGACAGTCTTTCAAGAGGTATTAAGTGTTCCTACTACGGACACATGCACATCGCAGACATTAGGAAAGTCTTCTGGAGGGAACACACATGCCAATAGCATAATGCTTCTAGCGTAACGCTTCTAGCATTGGGCTTGAATATCCAAAAATGCTGTGGGAAGCACCAGAATAAGGATCCACGTAGATAAAATAAAAGAAAAAATAGGAATTCAGAAGTGCAAGGTACACTTGACTGTTGAGCTGGAACATTATAGCCAGCTGGGTAGCCTAGACTGCTCATCAAAGAGCACACCTTCACACAGACACAGATTAGGCAGAGACACGGAGAGCAGAAGTTGAGCTCAAGGCTTTGAACGCACGCCGACACCAGTTCTGGCACTGCAGTGCTGCACTGCTCCAGGATCAGGTGGCCAAGCCCTCCGCTGATGGCTCAGAAGCAGGCTGTAAGTCACACCGCTTTAGAGAAGGGACGGAAAAGCTCCTGGTAATATACATCCAAAAAGGAATGTTAGCCACAAAGGAGTACGTACACGAAAATTTAAAAAGAGCTGTTGGGCTCCACATGTAACTCCACAAAACACAGTGATGTCTGCTCACAAGTTCAGGACACTCCGAAGCTAAAAGCCATGCACTACAGTAAACAAAGGTGAGTGAAAATGAGCCACTAAAGATGGGACCATTCCTCTGAAAATATGAGTGTCTTATTCGGCCCTAAGTTCCTAGTTGGAACATTAATCGGTACTTACTGATGTTCTCCTCGAGCAAAAGAGCTGAGCTGTATTCATGCTCTTGCGATAAACAAGCAGCCTCTTTCAGTGTGACTGAAATGCTACTGAGTGGGGGAAGACGTTTAAGGAACACGGGATTACGACAGAGCAGGAGATTTTCTCTTTCTGGCAGTGCTCAGCCTCCCACAAGATACTTGTACGCTTTAGCTTCTCTCCCTGTGTCCTTCTTCCTTTTCTGCCATTTCTTGCACCTTGCAGAGTAGCACAGATAGTTGTGGACACCTTCAATTGTGGCATTTCTGATTTTTTGAGCTCTTCACAGTGCTACCCAAAATGAAGCTGTCACCCTGTGTAATCTTTAATTAGCTGCAAGATCTCTGAGGTTGGCACTACCTCTTCTGACATGTGGCTCCCACACCTCACATAAAGGCCCAGACTGAGCACCACCATGGCAGAAATACTAAGATTTTCTTCCCTTGCAACATTTTTTTTGTCAGCTTGATCAGACGGATGTGACTGCCTTCAGGAGCAGTTGGAAAGGACTGCCACTTATTCTCTCACCTCCCCTCCCAAAGGAACCGATTTCCCCATTACACAGCTAACTCTGGTGATGGGTACAGCAGGAGAGGAACCCAGCGGTTTGCCCTGCTCCCCAGGCTAGTTCTCTACACGCACCAAAGCTCAGCCTCGGAAATGCGGCAGCCCTTCTGGCCTGGTCCCCCAAAAGCCACTGCCTTTCCCAGTTAGCCTGCAAACAGGGAAGAGGAGCTGGTGCAGGAGACAGCAAAGGAGGATGCATACAGCATGGGGTGCTGCCCACACTCCGCCACCCAGCAAACAGCCCTCCAGGGAGAAGGCAGACTCCGTGCTGACTTTCCAAAATTTACCCTCCTGATGGTGGCTGCTCTTCTTGTTTACCTGAGCGTAAGAGCTATGGGGAGGGAAGGAGTCACCTACATGTCACAGGAAAAAAAAAGAAGACTGAGGGGAAAACAGAAAAGAACAGGATGGAGCTTGCTTTTAAAGTAACCACAATCTATTAATAGTTCAAAATAGGCTTTTTAATTACAGGATACCCTATAACCTTTACCCTTATTGACTGATTATTTGATAAGCAGTTTTGCTTGCTGCAAGCTCATTAATAGACAGAAATCAGAGGAGAGTGAGAATGCAGGAAAGGAAAGGGGGTCCTTGAGAGAGCAGGCTGGGTGATCACCGTACCCTGTGGTGGGAGCAGAAACCATGAAATGTACTTAACCGAGTTAAGCAGCAGAGTCATTGCATCCTTTCTGCAGTAAAGGGAGCACGGGGAAGCATACCGCTTATTCAAGAATAATTCTTGTTGCAAGAATATTTCTGTATGTAAAATGAATCTTCAAATACTAATTAAAAAAATTTACAAGTTTGCTTGGAATTAAATCTCAGCTTGTATAAGCCCCTACTACGGGACAGAGACAGAAAAAGAGATGGAAAGAGAGTTAATTTTTAATCCAGTCTCCAGTTTTCTTTACAAAGTTTGTGAAAGACAATGAGAATATACTTAAATTGGAGAATAAACTCCCAGACTACCTGGCAGAGGCTTTCCTAGCAAAGGGATTTGCTTACAGTTTGTTCCCTGCAAAACAGAATAGTCAAAAGGAAATTTTAAATCTAATGTTGGCAGAGATACACAAAACGACACCCAGGCTTAGAAGCGCTGCTAAGGGTGGAAATGCAGCCTGAAAGAAGGCAGTCCGGTTCATCTCTTACAATCAGTACAGCAAGCAGTAAGAGTCCATCTCTCATTAATCTAAAGCACGTTGTTATATGCCTGACGAAGACTAATCCCTTATTTATTTATAAACAGATCTTTAAAACTGTAGGGGAAAAAAGGTTCCTTTAAATGGTTCTTCTGTGGAAACATGGTAGGTCTGAGTATCTTCAGATCCAAAACACAACAGTAAGTGCTAGCAGAAGGCCACTGTGAAACGCCCGCCCCTTGCTCGCAGCAGAGGCACTCACCACACAACGCATGTCTGCTGTTTCTTACGGTCGGCTGACTTGGAAGATGTCCCCTGCAGAACTGCCCGCAGCGCAGGAAATGGGTGGACAGCTGCAAAGCCTTCCCTGGCCTTTCCAGCAAAGCCTCTTCTCTTCCAAAATTAGTTGCAAGGCTTGCTTGACTCCCTTTACTGGCAAGGGAAAGCTGACCACCGACCTCGGCACGGGTTAGCATGAGAGCTGGAAGATCGGGCAGAGAAGGAAGAAGAGATCTTCCTTGTGCCTCCGAAACAGAGAGGAAACAGAGGTCTGCCTAGCCCTGGATCTGTACTGTTAAATCTGGTCAGGAGCTGGTGATGATTTTATTACTGCTGTTAGCTGCAAGGTCTAGTAAATCCACTCTGTGCAGAAAATGCACGCGCAGCCTCCTTCTTGGTGGCAAACGAAGCAATTTTGGTACACACTGAGCAATTACTTCACCCATGTCCTCAGTACAGAGGGTAACTTGGAAACAATGTCATTTTTTTCTGTGAGGTGTGTTTTCTAAAAGGACTACGTGACATGCTAGAGATACAAACACGACCAAAGAGAAGCTTCCAAGAAAGAGGTTTGGAGTTGCACCATGACCTTAATTGTCCAGCTGGGTAGCATAAGAACAGATGACACTGAAATAAGGGGTAAGGAAAATTCCCAGTATTAAATTATCTTATAATTTGACATGTTTTCCTTTAAGTTTAATTTTCTAGAGTCAAGAGGGTGAGAGAGAATCAAAGCTTTACTTAAAAACGTAAACTTCTGTCCCAGATGGATAAAGAAGAACTGGAAAACAAGAATCCTAGCGGTTCAGAAAACAGGGAGACAACTACCACCACCATCCCCAATATATATTGTTTTTATAAGCTCATGATTTTAAAGCAATTTTAGAATTTCTGAATATTTATGACCCGCAGTATTATGGGGCACGAGTTGACTTTTTTGAGACATTCAGACATATATTCACAAATTTAGAGGAATATAGATTCCTCTAAAATTAAGGCCTAATTAATATTTCTGAGATGTTGAGAAGCAAACTGGCAAACTTGGGAATTACAGAAGGAAAATTAAAATACAGGGGCAAGAAGTACTCTAAATGGCTAAACTCCAGAAAAAGGTAAAGTTAAGGACAGTCATGGTCTTAGAGAAACGACACAAGAACAAATTTAAAACTCCAAAATATTATCTAAGTGCAAACTGTGATCAAATCTGCATCCCGGTTGGGCCACGCGAGATCACAGGCTGGAGAGAAAGGGATCAGACTAAGTCACGCCAAAACACTCAGACAAACACTCTGCTGTGAGGCACCAAACAGTAAATAGACAAAGTGGGTTGCCAAGGATGGGAACCTTAGTCTTCTCTCAAAATAAAAATGGAGAATAACAGAATCCAACTCAGGAGCTGAACCCACTGTCTGAATCAAAAGATGATAGGTACCATTTTGCAATAAACACTTTTCCTGATACTCCAAGAGTAAAGGCGTCAATGGATGACCGGGTTTACCCCTGTAGCTCTGCCGCAGCGAATACTCTGATTCTCGGAGGCGACCGCCCGGGGGGGAGGAAGCAGGATGGGAAGGAGGGCTTTTGATTTTCCAGAGAACACTAGAACACTGTTATGCGAAGAAAAAGCTACGTGGATGTTTCAGTCACCATCTAGCACTGAAAGCATCAGCCTTTGTGCTAAATTAGTTATGCTGATGCTCAGAGGGCAGCAAACTAGCCTGCGGAAAAGCACAGTATTGGGGAGAGCATGATATGAACATCCCAGTATGTTCAGCGGTGCTGTGTCGCCAGCTTATGACAGATCCAACCATAAAAGCGGATAGAACGAACACAGTTTTACACCATCTGTATATTAACATTAAGAGCATATACAATAAACAAGAAGAGTTAGAGAGGCTCATGAACAATAAGAAATGGATTATGGCTGGTATTGCTGAAAGCAGGTGGAATGGGTCACGAGACTGGAAAACTAAAATTGATGATGATAACTTGCACTTTAAGGAGAAAATGGCCAAAAAAACCCCAGGAAAAGGTAGCACTTTATGTAAAAATATGCTGCTACTGGCTATAGACATTTCAAAATCACAGTGCTTCGCGATTGCAGTCGTAACTAATAAAACTAAAGGAGAGTTGGTTGGCACATGGTATATCATCAGACTAACAGGCCTCGCTAAATAACAGGACAAACTGCTCTTTACATAGCAATCTAGATCACATCGGAAGAAAAAGTATGCTATCATGGTGACTTCAAAACAGAGAACATGTAATATACACTTCGTGCAGTAAGTAATACAAATTTTCTGCTTCTAAAAGTAATGTAAGACAATTTCTGTACAGATGAGAAGAACTCACACTCCGAGTCTTCAAGAAACTAGACAAGAAGCAAATCACACAACGTATTTTAACAAATCTTGGACAAGTGGAGATGTTTCTAAGAACCAAAGATTTACCACTACAACTGTGATATTTAAAAAGAGGAAAAGACCGGTTATTCTGACACACTCTCCAGCAAAACAACAGAACAATTAGTTTCAGTTCTCTACCAGCAATGACTCAGAGGATAAAACAGGAATACCGGTCAACATGGTTTCAGGAAAGTAGGTTTCACCAAAGACATCTATGGTTTTCTTCTGATAAGATGATTGGTTCAGTTGGGGTATGGGAGCAGTGCTCTTATACTTCAATTTTGCAAGGTTTAGACTAGAGAAAAAACTTAGTATTGCAGAAAAACTTCTACCATATGGAATGAACAAAGTATGTGTTAGGTTAAAAAGTACACACCCACAGGGCGCAAAATGAGGAAATACCAACAAGCCAAAATTTGGGTTTTAGGATTATGCCATGGAGATCTGATCTTAGCCAAGTGCTGTCCAACATTTGTTTCTATTGATTTACACTAACATGACCTCCTTCCCAACAAAATGGGCAGATGATAGCAGGAATGGTAAGAAGGCCAGGCTGCTGTTTACAAATTTCCTGGTGAGATGGTCAGAATCCACCCGAGTACATTTCGACTACCCATCTGTCCTCAAGAGCCGATGGGAGACTGACTTCTGAGGGGCAAATTTCAGCATTTGTAAAAGGCAGGCACTGCATCTGAACTCCAGGGCAAACCTTTTGTGGAAAACAGTGGCTACGAGTCAAACATAGCATAGACGGGCATTCACTACATCTCTATAGGCTGTTCAGCAAGTGATCCTCACAGTCTCAGTCATTATTTCCATTCCAGCTTGTCTCCCCTAAAATCTGGTAAGACAGTTGTGCTTCTGCCACACTTTCATGCAGTGAATACAATCTGTAGACTTTCTTCTTTACTTTCCAGTAGGCTTTTAAAAAAGGCCAAATCCCAGAACATCAACGATCTCTTTTTCTCACTATCCCAAAGATAACCTTCAAAAAAGTATAAAGTCTCTTTTACAATTCCCATGAGAAACGCACCTTTTCACTTAGAAAGGACAAAGACAATTACGTTTTGGAAATGTTCTCTGGACACAGATCTCCCTTTATCCTTCACATGCAAAACCAGACTGAGCAGATGATGCATCTTGAATTTATAAGATTAAAACAAAAGACAGAAAAGAGAATTTGAAGATATTCTTCCAGTATGGTGTCATTTCTCCTCTTCATTCACATCCCTCCAATTTCAAACAACATAACTAGTGGTTTCAATAGGAACTATAATTGCAGCATCCTCACAGTCCCATGCAGGCAAAGAGCTGCAGTCTAGTTTTATTTTTCTTACACCCATGGAGAATTCTGTTTTGTTTCGACCTCTCATTACTCTCCCTCACTCACTTGGCTCCAAACATCAAATTCTGTCTCAGCCATTCAACATCTATTCCATTGGGCTGCTTTTTTCTCTTACCGTTACGCATACATATTGAACAGCTGGAACCAAGAAAAGGCACAATTAATTATTCTGGAATTTTCCAAAGAAAATGTTTTCACTTTTCCCCAATTTGAAATTACTTTTTGGTTTAAAGAAAAAAAAAAAAAGAAAAGAAAAAAAAGTGCCTCCCATAAAACCTTACATACACTTCAGAAACTACATGGAACATTTTAGGTTAAACAAAGCTCTAATTTTTCAGAGAGGAGGTTGGTTTAGGCTTGCTTGCTTTTATTTCTTAAATCACATAAAAAGCCTAAACAAAGCCCCTGTTGCATCTTGGTGTGAAACCAATTTCTTTTATTATCACATGGGAACCAGAATAGCAGAGGACCTCTAGCCCTCAAATACCTAACAAGTTACCAGCCCCAGTGAAAATCTGTACTTGCTGTTTTAGCCTACAGCTACAGATAAGCAAGAATGGAAGAACCACCGAGGAAAAGCAAGAGGCTAAAGGGCAATACCTGCCCCGTACTTACAAACTAACAACTGGTTTTAGGGCAGATCAGGGTACGTGGGGCAAGGCAAACAGCAGAGATTTCTAGGTACAAGCCTGACCAAGTGCAGAACAGTCAAGCACGAGGGAACACTAATAGCAGGACAGAGCCTTACTGAAGGTAGATGGGTCAGGATCTGACCATGCTTTTTGCTGAATATAGGTGGGTCAGGATCTGACCATGGTTTTAACAGTCAATTCCACCCAAGCAGTCTGAATTACCTTCAGGCTAACCCCGGAAAAATCCCCGACTAAAAAATCCAAACCAGTATCTGCTTTGTGGAAAAACAGGCAAATACCCCATCCAGTGCTCCTTTGAAGAGAACAAGCTATAGTATAAAATAGAGGACATCATGGTTCAGGGCATATGGGTCGTTCAGCATTAGTGTGATGGAGGTTACAACCACAGTGCCAGTACCAGTCCTGGATCTGCACAGCAAAGCAAAGGACTAACGTGTCTGACAGGAAGAGTTTCAACACTGACAGTGTAGAAAGCCTTTAGAGAAATCTTACTTTTGTTGGATACCAGTTTTGCTAGCTAAGCTGCTAATTTAGCACTCTGCCCATCCAACCACTCACATGGCTATTGAGCTGCACGGCTTCCTCTCTTGCTGCTCAGCTCTCTTTACAAGAGTATGCAGTGATGTTCAGCAAGCCCAGGACACAAGCCCAGAGCACCAGCACTGACGTGTTAATGGGACAGTCACGGGCAACTGACCTCCACAGAGCATTTACAAGGTCCCAGCTGGATGGAAAGAATGGTGTGTCTCTCTCTGAAGTACACTCAACGACTGAAGCAATGAGTGCATGTAAAAATTCTGCTTATTAACAACAGAAGTACCTTAGGCCCAAATGGACATAGGTTTAATAAGTGTACGTAGTGCATGTATGCACACAACTAGCCATACTTGAATTTTACAGCAGTACACAGAAAATAACACCAAGTGTTTTTGTACATGTCTGACATTCCCTAAATCATCTTTGGCTCTTGAATATGCCCTTGTAATAGTCATCTGACAGAAATATATGGCCAGTGCTAATCATAAGATGCAACAGCTAGAATTTTTTTCCCCTTAAATGCCATTTGTTAAATCCTCACGATTATTTAACACATATACACACTTTTACAATTCTGTACCAAAGACCAAAACTACAATGAAAGTAGAAACTATAAACTGACTGAAAGATACATTCACTTTACATTCAGAGATGTCTTTCAAACTGAAGAGTGCAATCTCTTTATTTTCCATATATGATCTGTCAAGTCTGACCATCTGCATCGTGCAGTAAGTAGTAGAATCAGATAATCTGCATCAGTCTGGATTTAACTTAACAATACCAACATATTGTTCTTACCACCTTTACAAAAACAATCAATTTCCACCAAGCACATCTCACAATAATAAGCTTTCACATTTTCCACAGAAAAATGCTTTTCAGGGAAGCAGGAAGGGAAGGAATGAAGAAATACGTTACAGTTAGAAATCCATTATTTCAGCCTTCCTCACCAAACACAGTCCCTTCAGTGTAGGCAAGTGGGCTTCACAAGCGGTGAAGAGACCTTTCTACATCTACACACAAGCAAGAAGTCCCTCATCCTGAACTGGGTCAATAAATGTGAATTGCACATATTATATAATGAAGTATGGCTTTGCCTTAAGTTTCTTCTTTATAAGACATAGAATGACTTAATATCTGGACTTTTCTTTGGAAGAATGTCTAGTTGTATCCAAATATCTAGTTTTTCCTACATTAAAAAAAGGAACTGAATGAGATTAGATATATGAAATCTTGGCTTCCTGTTCACACTGGAGAACTGCAGTGAGATATTAACATGAATTTCTCAACTTATGAAGTGGAGGAGATGACATTAACTCTTTCACATATGCAGTTCATCCTCTCAACTGTTTGACGGGTCTTTGAGTTCAACAGATTTAACAAGAACAAAGAAAAGAAACGATAAAGCATTAGACAGCCTGACCAAACATCCTCTGCCTCT
Organism: Ciconia boyciana; assembly: GCF_034638445.1. Lineage (NCBI taxonomy): Eukaryota > Metazoa > Chordata > Aves > Ciconiiformes > Ciconiidae > Ciconia > Ciconia boyciana. Next base: position 71,386,651 of record NC_132938.1, on the reverse strand, counting down.
CAGTTACAACCTGACAAATTCTGTAGCTCAGATTACAGTCTGAGTTTTATGCCACTATCGCAGTATTTCTCTAGATAACTCTTCACAAAAAGAAGAGGCTTTAGACCAGCTATTTCTAATGCAATAGGCAAGCAGAATTAAAACAGAGATACGAACCTTTGAGCTGTCACCATACATCCTGAACCAAAACCAGGAGGCAGATGAACATTTCTTTTTGTTTTGCAATTAATTTTAAATAATGTGATGGACTCTGACCTGGTAAAGCTCCTACTCCTCCTATTGGTAGATCCCCAAACTCCACAGGCTGAAGAAATAACAAATTTTGCTGTATTTCTACACGCATTACAGTGTGAGTCACAGTTAAACCATGCTCAGAAGGAAGTACTCCTTGTAGGTGGTGTGGAAACAGCTGGTAAAAAGCTGGTATGCTAAATCCATCAACCAACAATTCTATCAGTATACTATTGTATCAGAATCCCTGACCTGTTTTGGCGGCACATAACTTCTGTGAAGGCATCATCTACTTTGTGAACCGATTATTAACTTTAATTATTTTCAAAACACTTAAAACAACATTCAGAAAACTTATTCTCAAGCCTTTCCATGACGCCAGTGTGCAGACCTTTACAGGGACTGCACAACTAAGAATACCCAGCTGACCTAGGAGGCAACAGGGCATTACTATAACCATTATTCAAATTGGTTATTAATTCATTCCAAAGCATTCCCCAAGCCTAGCAGCTGCTGCTCCAGAGGTTAGCATGGAATACATGTGAGACGGTGAGGCCAAGTCACTCAAGCCAACATGGCTTTAGCCTTTTGCTGAAAGACTCTGCAGATTTACAACAATAAAATACTTGAGGTTGCTAAAGACTGCTTAAAAGTCCTGGAATAAACCATCTCATTTCACGCATGGTTTAAGCACCACTAAAAGCATTCAGTTGTGCTTACTTCTTCCAGTGGAAACCAAAGGCACTCAGCACCCAAAATGTCCTTCCTTTGTTCCCTGAGCCAAAATGCCAAATACGCTGTTTAAAGCTGCCTGGATCCCTGCCCCAAGAAGAAGGGGCCAACCACTCCGTCTTTTTGTTACAAGGCTAACTACACTGTGGAAACTAAGCCATGCAGTGGTTTGGGATCCAAAAACATCAAGTCTTACGTTATGAAAAAAAGGAAAAAAACCCTCCAAGGAGGATTGACTTCCGACCCAAAACTTCCCAGAGCGGCCCTAAGCACTCAATAGCAGAAGCACAAAGAAAGAGCGCTAGTTCAGAAAAACAGCCATTTAACAACATTTCTAAAGCATAACGCAACATTTCAGTCATTTCTTAAAACGATTGAGCTCCAATACCACATGAAAAGTCCAAGCGTCTGCAATGACGTTTCATACTTTCCAGGAGAAAGAGGAGGGAGGAGGAGACCGTACAAAGAGCTACTAAGCCTTTGTATCAGCCTCTTTTTGGTTGCCCGCGTATCATGCACTCGCGCTTACCTGACCAAGGGAAGGAAGTGTTGCATATGCCATGGGCTGATTCATCATTCCTTTCTGCTTCATGATGAGCATGCGTTTCTGTTCCTCGCTCAGGTGCGCCATCTGAGCTTGCATCTGCGGCTGCTGGGACTGCTGCTGCTGGATGTATGGCATCATGGGGTTCTTGCTGGGATTCGCCATTGGTGGGGTCATCCTCTGACTCAGCTCAGCATTGAAGTGGGTCAGAGGTTTGGTGTTGCCGTAAGAAAGCATATTGGGCTGTTTGCTTAAGGAGTTTGTGCCCAGGTTATTTGGCTGCTGACTGATCATATTCATGTGATTTTGAGGGAGGTAGTTATTAATTGTGGTCTTCTGTGGATTGTTTGCCATAGGAGGCACTATTGGGTTTTGGTTGTTAAAGGCTTGGGGATACATCATTGGACTATTTGGTTTGTCTGCACTGAAGGGTCCTCCGTATGGACTAGATGGAGGGCCCACGGGTGACCAGCTTGACGGTTGATTTGGATGCTGCTGCTGCTTCTGCTGCATGAGCTTAGCTCTTTGCTGCTGCTGGGCTGCCATTTGCTTGAGCTGCTCAGCTGGAGACAAGTCAGCGCTTGGCATATTCACAGGCCCGGGCCCTGATCCTGCCACAGTTGCTGCTGCTGGATTCATAAGATAGCCGTTTCCAGACCGCGTCTGCGGCTGGCCTGGAGTGTGGGCCTGGCTGGGAGTTTGAGGTGACTGAACAACACAGTTTGCTGGTGAGCCAGCAGGGATTGGGGCTGGCGGGGCGCTGGACACAGAAGCTATGCTAGAGGCTGTGGAGACGTTTGAAAATGGAGGACCGGAAGAAGAAGGCCTCACCTGCGGAGACCCTAACGGGACATGAGCAAATGGAGAATGAGATGGATCACTTTTCACGCTTGCACTCTCTTGAGTCTCTGTGGCAGGCCTGGGAAATTCTGGCTCCTTCTTCTCTTCAAAGTCTTCGTTGAACAAATCTTGTATATCATCTTCTGGAACGGTGTTCGCTAGCTCGTCTATTAGCTCCTGCCACTCTTGATCATTCAGGTTAATGTCTGAGAAGAGCTTGTTCTGATTTGAAAGAGATGTTTCAGAAGTGTCTATGCAGCTGGGGTCATCCAAAGGCTCTTGCTTCAGCTCCTTGTTCTGCAGGATGTTAAAACTATCGTCTAGCTCGTTGCAACCATTAACAGGGAGCTTTATCTCGGAAAGCCCACCATTTTTACCCAAGTCTTCTAGACCACTACCGTGAGTTCCACTGTTCTGCAGGGGCAGGGGAGCTTTCATGTCAAGCTGGTGAAGAGGAGAAACAGCGGGCAAAGGCAAATTATTGGGCAAGCTGTTGATTGCCTCAATGCCTGGTACATCCTTCCGTATCCGCTTGCTGGTCGGAGAAAAGCTCCCATCACAAACTCCATTCTGCTGTTCTCCATTGAGAGGTGAACGTGCGCCTTCCAACTTCCTTTTGACTGTCTCTTGAAGCTTAAAGAAAAACAAGAGAAAAAAAATTAACCAGTTGCAGAGATTAAAAAATTGCTGATGAGCCTTGTGACAGATAGTCTTCATCAAGCCTACTAGTGACAATAAATTTTTAAAACTCTGATTAGGAAGTTTCTTTGATTTCATTCTTACACCTTGATCAATTTGAGAAGATGGTCTAAAACAAAAAAAAAACAAACCCAACCCCCTCCAAAAAACCCAAAACCAAACCTACCCCTGAATAGGAGAGCAGAACTATAAAATATGTCTGTGTTCTCTCCCAGCTACCAGAATTTTATGGAGCAATTTAACTAATTCAAGTTTTTGGTGCCTAACACAGTGATGAGACTTAAACAGTGCCTAACACAGTGAGGAGTCTTAAATTGGACCAAAAAAATGGAATCACTGAAATTTACTATTTACTCTGAAAATCTTTTTGTTGGCAGTTTCTAGAAGCTTCTTGAAAAATACCTGCAATACAATTGATCGACTACTTGTATTGAAACATGTGTTGTTGACACTAAAATTTTTTGAGAAAATTCATTAACATAGTTTCATTTGATTAGCCCTCTGTTCTTGGCTACAAAACATATTGAGAATCAGTTTTAAGTGAGGAAAAAATATAACCACCCTAAAAAATAGAAGGCACTTTGCATGATGTTAACTCAATCAAATAACAAAAAAAAAGGAAATAACCTGTATTCTAGGAGCTAATGTAAAAGACAAATAACTAACAAATTATAGCAAAACAAGTCTCCAGGAAAGCAATTAAATTAGAATATAAGAGTGTTATAAAAAAAATAGTGTATTAATATAGGCTTGAATTCAGGTTAAAAGAAGCATAGCAAAGCACTGAAACAACCTACAGTCCTCTCCTAACACTCCAAACGTTAAGTCCTCTGCTTATGTACCAGGCTAAAAAAAGCATCCCTCTTTGGCTAAGGCAAAAAACAATAGTGGGGAGGGGAGGAAGCAAAGAGGTCACAGCTCTAGCAAACGCCTTCAGGACACACTTGCATCCTTGATACTAGAACAATAGAAGACAAAATACTGAAAGATTTTATCAATTTTTGAAGTATTTTTACTGGTATGAAAATCACAGACACGCAGCTCCCACCCCTTCCCTAACCTAGAGGTCCTCAACCTTCTTTCTTCCCACAATCCAGATCCCATTTATTTCTCCCATCCCAGAGGGCTAGCTCCCCTTTCATCCCGTGTGTAAGACAGGCAAGCAAATCCATATCTCATCCCCGTTTTAGAGGGAGCGGTTCTGAGAAGGCTGCGCCCTTCTCTTGCCCTTCAGGCCTGCATGGCCTCTTCCGCATGCAACGCAGAAGGACATGGCCAACGCACTCGCTGCAGTCCCAGCTGAACATGCGTGGGACACTAAGCTATCTGCGGGTCCTCTGCAGAGATGTGACCTCTACAACAAAGCAGAAAGGCAAGTCTATGAGTCCTTAAAAAGACCATCAACTCCTTGATTGGTACTGGAGCAGAAAAGCATTTTTTATGAGGGAAAATGATTAACACGTGGCTAAGAGTCACCAGTGGGTCCCTGTTAGCATACGTGTCCGAGACTTTGCTGCCTGTTCCCCCTACACAAAGCCAGCGTGTGCCAAGCCTCCCACAGGCTGACATTCCTTCTCCTCTTGGCTTCTGCGGTGCCGCACAGAGACCGGCTGCTCTGCGACGCAGCCTCTGCCACGCGGGCTGCTGCTCACCGGGCTCCTCCTCCGGTGCAAGATGCCTGCACAGCTCCACAGGAGCTGTCCTTACCCTGACTCTTTCCCCACCCCTGGTTTCTGGGTGTCAGCGAGGCCAGTGGTTTGCACTGAGGAGTTCCTCTCCCTGTGCCACAGGCCGCGATGGGGAAGCCACCTGCGGCAAGACACGGGTCATGAAGGCTGTGAGCATATTTTGGGCCTCCCCACTGCGTGTATGAAGTCCCCATCACGGGGCTCCCACTCCTCTCTCCTCTCCCAACGGCAGCAGCTCTTGCCCCCATGAGCTCCGCAGATGCCCAGAGATGGGGTCCTGCACATGGCACAGGTGCAGATGGGAGCGCACACCGCATCAGCACTCTCTTAATTAAAGCCCTGCACAGTCACATTACTCAGCCATGGTCTGCAGAAGCACACTGGACTGCAGAGCACGGAACCCCGCAGCAGAGGCATCACCTTTTCATCTCTCCGTGCCACAGCAGCAGCAAGCTCTAGCAAGAGGTGCTTGCCCAGGAGTGGTAATTGCCTCATCTGTGCCAGTTAACAGCGATATGGAAGGTAAGTCAACACCCAAGACTAGTGTGAAGGAGAAAAACCAGATCCCCCAAGGAGGCTTATGATATGGCTCTCACCTCCACTGCTTCCCTTCCCTAAAAACCTATGTTAAGCTGAACACCACCGTACGGCATTACAGCTCCCTGCTGCTTTTTGACCGGTGTAACTGGCGCGTGGCAGAAGACTACAGCTGAGCCACTGAGCTTGTTTCACTGATCTTTATATAACCCTGGTTCAGACCCTGGAGACGAGGAAAGGACGATACAGATGTGGTAACAGCACCGCTTCACAAGTACGGGAGCACAGCTGCTTCCAAGTTTCCTTCCTTCAAAGCAAGAAAAGAAAAAGCACAATCCGCTCTCAAGTACAGGTGGTCAGTAACACAGTTGATATAATGACTTAAAATAGCAGATTTAAATGTTGCCCCTAATGAGTCAACTCACACAATTTACAGCTGAAATCACGCATTTCAGCTCCTAAGCTGTCTCACTACAAAGACACTATCCCTCTTTGCCTTCCACATCAGAAAAAGAGTCACTGAATGGCAAGCGACTCAAGACCAAGTTCAATGGGCATGCACATGCAAAAACAGGGTGTGAAGAAATGTCCAAAACTTGCAATGGCCCTTTGCCCCAAGTTCGTATTGGCCAAATGCTGCGCAAATGAACAGTCATACCAAAGGACCCGGTGGCAGGCTTCTAGTTGTGAAGAAAAGTTCGTATAAGGAAGAGATGGGAAAAAAACCTTAATTTTTCTTAATGACAAGTCAGGGATTAGCGAGAGCAATTATCTCCTGAGAAATACAAGAGAACTGACTCCATGCATTTCACAACAGTTTGAACGTATCCCTTACAGAGTATCGGTAAGAGTGATACACTTTCACATCATTACACCTCATTTACCAATTTATCCTGAATCCATCACTATTTATACATGAATGCTTACCAAAAGAATCAAAACTATCTAGTGGCAAATAACCAGCCCTAAAAATACCAGCTCCTAAAGACTTCATCATGTGCTGAAACTTAGATGTCCTCCTGTACAAATACACAGTGACTTTAGTGAAAGTAAAAGCAGGCCCAGTATATAAATATTAATAATCGTGTTTATCATGCATTACAACAAAAAGCAGCTTTAACATGGAAACTATTTTCCATCAAATACCAAACGTACAGAAACTGTGCCTTGTTGCAAATGAAAACAAAATGAAGCCTATTCTAAGTTTGTAGCTCCACATTATTCTCCTTCAGAGGTTTTAGGATTTGGGGGGTTAACAGGCACTAGAAAAAACCTACTTTTTTATTTTCTTTGTTTGCTCATTGAACAAGTAGACAGAAACATAACCTGAAAGGTTTATTTGAAGGCAACATGCTGGATACAACCTTTGCAGGTGGGGAAGAACCTTGGCTCCAGCATTTTGGAGGGGTTGGGAGCCATAACAATAGATGCATGTCTTCTTTTTGGGGTACAACACAAAAATATTCTTATCAAATTATTTGAATGCAAATGTTCATTTTCATATCTTTTTTTCATTCCCAATCACCATGTCAGCTGTTGGATAGCTTGAATATCATACACGGACCATATACTGGCAAACAGTTTACTACCACCAGGACTCCTCAGTGTCTTAGACTAAAATCCCAGCACTTCCCCTTCCCTCTGTAAAAACAATGCCTGAAGTAAAATATTCTCCTGTAAAGCATCTTCCTTTTCCTTCTAAGAAGTAGAATATAGCTTGTGCATGTGATTTACAGGATGCATCATGAAGATATTAGCAGCAGCTTAGAGATTTATGTCCAGGAGCAGAAGAGTCTTGATGCACAAAATAAAAAGGAAAATATTAAAATAAAACAAAAATATTAAAATAAAATAAAACCCTCGCCAGTTTCGTAGGCCTTTAGCTTTATTCACAAAATATTTGGCTGATGGACCTGCATTTCACAGCAGGTTTCTACCGCGAAGCAGAAGAGAGTGAAGCAGGACTCACTATTCTTTATATGCCTTTGGAGAAACTCTAGTTGCAGAGCAAGAAAAGGTCAAACTTTGGCAGGTTGACTTTTTAAATGACCCTCGATTGGTGGAGAGGTGGGGGGACCAGAGGCTGTGCATGCAAACATGCAGACGCACGCAGGCCCGAATGGTCTAACCCAACCCATCCTGAAATTTTCAGCAGAGCTGCTCGGACGTGCCACGACAGACCCAATACATAAACAAGAGAGCGTCGAGGCTGTCGGCAGGGCTTTCATCTGCGGGGAGAAGCTGCTCTGCTTCATCCCACCAGCAGCAATTCATTTTTCAAAAGAAATGAGACCGAGGTGCTGTTGTTATAGCAACAGCCGAGCCGCTCGCCGGCCCATCCTCCACCGCCGCGCTGCCTTGGGTGGGCGGCTGTTCCAGTCATCCGCGCGGGGAGTGACCAGGGCTGTGGCGGGGGCCCAGTCCTTTCACTGCTCTCTCAAAAAAAACCAAAGGGGAGGTGGGGGAGGAAGCTGAGAGGCTAAATTCTCTTTCTGCCTGTGGAGGCTGAGCGTGATTCGCAGTGTCTAAGCCAGGTCCACTGCCATTCGGTGGCCAGATGCTGTGAGCCTACGGACAAGGAGGCTGGGGTCACTTTTACAGATGCTTTCATGCACCAGGTACATAGCGGACATGTTGCCGCTTAGCTCTTGTTAAGACAGCTCCAGCCACTTCAATGTGAGGCAAGGGAGACAACTAAGAGGTCCGTCGCGCTTGTTCCTCAGCTGTGCTGGAATGCGCCTTGCTCCGTAGCTATCTTTGCTCTCCATGGGAAAGCAGAGAAACCAGCCAAAGCCCAAGGTCCATCTTCCTCAGAGAAGATGCAGGTTTACACAAAACAAGGGTTATCACATTCTCCACACTACTCTTCTGTGACTTTTTCTGTTCAAAATAAAAACTGATCTTTTCCATTCCTCACGTCATATCACGGTCTGGCCCACCAGCCGTCTGTGTTCAAACGGGCCTCGGTTCCCTTCCAGGGCAATGACTCAGTCTTGGCCCTTCCTGCAGGACTTCTACCCTCCCTCCCATCAGTCTGTCTGGCTTAGCACGTCTTCTTCCAGGTGTTCCTGAGCTTGCCCCACCTTTTTTCTCCCTTCCTCTCCTTGAACTCCTCCAGACAAATCTTGACTCCCCCGTCTCTGACAGAGAGTGCTCACCACGAGCTCTGCCAAACACCACCCCAATTCAGCCATCTTTGGCCTGCACCCTGACGACTGAGTCAAGTTCGCTCCTTAACTTCTTGTGCTGCACTCAGCTCCTATCAACAACTTAGCACGTGTCCCAGGGGTTGCTGTGAAGTGACGCTAAGCAATTGGATTTGATGTGACAGCTCTCCTAAGCAAAGACATAATGGCCGTAACCACCTCATCTGAGATCAATAAGGAATAATCAGCATAGCCATTTGCGTGCCAGCAATTCAGCTTCAACATCTGAAAGGATTCCTCGTTTCTTGCACATCCTTCCTTGCTGTAGCGCTTCTGAGACTGCCATTAAAAGGTCAACAGTGCAAAAGGGTGCCACTGCCTGAGGTACAACCACATCTCGTGACCAGCGTCTGAAGTCCATCAGCTCCACAGCGGCCTCTCAACGACACTTGCTGCAGGTGTCACGCAGAGACGGTGGGGAGCACAGGACAGCCTTTCAAAAGCCGAGTCGGAGCTGAACTCAGACAAGCGGCCAAGCAAAGCAGAGGTGGGTTACATACCACTGCTTCCAACAAATGAAAGTATTTCATGCATCAAACCACTCCCCTACTACGCGAATTGTTTCACACTGCTGAAAGCACTGCACCGACGCCTGCTAACTCACAGGATGAAGCCTGACGTAGCAAATTGATTTTGGATCGCAATTGCTCACTTCAAGCACATGCTGTGCTCTTCCATGCTGGGCCTGCCTGCCCAGTTCTTGTCGGACAGGGCAATGCTTCAAATAGGCAGGAAATTCACATTGTGAAATCTGTTGGAAGTTGGTAAAATCTTGATCTGCCAACCTAGCAGGCTCACAAAGTAACCTCTGCCTCATGAAGGAGGTCAAACCTTTGCCTGTTACCCAAGCTGCTAAGGGCTGCTGGGGACTCTGTTATCACCCTTGTTCTTGCAAACAGTCATCAAAAGAACAAACCGACTCCCAGTAACGCTAAGACGTAAAAGATGCTCAGGGCACCAGTTAAACCTGAAAGAGCTAACAGTGAGGAAAACCGCCCGCTTTCTCGCATTTTAGCCGGGCTGGTCGGACAGGAAGGGTTGCTCTCTCAAGCTGCGAGAGTACCGGCTGTCTGGATGCAAAGCAGGCAGCGCAGGGGTGCACAGGGCCCTCGCCGGAGCTGCCTGCCCCGGCCAGCTGTCAGGCTCCTAGCCACCAGCGGGAACTGGATCACGCTGAGAGGTCAAACAGAGGACGGGGAAGAAGGGTAGCAAAAAAGGCACTGGATGAAAGCAAAACAGCGACAGCACTGGCGAAGTCAAACCAAGCAAAGGCCGTGACTCTACCTGCCCTCAGTCGGCCAGGTAAGGATGCGGATGTGTGCTGAAACAGCTTGAGAAAAGCAAGAACTGGCATAAGCTTCCATCAGAGCTTTGAGAAAAGGATGAGCAAGAGAAGGGAAGGAGACACATTTCTGTAGAGACAGAGAGAGAAAGAGAGGTAGCTTCTCCCATGGCTCGACTGCCTGTTCACATGTATTTTCATCGCAGACTGAAGAAGTTTTGCACTTCCATTGCTCAGGTCGTGTGACAAGAGGACTTGCAGCTCTGTGTGTATTAATTTCATCAAAATAAAAAAGATAAGCACGTATATCTTTACTGATGTTTTTTGCAGTCTTTTAAACCACCCCATTGCGTTGCTGCCAGAAAGACATTTTCTTCTGTAGAAATTAACACTGTGGAGAATGCCTAGCTCGTGAGGGATGCAGGAGTGAAGAAATCTGTACAAAAATTAGTGGAGAAATATATACAAAAAATACCATCTATGCTGCTCAAATTGTATGTGTCTAGAACAGGCTGGGGAAAAAACAGTGATCCTTCTGAAGTATAAGTGCATATATCAAATCAATTCCAGTTTGCCCTTAAAATATTTTTCTTTCATAATTTCCGTCTCCCTCCACACAACTCAAATTTAAATGCAAAGACACTAAATGACACGCTTCTGAGGAGATTTGGCATGCAGGGTCCCTGGGGAAGCTGTTGAGTAAAACACAGGCAATGGATGCAATTAATTTCCTCAATACAAAATTATTGGCAAGTTTAAGTGGACTTTAGAGCACAAATTATTTCATGGATGAAACGCTGTCATCATTGTCAAACAGCTTTCCTGCCCGAGTCTATGATCTACATGGCTTCCTCCTCTTCAGGTCCATCCAATTTAATCCTGCTTTAGCCCAACAGGGTAAACACTGGCAAAGCAGTAACCTCATCGCTTAGGGAGTGCCAGCATTCCTCTGTGCAAAAGTCTTAATGAAGGTGCTAAGAGCCTGAGAGCTAAACTACTTAGCTGGCAGTGCCTGCTCCTGTCTCTCACGTGGAAAAGCTGAGCTACGCTCTCCCTGCAACTGTCCTCGCAGACGGCAGGAGCTACATTTTCCAAGTGCGTTATGAGGATTTAGTCAGGCAGGTTCTAATTGACTTGTCTGGGAGTTGTGCTGATAAATCTTCACCCTTTGAAAACATTCCCAGTCTGCTTTGTATCTGGACAGGAGGGAAAACTAATGATAAAAAGCAGACGCTGCAGATTATTAAAGCTGTACCTCCTGAAGAACTCCTGCAAATCAGGGTAGAAAAGAAATGCAGGAACCTCTTGTGTTTTAAACTAAGAAGCAGCAAAGCAACATATCCAGTGTTGTTGCACATGCACCACAGCTACTCATTCACTACTCACTAGGTCTTTAAACTGTGTATGTGACACTAGAAACAGTCTCCTGGGGAAAATCTTGCCCCTATTCATCCCTGGATGGGCACAAGTCGTAGCAAGCTAGTGAAGTGCACTGGTGCCACCCTGCCTGCCTAGTGAAGGGGCATTTGGGACAGGAAAGCGTTCTTGTGCTCTGCAAAGGAGCAGCAGCTCTCTGACACAGCCTCTGCTTTCCTTCATCATTAAGGCACCGGTAGGATATGAGCTCTGTTTATGGCTTCAGAACTGACAGACTAAAATCTTGCCTAAGTGCTGTAAGGGAAAAGCCCTTCCTAGGCTTAGAGCAGGCAAACTACTTTCCAGTTGCATGCAAAGTACTGCCATGGCACAATCTACGTGCATAATATAATACTCCAGAATATTATTGGAGAAACTCTGAAGAAGGAGCCAGAAAAGACAAGGGATGGTGGAGGCATGGCAGTACTCCCCCAATCACACTGTTGGTTTCCATGGACTATGAGCTTCTATTCAACCTCTTTTATTGCCAACGCCTGTCTAGTGTACCATCTCTAGAAGACCGATAGCAAGCTGTCAGAAGGCTGAACTCAGAAATGGTATGGTTGTCTCCCATTCATTTCACTGGTGTTAACTCCCAACAAACACCACGTCATGTCAGCGTGGCTACTTATTCCACAGTTGCATGAAGCAGCATCTTCCAGTTCCTCAAATCAATGCGGGGTAAGTAATTTCAGGGATTCTTCCACACGACTAAGTTCAAGTTCATGTTTTTTGAAGCAACGTGTTTGATACAATCAGAAAAGGAAGGAAATGAGAGCCAGATAGTCTATATACTGTACCTGTTCAAGCCCATGCATTTTAGTCACCCTCTTGCGGTAACATCATCATAAATGAAACTTCTATTTGAAAATAGTTTAAGATCAGAATTAACAGATTTCCACAACTAGCACATAAAAAAGGAAGAATCTTGTGAATCAACAACAGGACAAGTTATACTGTGCTGCAAATAAAATGGTGAATTTATGCCAGAGCTTGTCTCCGTAAGCCTGCCTCCTCTTCCCCAGCTGTCCCCTGTGCCTGACTGTGCAGCTTGTCTGAGGACGTAGGTGACCTGAAGATTTCTTTGCAAGGACAAATACTTTTAAAGGAGTGTAGATTATCTAAGTACAAGTTAAACAATTAACAGTGCAATAGGCATTGCAAAGGAGACCCAAGCATGGGGGGAAGGGGGAGGAAAATAAATCTTTTGCATGCTAATGAATTAATAGTCATATTTTTCAAAGTCCTAATTCTCATTATGCTCCTGAGCCATCTCTTTTGGGGAAAGGAAAAAAAAATAAACATGGGACAGATGAGTTTGGAAGTAGAATAGTGCTAGGCTATAGACCATAAAAAAATCAAACTACTAACTGAAAATTCTAAAATAGAAAAGATATCAGAAACATCTAAAATGGATCTGGCTCTTTCCTTCATCCAAACAGTTCCCTGATCAGCACAATCAGCTTGATCCATCTCTAAGAAAGAAGAGCAATGCTAGAACTGCTTGTTTGCCTTGCCTTTGCATATCTATTTAAAAGAATGCATGCAGCAGCAGTTTTGTAAGACTCCTGTACAAAACCCATAGCTCACTCGTGAGAGGTGCTGAAGCCCTCAGCTCCCGTTAAGTTCACTGGGAGTTAGGGGTCCATTGATAAGATCACTTCTTCTGCACCAAAATTTCTTCAGAGATGGACACCAAGTCTGGTGGAACAACTATTCTTTACATTCTTTTTTTGCTTTTAATACAAGTTATAGCCAGTACTGTAAAAAACATTGCAGGATCCTTGAAGATCTGTGAAGACTAAAGGAGTCAAAGGATTGTACAGGATGCCCCAGACATGTTCCGAATTATTCTGGGCACAGTTTGAGAGCTATTTGCCATGGGCTAAAGGCCAGGCAGCACTGAATAGCAGTTTCACCCTAAATGTGGCCGAGCAAACCATACAAACTTTACTTCTTTGTTGCCTCAGTACCTTCACCTCACGCTGACCTTGGGTCCCACAAAGGCATGCAACAACAACTAATGGAAAAGTACGTGTCTGGTCTCCTAGATCCCAGAGATTATCAGAGTCACAGAGTCCCAAGGCTGGACCTGCTGTGTGGGTTGAACTGCAAATGTACTATTTAAGTCTACTGATGAAGTGTAAGGAAGAAGAAAAGAGATTTTAAGCAAATCAAGGCTCTGATTCAGTAAAATGTTTAAGCTTGAGTACCCTAAGCAACCTAAAATACAAAGAATGATTTATGCAACGAACGACTTCATCAGACCAAGGCCTTTGCTCAGGTCTTACCTTCCTTATTTCATCTACAGCAGCTATCTCCATCCCAGGATAAACCTCTTCCTCTCTCCCATCGCTAGTCTGAATATACATACACAGTGTAGTTGATTGGCATACGTGCACTGGCTTCATGCTTCCCCAAAGGACAGATCCTAAAAAGGAGGCACTCTGTTGCAATCTGGTGAATCTCTTCACTCCCTGCACATACCTGGAGCACCTAAGAAAGACAGGAGCCGTGGAATACCTGCCCAAGCAGTTCATACTGTTTGCTCGTGGCTTTCATGCCCTTCCAGCAGGCAGTGTGGACTGTTTCTCCCAGTGTCCCCAGTACCTTCCTCAACAGTGTGAATGCACATTTGCTTGTCACATGATAATGATGCCCACCGTGGGCACAGATGCCGGTGTTGGGGAATGGGCTGTGAGGCACCTAGAAAAGATGGTTGCCAGGAGCAAATACAAGCAGTACCTATAAAATCACCTGGCCTAGAGCCCTCCTTCTGTTGATGTCTGAGTGACATCAAGAAAAAAGGTGCCTGTGTTCAATCTAAACGAACTATACTGACAGGCGGGGAAGGGCCCACCTCAGCAGTAACCAGAGTCTTGTGAATAGACGTCCCATGCTTGCCTGCTCTGCCCACTTTCTAAAGCTGTTATGTGAAGTTTGCAGATATCATATCACCAGAGTATCTTATCATTGTATGCTTTTGAAAAAATGTTAGCTACTGTTAGGAGGAAACCACATCTCCACTTTCTTAAGCCGACTATGTATGAAGGTGCTCAGTTCTACTCAGAGCTTATCTAAAGCAACACAGTGTCCCAGAGTAAAGCAGCAGCAGCAGCCAGTCTGCAGGCAAATTCCCCAAGCTGCTGGCTGTTGAGCGGTTGAACTCATTGTAGCAATGGCAGGAAAAGTTTGCCAAAATCCCAAAGGTGTGTAAGGCTTTGCGATGTCTCCATACAAACCAAAAAGATGACTAGGAGAAAGGTGGTCAGTGCTCTGCTAAACAGGTCAAATTCCCAGTCAGTTGTGGCTGCCCACCAGAATAGTATCAGGTACTTTTATCTATTTGTGTATTTTGAAAACAGCCCTCCAAGGGAAGGAACTGCAACTCATAATGCTACATATGTCTGTACATGCCCATTGTGCACAACACAGTTTTTTTTTTCCTTTTTCCTTTTGCTGGCAAAAAAAATTCCCTGCATTTTCCACACATGTGCACACATGCACATGTAGTTGCTGCCTACGATACTCACATGGGTTTTCATCTCAGCAATCTATGCATACTAAGCATATATTAACAGCTAATCCAAATTAAATTTAGACTTCAAGTCCCATTCACCACTGAGAGTTTGTGCCTTTAACAGTGTCAAATAAACACAAGACGACAAAAAAGCATTTGTTGTTGTTAGATGCTGTAGGTAAGACTGAGCCACTGAGAACACTACAGTTCTTTCCTAAACCCCTTGGAGGTATGAAGCACAAGACATTATGGTTTGCTGTCAGATAAGCCATAGAAATGCACCATAAGCCAGCTGTGCATTCATATAATGGGCTTCCACTAATCTTATTTTCCTTCTTAAAAGACTTCTCATTCCCACCTTTTTCTCCTGTTCTAGGAGTGATGAGCCACCTAGTACTAAGGCACTTTTAATTTGTTAGTCTGGAGATAAAGTACTCCTGGGCTACTACCAGAATTATGTGGATTTTGCTCTCAGAGAAAAACAGGGGTGGGCTGAATCTAAAAAGAAAAAAACCTATTTGTGTGTCAAAATAGCCACAAACCATCACTCAGCACTTAAATGATGTCTGTCATTCAGACGCAAACATACATTAAACCTCTGAATTTCAAACAGAGCAGGAAGCTTGCCTAAAGCTGCATATAAAGTCAGTGGCAGGGTTAGAATTGGACTCAAATCTCCCAAATCCTGTGGCCAGCCAATGGGAATACAAAATACCTTATATCTTCTCAGATCAATAGGTGCTTTTGCTTCTCTTTCTTTTCTTATTCAGGAAAAAGAAAGGGGGGGGGGGGGAAGGTACAAACAGGACAGAAAGAGCTTGGGAACTCCTGTAGACACCATAAGAAAGTTGCAGGCAAGAACAAGTCGATTCATTCCAGTCTTAAGGATGCAATTCATATCCCCTATACCAGGCTGAGATAGGAATGAGATAAATCATGCTCTAGAAGTGTCTTTTTCTTTTCACTGACCTTAAAGGGAGTCTTGGTAACTAGCTCAAAGAGAGGCATCCACAGTCAGATGCCTGCATCTGGACCCTCCCCAAGCCACCAACATTACTTGCCCAGTCACAATTAAGGCACTAATTACATGCTACTGCTGTTGACATCTGTATTTAATAAAGATTTCTGTGTGGGTCGCGTCTTTCCCCCAGTTTCATTTCCAGAGGCTTCAGTTTTGTCCCACTAAACTCGACGAAAAAAGCTTGAAATCTTCATAGTTTGGCATATAATTATGATATTACATTTGCTCTTGGAAAGAGTCGTACTTTCTTGTAGCGCCAAGGGAAAGAAAGTTGTGCAGCTCCAAATTCTTGCTTGGTAACTTACATGCTTAATCACTTCTGGATTACTTAAAAGAGGAAAGGATAAGGGGAGAGGTAGCAGGAGGGGCTGTGATTTAAATTCCAGATAAATAGTAGTGTTATAACCATAATGGTCTAAGCAAAGTCCATAGAAAAAAAAAAAAAGTATTTTTAATTAGATGCACAGATAGAAAGGAAATACAGACAAGCTTTGGGGTAAGCAAGCACTTCTTCCTTCTTAAATAACAGTTGTAGTAACCTTAGTAACAACTTCAACAATGAGCAAGCATGCTTAAGAAATGATGGAAAAATCATGTAGATATCGGGTATATAGGATTGTGTGCAAATCTGCTGTGTGATAAAGCTTCCCACAGTACGAAAGTTTGTTTTTAAAGGAAATGACATGGGCAGCAGGTTGAGGTTTTTCCTAGGGCTATTTACAATACTCCTTTATTTTTCCTCCTTTCTTCTAAGCTTTTCAAAACTGTCAAATGAAAACAAAAGCCTGGCAATTAGCATATTTCAGAATTACATTAAGGGCCCAGCTTTAAAATGCCCAGCTGCCCGAGACTGACTTTTTTCAATGCCAGGTGGAAGACACGAGGCCAAGAACCAGCCTTGAATACTGTGGGTCCTGATGGCTGTAGGACTTGCAGGAGACGGTGGTCTCAGTATGTCTGGGGACATAAGTCACTACTTTTTAAAATTTTTTTTTGCACCAAAACCAAAGCTGTCTGGTATTGCCAAACTCCAAATTCGGACCCACAATAATCATATTAGAAGCATTCGGCACTGCAAACATAGAGGATTTTCCTGACTCATCAGCAAGGTAGTGGCAGCCTTCTCCTCTCCCTGCTAATGAGAAAGGACTGCAATGCCTGAAACTAGAGCAGATCTTTTTCCCCTCAAGCATTCCCTATGTCTCTGTATAGCAGCATAACTACCCAAGGATGTTCTCTCCGTACAGGGCCTGGAAACGTTACCAGACAGCGAGCTACTAAATGGGTACTGGGTGAAAGGCTCCCTAAGGAGCTGCGGGGGGAACGCAGCAGGGCACAGTGCCTTTCTTGGAAACGCCGTCTCTCCACGCAGCCACTGTCTACCAGAGGTTCAAACCACGAGGATTCAGACTAACCCACAGAACCACACAGATTCGCCTCTCGGTCGAAGCACAGCAGGGCTGCAGACAGCCTGTGTGCTCTGGCATTCCCAGCTTACACTCCAATGTCTCTTAGTAAAGGCATGCAGGCAGGAGTCCCTGGGGATAAAGCTGCTCTCGTGCTGCTGCCCCGTGAGGGGCTAAGAGCTACAACTGGTCCCTGCCTCCTCTGCTTCCCCATAGCTCTGCCGGACCCCTGAAGCTCTCATCTGGGTGGCAGCAGCCATCAGAGGAGGCTATGACAAACAAGTGGCAAGTTAGCAACAGTGGCAGCAGCTCTATGCAGTGATGGGAGGCTTCAGGGAGCTGGGGATGAAATGTGCATCAGGCAGGTGGGGAACATTTACTTCCCCCTTGCATAGTCCCATCTTTTTTCCTCTCCTGTCACTGCTTCCCGTATTTTCACAGTTCAGATCTCACAGCCTTACAGATAAGTTACGTGGCTGCAGAAGGCAAAGTGGCTCTAGAGCATTAGCCTTCCTTCTGGCAGTTACAAGGCCTCTTCTTACTCCCACCCTCAGTGCATATTCATATTCTGTGATCAGCCTCTCCCCATCTATCTGACTGCTTTCTTCCCAGCTCTGCTGTGCTTAAAGGTCTTGGAAAAAGCCATGAGACAAACTGACCTCATTAGCAGTTTCCTCAAAAAGTGAGTTGGAGCTGGGCGTCCATCTCCTCCAGCAATTCTCAAACTCACATAAAAAACATGAAAGGAAACGATGCCTAGGGTTGCTCCAGGAATTCCAGCTACTACCGACAAGAGGGATTTGCATAACTTGCCCCTATCAGCAGTGCAAGCAAGAAGTTTCTGCTGCAACTGTTTCTTGGCTTTCCTCATTTTCACCCCACCCTGCAAGAACAAGAAGAAACCTTCTTCACGTATGTAAAGGACTGCAAAAGCAAACGGCTTACAGATGGGCTCAGCAAGCGGTTCGTACACCTGTGATGGCTGGAAGGTGGGAAGATATGCCAGGGAAGGCGGACTCTGTGCCTGCTCTGTTTCTTACACTCTGCTTACTGACTTCAGTTGCGGAGAGGACACTGGGCTAAATGCCCCTTTGAGATGACCCAGTACAATTGTTCTTATTCCTACAGTGCCTGCAGAAGAAAAGCTACTTCGAAGCTCTTTACTAAAATAAAATAAACAGAACCCTCCCTCTACCAGTTTTTGAATGTTCCAGTTCTGAAGCATTTTGATGATAATACACGATTTTATAAAGCTGCAGCTATACAACGCAAAGTGATTCAAACTCATTTCCAGTGACCCCTAAATAAAGAGGAGTCGGTGCAGGAATAACAACCTTAAGCACTTGCTTAACTGCTTTTTGAACATGGACTGAATGCCAGACGGGGGTCATCCCATGAAAAGATAAACAAATGACCATACTTTCTCCTCTTCCCCTGGTCATCCCCCACCTCCAACAGCTCCTCCCAGCTCCAACATAACTGTGACCTACCTATCTGATTTTGGGTTCCTAAAGACTATTGTTGCAGTTCAGTCTCTAAAAGGAAGAACTGTGATAACCGTCACACCAAACATGAGGAGGCATAAGTAAGCAATTTTAGCTGTTAAGTTTTTCTTGAGGATCTCAACATTCCTTATAAGGAGAACTCTTCTTACTAATATCCAGGGCATACAATATAAATAAAAGATATTATTTCATACACAGAGTGGGTATCACAGTGAAAGGCCATGGAAAGTGAAAGACACCAGTGGAAGCAGCAGACAAGGGAGCCTTGAGGCCGAAATCTTCAACATGCCGAGGCCCCTGATACGAATGACAATATCACGTACAAAAAATAGCCTTTGCTAGAAAACAGCACGGATAGAGTCACTTCAGGAAATGTGAATTGTCATGATACTCAAAATTTATTTTCTCTGCTTCATATGCATAATGGGATCCCCTCAGAAAATGTAATCTAATTGAGTTTGTTTAAACAATCAACTCATTAAATTCTTGAAAATATAGAAGAATAAATATGTGGAGATCCCAGATATGCAGAGAGACTATTTATTCTTTCCTAGCTTTCCTTACTTTTCACATATGATGCTGTGACTCAAACTCCACATAAAAAGATCGCCAAATTAATTTTTTAATAGGGGAGGGAAAAATCAACCTCCTTGGCAGAACTTGAACTCCATTCCTCAGAATGATTAGTTTGGCCACTGGAGGGCTCCAATATTGTTCCATAAAAGTAAAAGAAAGTTTACTAGGAAGGATAAACACATCACAAATAGCCTGGGCAATAAAGTTCAAACATAATATGCAGTCTGAACCAAGATCTATAGGCTTGCAAGCATTTCGTAAGAGTCAGAGCTAATTTAACCATTGTTTTGCTCTTGTAGCACAAAAGGAGTTGAACGATTTTCTTACAGTTTGGCTATAAACGTCTCCTCAAATACAGCACATGAAAATGATTTTTGTATGCAACAGTAGAATGACTAGGTGTCTGCAGAAAAGCAAAATCCATAGGTTTCACTGGTACATGTCAATAAAACACTTCTGCACAAAAGCCCAGTGCTGCAGGGTACAACAGAAGTACATTCTCTGTCCCTCTCGTGATTCCAGTCTTCTCAATGAAAATTTACCAAGATAAATCATGCAAGTCAGCAATGGGAAGACAGGGAGGAGAGCCTGCTACAGAAAGTCCTTGATTGCTTGTTCTTTTTTGGGTAAGCCATTGTTGTGAGTTGCCTTTTATTTTCTAAGAGGATCTATATGTTCAGGTATAGAAAGTCAAGGAATAACTGGCCCTAAAACTAATGGGTATTTTCCCAGTAACATGGCAGCCAAGATTTTATCAGAAAAATGTATGTGGTCCTGCAGAAGCCAGTAGGGGCACTGATGTCAGCTGATAAACTAATGACTGCAGCTTATCAGCTGATAAGCTAATGACTGCAATGCTCCAGCTAAGGATAAAACAAAAGCTATTTCAGTATAGGAGCATGAGAAAAAGTATTTCAGACATCATGCTATCTACAAACTTACAGAAGGGAGCAAAACGTCGAAGTACCCCCCGCACTCCCCAATCCATCCAGTTGGGGGTTGGGGGAATTAATCCTGGGCTGAGATCCTGAATGTTGGAATTTTCACACTGAGCCAAATTTCACAGCTGAGTTAAGCACTCCTGAAAATAAAGGTTTATTAGAAATACTGAAAGATGCTAGTGGGTACTATGATAAGCCCAACTGAGCACTGTTCTTGTTTGATGAAGTGTACTGTATTGGGCTGATGCACAAAACATCGTGGTTTGCTGGCACCTTGCCCTGAGCACACTATTTTTTCCGCTTCTTCAATGTAAAGGAAAAAAGAAAAAAAAAAAGCTTGCTTAAAATATCCCTGCCGCTCTCCTGTAGCCCCTTCCTCCAGCACATCACATGTTAATGGCAATCTGCTGGGAGACTGCAATTCGAACATAATGAGATATTAATGAGCTTTGCACATGTCCCCAGTCGCAAGTCGTCCCCCCCCCCGGCTCATTTCTCACAAACCTACAGAGATGCTTTGCTTGTTTTCCTGACACTGCATTTGTGCCTCCCCCATCCTGCCCCCCCAAGCAAGCCCTGCTGCACCATTCCCCTTAAGCTGCCAGCCCTAAAGAGCACCAAATGGGCTGGCACTGTCTTGTTTCCTGGCCTAATGGATGCTTGTTTAAACACTGGAGCTGTTTGCATTGCTGCGGCTCACTGCATGTTAAACACAGTCCTCTGAAACCCTACGCCAATCCAATAAAGGTATCAGCAGTTCAGCGTGGGGAGGCAATTACTATAAAGTCCCAAGTGTGCCTTCCTTCTAAGCTCAAGGAAGGAAAATTTGATCGAACAACTAAAAGCAAAATCTGATTCGGTTCAGCATCACGTGGAGGACACAAGGTTTAACTGCAGCCAGGCCTATGGAGGGCAGGAGGAAATCAATGGACGAGCTGGGGAGAGCAACTGCACGTTGTTAAGAGGGCTTTAAGCTGGCCTGTTAGCAATGCTCTCTGCTGCCTTCACAGAGCCACCTCCCTCCCCCTTCGTCTATATGCCAAGGTGTGCTGTCTTTCCTTTTTTTTTTTAATGATATGCTGCCAATTTCTTTTCACCCTTCATCAGTTCTTGACACAATTCTTCTTCTGGTGAAGGTCCTTCCCCTGTACAAAGTCATCGTCATATCAAAGGGGAAGTGCTACACAGGAACGGCTATGATAGAGGGTTGATGGTAACCAAAAAAAGATCTGTGCTTCATCAAGAGATGAAAAAAATCCAAATCTCAGACTAATGATAGTCAATATTTCAATGGACCAGCTCTTTACCTGGCTG
Source organism: Ciconia boyciana (assembly GCF_034638445.1). Taxonomy (NCBI): domain Eukaryota; kingdom Metazoa; phylum Chordata; class Aves; order Ciconiiformes; family Ciconiidae; genus Ciconia; species Ciconia boyciana. The sequence goes on along the minus strand of NC_132938.1, from coordinate 71,365,193 downwards.
AGGGCAGAAAATCAAGGGAGGAAGAAGCTGTATTTCAATTCATTTCATCCATAGAAACAAAGCTGCTTTAAAATGTTCTACTTCCTTTACTTTTAAGTGAGATAAGGAGATGGGGGAGTGAGGGAAAGTTTCCATTTTATACTTCTTTTTTTAAAAAATTTTAAACAGACTCTATAAGATGGCCTCACTCCAAGGGCAGCTTTGCAACTGATGTGGAAAGTTTTCCAAGCACTTGCCATGGCCACAGCTATCCTCAGGAACCTAGGAAAAGGGGATTCGCCACACCAGATCAGGCCAGCGAGCCAGCAGGCTTGGCATCGTGCCCCTAGCTGTGTCCCACACCTCGGGCTGCTGAGGGGGCTAGAATGGTCCTCTCCCCTCTACAGCGCAGGGGAGGGATTGGGCGTACAGCTGGGAATTAGGGGAGATATCTTTGAGGGTGAACCTGCCCTCCTCAGAGCCCGGTCCCCAATCCTGTGGGCCGGGTACATCCCGTGGAAGGAGGCGGCTGGCAGTGCACAGCTGGCACCTGCCCGTGCCCAGATCTACCCGTCATCGCCCCAGCCAGGGCTGGCATCTGGCTAATGGGCTTAAGGATCAAGCTGTCCCTTCAAAGCAAAGTTATCACAGGTCAAAAATCCGGTGTGATCCTAAGAAGTGCAGGCTGAAAGGTAGAGGGCTGTGCCAATTAACTGATTTACTGAACAATAAATGTCACTGGGCTGCCGTCACTCCCGTCTGGAGGCACCGCCATTCGCAACACTGAAACGAGGAGGGCAGGGAGAGGAAGCACTGTCTAGTTTTAAAAAGGCTATCTGTGGGAGGAGATTGTTTCCCTCGTTGTTTTTTACAATTTAAGAGAACCACTTGTGGGGAGAGGATGGAGTTAATCCCAAGATCTCGCCTTCCGCACTCCGGAGTTACTCTGGGAGCTGCAAACCCCCTGTGGACTCAAAACTCGGTGCAGGCAACAGGATGCCACTGGCGGCCTGAGTACAGCTAGTTACAGAGTGACTGCCTGATGGGTGTTTTGACAGAAATTAGGGGCTTTCAACCAAGAGGGAAAAACTGTTGGGAAACATCTGTTCTGTTAAAAAAAAAAATTAAAAAAATAAAGCACAGTAACTTTCCTATTTTCAGTTTTATAGCAAAATACAAACAAACAAACAGCACTTGTTTTTGCTGGCGTTCCTTGCCAGGGCTGAGGGGTGGGGGGAGGATGAGCTGGAGACATAATGTCTAGGTAAAGGGGGAATCCTTCCACATACTGCCCTTCAGTTAGGGCTTTGAATCTGGAGATTTAATTTCCACACCTTACAACAAGGATCGCTACTAAGAAGACAGGGCAAAGAGCACCGTCCTCGTGGGTGGAGCAGTGCGGCAGCCAGAGCTAACCAATACCAAAACAAACAAAAACCAGCCTGTCTTGAAAGCATCAGACCCCAAGATCCCCGAGAGACTCTTGTCACATTACAACTCCTTCCCTCTCTTGAAGCTGAGAATACAGCTTCTGTAAGGGCTTGAGAAACCCACTCACCTACTCACCAGTGGTAAGTGGAATGATTTCCTGATGAGACTGGGGAAGGATGTGGCTCTCGAAATCATCAGCTTCTGCAGAATCTAGCCTTTAATTTGAACAAAACAAGACAAAAAAAAAAAATCCAGCCCTTGTGATTGCACAGATAACTTTCCAAATATGACCCACTGCCTTGCTGTGTTTCTGAGTCCGCAGACAGGCTTCTCTTGTTGTTCCCAAGAAGCTGCACAGTGAAATCAATAAGACTCATTAATGATAATCAGTACCCTATGGGCAGCAGCAAAACTGACAAGAATCCTGCCAATTTTGTCCTTCTGCTGTTACTTGGGGAAGCTCTGATTGACAGCATAGGTAGATTTCCCACTTGCCTGCATTCAATAGTGAGAGGAAGGTGCAGAGTCCTGTGGGAGGGTCCAGCCACAGCATCCCACAAGGAGTATCAGTATTTGCTCCAGTCAGAGGAGGGCTTTGCACTCTCACAATCACCCATACATAGGATGAGGCTCTTTTCTTTCTTCTTTTACATCCTGATACATTGCTCATCCCTGAACACCACAACATGCTTTCCTACTTCCTGACCCCACCAAGCTGGTGAGCCGATAAGCCTCAAGTCCTGACACAAACCATACCCTCAGCTTTGAGATGCATGGGGAGCTATATCATGAAAGACAGACTGGGCTTTTAAATAACGCAAAGTGTCCTAGATGTTCTTTTCCCTCTCTTAACTCTGACACAGTGACTAGAGGATCTGCCACCCGTTGTCTTCCCGTCTGTTGCTGGTGAACTACTAAGGAGGTATTTTGGGCCTCAAGGAAGGGACCCAATGGTCCCTTCAGCTTCTTCAAGGTCTGCCTCCCCCCAGCTCTCCTCCCACTTCAGGGACTTACAGTTTTTGCTTGTTCCCTTCAGACCAGAATCTCCTTGGGCACCAAGCCAGCCCTGGACCCTGCCACACATGCTCTCTGACATGGTCCAGCACAAGCGACACAACAGATGTGTAGACAGGGCCACTGAAGGTGAACTCCCATGGAGATTTTCGTTTCAGGATGAAATTTTTTACTAATTTTTAAGATTCAGTTACTTGAAGGCATACATTGCACACTTGTTACTTGTTTAAAACATAATTCACTATTTGATTTAAAATGGCACATCTGAAGGGACTGATTGGTTTCCACCTTTGATATCTGACTCAAGGAGATAACGCAAAAAACACAGTAAGGTTTAAAGCAGCAAGAATTTTCTCCTTCCCATCCCCTTTGAATAAAATGCGCCATGATAGCATAGCTATACATTTAGAGTTTGAGTGCATCATTCCTGAGAATAAAATAGCCTTTTCCAGAACCCAGGCCTACACAATGGAGATAGTTTCCTATTAATCAATATTGTGGAAGAAAAGCGTAATAAATTGATGTCTGTACGTCCAATGTCTGTAATCTGCTTAGATAAAAAACATGAACGTTCTTATAATTCACACTTTCGAGGGAAATAAATGGAAGGATTGACAGAGCCTACATTTGTCAGGAGAAAAACCTAGGGGAAAAAAAAAAAATCCCCTAAGTGTTTCTCAAGCATAGTATCATCTCATCAGATGATGAACAGGGTGACACTGAGGTAAAGGAAATGGAGAAAATGCCATTTCCTGCTTCATTTCCTCCAGGGAGAATCTGGAGCAAGGTTTCATCAGATTAGAAATCCAAACAACTACATGTAGACTAAATGTTTTGTGTGCAGTTCCAGGCCTCCGAGGGAAGTACCCTGCTACAAGCGGCAGTGGGTTAGCTCTGCCTCCGTGAAGGAGTGGCAAGACATAGAAGAGGAGCAAGAGAAACTGGTGATGTGAAGAGTAAGGCGTGGTGGTTGTCACCTCCAGTCTCGGTTTCTAGGCCCTGAGTAGGGCAAGTACAGGCTCCACTACAGAAGACAAGGTTACTGGCCTGGGGGGGTGGGAATTTCAAGTTGTCAGTTACAGAAACAGGAGAGAAAAAAACAAACACACACCCCCCCCAACAAACAAACAAAAAAACCCCAACCCCCAAACAAAAACAACCAACCAACAAAAAACCCCCCGACCACCTATCTTTTCATTTCCAGAACAGTTCAAATACTACGGGTGCCTCACTTACACATATAAAGGAGTCAGGTTTTGAAAAATGCCAAGTATCAGATCTCTAAACATCAGACCTTTGCACATACAGGTACCCCAAAATTGAAACACATTTTTGGAAATGTTTTCCATTCCCGCCCGTTCACATCAATAGTCACTGCCTTGAAAACGGCAATGTTAGACTGGCATTTACCGTCACTAACCACACACATCTACCAAATAACGGTGCATAAAAATGGCAAAACAGTCATCAGTTGCACTTTATTTCAGAGAAGGTATCTAGTGGGAATGTTGTTATATGCCCAAACATTAATAAACTTACATCAGAAGCTGCTGACTACATTTGTTTTTGGTTGGGCTCTTTAAGAAGCCTGAAGAATGGAGGCAAATTGGATGCTGTTCATATCGGAAAGCACTTTGCAGAACACCCCCAGAGCGGCCCAGAGGGCAGAATTCGGAAAGCACACCAGGGATCGAGGGGCTTTGGGACACTGACACACAAGGGAGGCTAGTTCGGTTTCAAACAGCTGAAAACATCCCCGCTTTTTGCCACGTCCCACACTGGAACCTTTGGTGCTGCACCTCAACCATCTCCTAAGATCCCCACGACTTACAGTACAGCGTTTAACACAAACTGAAAACTGTGCTAGGTTTACCTTAAAATTCCCCACTGAAATCTTACTGAAGTTAGCCTTGTCAGTCAGGCCCTGAAGTATCAGGTGCCTCTGGGACAGCTCTGTCAGCCACTTCAAACCCAAAGGCCTTTGCTTCTCTACTCTAGCACAGTCCTCAGCCTCATTTCCAAAATGGATCCTGGTACTTCCCCAAATAAAGCGTGGGTGAAAGAGCCATCATATTTCACTTGCAGTGATGCTAAGGACTGGGGATGGCCACTCTGTGGCATGAGGACCGAACGTGGCCCACAAGGTGGCTTTTCTTGGCGCCCACGTCAGCAGGGCAAACAAATTACTAGGCGCGTGGTATTTTCAGCATACTCCTGGTGTCTTGAGCACTGACAGTTGATTGAAAGGATTTGACAGCTATGAAAAGGATTGTGGTTGATCAGGGCACCAGGCATTTTTCTACCAACTAAATGGAACAACTGTCCTCTTCGGCTTGAGACACCAGGATTTATCAGCCCTACAATGTAGATTTAAGGTCATCTAGTAGCACATACTTTCTCTTTTCTCTATTGCATGTTTAGAAGATCAGAGAATTAATGTTGAATATGGTATCAATAGTGCTGAACTGTTTGGAGTAATGCAATTCCAGTAGCTGGTAACAGTGAACTTCTTAGGGATCAAAACTCAGATGCCAACCTGAAACTCAGATCTCAAACCATTTTTCAGAGGCCATCCTATTCACCGACAGCTAACATTGATGCTCACAGGAAACCTCACCCAGCTTGGAAACAGGTGCCCAACCCCCTCCAAATCACTTGGGCCCCATGGTGGCCCAGAGAACTCCAGCTGATGCTTCCTCGGACATGCTGCCGGGGTGCTCTTTTTATATAGGGGAAACCATCACATACCTCTTTGCTCATAACAGCCTCCTCCCTCTCTGTGAAGAGGAGTGCACAGTGAAGCATATGGATGTGTGAGAAAGTTCACTACACATTTCAGATCTCTGCTAGTTATCTGATTTGCATCTGTTCTGCACAAGGAGATATTGTAGAAAGCTTCAAGAAAGAAAAAAAAAAACAAATCCAGACAAATATAATGCTCCTCTTGGCAATTCTATATTAGTAGCCAGGTTGATAGTTCTGCCTGTGGAAGTAACAAATTTTGCATTGTATGTTGTGTTGTCTGCCATTCTCCTTTGGAAGCAAGCACACAGACTCTAGCAGCAGCAGTGTTGTACAGATTGAAAGAAACAGTATAAATCTGTTCAAGGCCTTCCCTGGAAGCCCTTCCAATAAAAGCTGAGGGATTATTTTTTTGCAATTTGAACAAGTGATCGCTCTGAACCAGAACTCCCAGAATTGAAATATTCCTGTGCTGAATATAATTCTAGATTCTGATCTACACTTCACATAAATCCCCTACATGGGTAACAGCTGCAAATCAAAACCAAGACAGCCATCATGGGTAGGCCAAGCAGGCGGCCTTTTGGGCTGCCTGATTTTGGCAACTAATTCCTATGGCAGCTCCTGCCTTCCCACTCCTCGCTGGCCGGAACGACCTCGGGAAGTTGGCAGATTTTGCAAGTAACACGCAGTGGTGAAGACTCACATCCACCAGGAACCAGTTGTCTTCTGTCAGCCGTGACCACAACCCAGCTGTGAATGCCACAAAATTAGAGAAAACTTGAGTTGTACTTTGTGGGTAGCCCCCCCGCCTCATTTTGATTACTTGGTCTTCCGGGACTTTATCTTCATTCTGGTTTACAAAGCATCCCCTGCTGGTGGGCTGACACAAAGAGAGCCAGTAGCAAAGGAGCCTGCTATTGTCTTAGTCAGAAAAGTCTCCTCAGAAGAACAAGTGACAGGAGGGAAGAGGAAACCCCGCGGAGCAAAAGTACACAAAGACTGTGCTGGTGCTAGCTCTGCTTCTCTAGCTCCTATTGATGTTTATTTCTGAAACATGTCAGAAATAACAGAAACATCACTCAGCGTTGATTTTAAGAAGGGAGAGAAAGGAGAATGTCCTTTTCTTCTCTCCCCCATTTAGTTTGCAAGGCCAGCCCCCTACCCAGCCTGGCTGCCCCCTTCCACGCTGGCTCTTCTGCAGCTGGGGCTCTGCCAAGGAGGCCGTGCCCCGGATCGGAGGAGTGAATGCCCTGCGCTGTTGTGCTTGCGTTTGCTGGGCCTTTGGCCAGCTATTGGTGGTTTACCCTGTCATATAGCATATACTCCTTGATGTTTATAGGCTAGGCCTGTGCATGCTAAATATTTACCTGATCTAATTTGCCCAATCAAACTTTGGGTCTGATAAACGTATTCTAGTAACAGGCAGCTCTTGACCTTTCGTACCTCTCTGCTTCCTGAGGTCCATCCTGGCTGCGTTGTGAAACCAGAGCCTTGCTGTTACTGCATTAGGGTCTGGAGAGAGAAGACGATAAAAGTGACTTTCAACTCGGACCTGTCATGATTTTGGTCTCTGATAGAAAGACTTGCACCCTGAACAGACTGAAGTTTCCAGCACTACTGCTTATAGGAGGAAGGAGGCAGAGGGACCATCGTTCTCTCCAGTGCTTCCCTCCTCCTCCTTTCCACCCACCTACACTTCTCCAGGGAGCCGGAGGACACAAGGTCTCAAGGTCCCTATTTTCCACTTGGCCATTCCTGCCTGATCAGGCTCTGAGGTCCCAGCAGTAACCTTGCAATGAAGTAGCAATACATTAAAGAGACAATTAATGCAGCATACCGATACTTGAAGCAGCATACCGATACTGGGACTAGGAGTAAGGAGATTTTATTTCTTTCGGGGGGGGGGGAATAAATCACAGCATTCTCACTTAAAACTACCTCTTATGCTGAGATGCTAGAGAAGCCTTTAAAGAGCAGAGAAGGGATGGAGAGAGACCACCAGTAGGTAAAAATGTTCTGTTTATTAAACCCTCTGCCCAGTCTGCCTCAGTAAGTCAGTATTTCTCAGCATCAACCAGCCCAATTCATAGAGGAAGTACCTTCATGCAAATAGAGCAGTGTTTAGCAGAGAAATTCACTGCTTTGCCATTTACTTCATGTCCTGGGCAAGGTATTAGTCAAAACGTTTGTTCTGTGAAGGTATATTAAATCATCCATTTCAGTCCCTTCTTGTCCAAAAGCTTTGGTCCTCTGTGGAAGAGCTTTTCTCCTCACAGCCCACAGAAAGACAAGACACTCAGTCTCCTTTTTTCCTAGCTAAATATTCTATTAATCCTTATTAGTTTATTATTTTGACTCATAACAATCAGATTGTTATGTAATTCTTAATTGCAGCAAGAATTGTCTAGAGACTAATGCTTAGATCTCACTGACAGAAAGGGTTTTTTTAATGTCTTAGATTACGTTTAAAGAAACAAACACACCAAAGTTGTTCTAGGCAAAATATTCATTATACTTTCCCAGATGATGCCACTTTTGTTCTGGCATGCTGTCAATAAAGCAAAAACAGAATTATAAAGATCTTGGCTCTGTTTTTACATTGTCGTAGAATAGGTAAGTGCAGAATCAGAACATCAATATTTGCCCCATAATTAATAAATTCAGCTCAACAAATTCTTTCCTTCACTGCAGGAGGTATTGTTTGAGCCAACAGTCCAAAATCCCAGGGAAAGCAGGGACAAGTGAGGTTTATTTGTTCAACTCTCAGACAGCAGTGCTACTCAAGCAAGTTTCTGGAAACAGAGGGACCTGCAGTGTTTCAGAAAATGAGGGAGCTTTTAATCCTTTATATAGGAAATGAGCACCCTTCTCAGGGGAGACCTGCCATGATACTGTTAAAACAAAGCCAAGAATCAGCACATAGGCAAAATACCACCTCGTGATCCTGAATTATTTTACCCACCCCCAGCCGTCGGGGTTGTTTATTATTGTAGCAGTAATTTTCTAGTAAGATGCTGGAATGTCTTTGAGCATGGTCCTCTCTAAATTAAAAATGTTTTTAATTTTTAATTAAAAATTTAATTTAATATTTAAATAATTTAATTTAATTTTTAATATTATTATTTCCAACTAGAGTCTCTCTCTTTTGGGATTTTGCAAATGCCACTTGTGTAGATTTCTGCTCATCAGGTGAGCAGTCTCAGTAGAATCCCTGCACCATGCTAATAGGAGAAATTTGTGTGAGTCCCATGGGGGTAGGAAAACAGTTTACCTTAGATATATGAATTTATATTGTTACATTATAAAAGCTTTGCAGAAAGGAGAATTTCTACCAGGTGTCAAGCTTCTGTACTGCGTAATCTATCATCAAATCTCAAAGACATCTGGCAAATTATTTTATTTTCCTTTTAAAAACCAAGGGGGGAAATAAAAGCAAATTTAACATTTACATTACTATTTGCGAAAGTGAAAATAATGTTTCTTCCAGCAAGTTATGTAATATTTACTTTTTAGTGTAACTTGTTGACAAATTAAATATTTTGCAGAAAAATTCTCCACTACCATTAAAAAAGTGGGTTTTTTTCCCACTTTATGACAGTTCCAATCAATATTTTTAAAAAAAAAAAAAAAGGGCAGATGCTGCTCACTTTGAATTACTTTGTTTCTTTAAGGAATCTTTTCCTAGGTGCAGACTGCATCTGGACTTTCAAATTCCTTTGTTTGACCAGACAGCACAGCATACCTTGGCTCTGCTTTACTTTCCCAGCACACATCCTCTCCCGGTTCCCCATGCAACCGCACCTTTGCACAGCAGAACGCTCCTTGCTGCCTGTCCGCCCAGCACCCTCTGTCGCAGTCCACTCTGCAGTACTGCCTGGGAATTTCCCTCTTACTGCCTCCAATGCCACCCCAGCGTGCTAGCGGGAGAAACGTGTGCACTTCTCTTCTTTAAGTTTCAAAGAAATCCCTCTGAAATCTGACCTTCCATGCGTGGCCACGTGCCTCCCCACACCTGTGCTTCTATGAGGTTCATGTGCTTGGCTTCCACGTGTCTTGCTACTTCAGTATGAAATGACCCTTGAAATCAAGTGAGATGCTTTCAGGAGGTAATGCTTCCATCTTGCGTATCTCTCTAGGTGCTCTAGGCTTGAGGACTTCACAGAGGTACCTTCACAGAGGTAGCTAACTACACAGAGGTACCAAAGGCTCAGGACTTCAGGACTTAGTGACCAAGAGAAGCACGCAACATCTGGCTGGTGCAAAACACTGAAACCCTCTCCTGCAGCGGAGTGTTTACAGCAATGCAGTTTTCTCAGAGCGACTTTAATGGGAACTCAGTCCTGCATTGCATTTGAGAACTTTCTGAAAGGTGCCGGCTGTCCTTCACAGCTATGAGTGTAATTTACACCATAATCCTCATGCTCAGCAACATTCAGGATATGCAAGTTGCGCCACCTGAATAAGAAACGTGTATTCCTCCACATAGCATAGTTTGGGAGAAGTCAAGTTTTTGACGCTGCTTAAACTAAAACTCTTTTTCTACATGTGATTCCCACCACAAGTTACCTTGTATGCACACACAGTGCAAGGAGACAGACAACAACTCGGCTGAATGAGGGAAAGAGGCCTTAAGAAAAAACACACACACGCCACCCAGCCCCCACCTCCCACCAAATCTTCCACATTTCCTGATGTCTAAACATTCTCCTCTGCAGCCTTAAGATCCTTTGCTGTTCAGGTATAACACACACACATCACAAGCTCTCTACCACCACAGCTCAGGTGTAACAGCTCTGCTATTCTCTGGAGCAGAGCATGCCAGCCTCTACAAACCACATCCTGATTCCATGATAAGGACAAAAGTCTCCTTACAGCTTGACAATTATTGTAAGGAGCTAGCAGTTATCTCTTAAGGCACGGAGGCTAACTCATGTGTACTTTTTCATTGTTTTTGGATGTAAAACTTGCTAACTTACCAGTTTTATTTTTCTATTGCAATCCTCTAGCAGGCACCCAATCATAAACACAGCAGCAAAAGCGGATCCATAGTAAAATCTTAACGGATAATTTGGGGTATAATAGAAAAGTGAATTGCAAGTTACAGGAGGGGAAGAAAAAAAAAGAAAAAAGGGAACAGCAATTGGCTATGCCTTCCTCCTGACATTGATTCATTTCAGCTGGTGAGAAGTTACAAGCTGGGAACTGCACAACTACTATCACTGGTTTTGTCAGAGAATCCTTCTCAAGTTTCACCGAACCCATTTCAACTCCTGCTGCTGTTACAAAAGCATCATAAAAATAGCAGCAAAACTGTGCTTTTTGAAGCAAGCAGTGCAGAAAAATACCCTTCACAAAAGCAAAGTTTGCAGCATGCTGTAATTAAGCTCACATCCTGACAGTGGGAGCATGAAGTTTTATTCTAAACATAGCAGAAGTCTCTCCAATGTACAACCCCCTTTTTAATGCAAGATTTACAAAATTAGTCATTATATGCCAGCACCCTCCTAGGAATTCTTTAAAAAATATTTTGGGTTCTAATGCAGGGAGCTTTACGGCAGGGATTCAATGTAATCTCTAGTGTCAAGAAACAGATAGTTTTGGTGTGTTTACTTATTGCCTGCACAGCGCTTGGAGTAGGGCAGGCACGACACACAGGCAGGAAGATGCAGCCTCTGCCAGGCCTGACGGCTTGAGCAGGCAGCAGCACATACAGAGCACAAAGGGCAGACAAATCCCTTGACTTCTCCCCTAACATCGATCTCTTTTCCCAGCTTTCAGCACCTGTTTCTCATGGCATTTTACCTCGAGCTGGCAAGGCAGTAAAGACTCCATCAGCTTTGCGTTGTCTTTTGTTTAATTCAGTCTAAAGCAGAGATTTAAGCCAGCTCAGGCTAGCTCATACTAAAATGCAGCTTGGCTGGCTGGCATGAATGAGACCACACCAAGTTTAAACTGAGTTTGGAAACCATGTTCTTAAATAGATATCCTTAAAATACATCAGGTCCAAATCCTGATCCTAACTGCATCGGTTGAAGGCAGAATAATTAATAATTTCCACAAAGAAACTGTCCTGTAACTCCAGAGAAACGAGATTCTGGCCTGTGTTTTATCTTTGTGTTTCTGGGTCAGGTTGCAGGCCTCATCCGCACCCTGCACCACCTTTGCAGTGGAAAGGGAAGAGGCAGGAAGCCCTTGGGTCACCCTCCGTTGCAGTGCCCACGTTGCAGGAGCTTCTCTTGGGGGGGAAAGCAGCCTGGCTCCTGGCGAGAGCCTCTGGAGAGGTGGACTTGGCTCTGAGGTAGCACGACACCAGGCAGGACAAGCGTTTCCAACAAGGTGTGCACTACCACTGCTTCAGACAGCTGCGATGGCTCCAAAGCAGCTGGGTAAACTCCTATAAAAATAGCAACAGCCTCCCAGCAAAATCCATTTTTGATTGAGTCCAGCCTACCCCCTCCCTGCACTCTGTAAACTGAGCCCAGCTGCTGGCAACACGCAGCTCAAAGCTGGGCTCTGGGTTTGTATCCAATTTCATTGACTGGTGCAGTACCTAGGCAAGTTTGGTAGAAGCAGAATCCAGCTCCTCGGCTCCACGCCTGCTGGCTAACCAGGCCACGCTGAACCTACAGGAAAGCGGCAGGAACATGGGGATACCCTGGTGATAGCAGCAAGTCCTGACACACTTACAAGAGAAGCCTTGTTCCCCAGTCTACACTGCCCCAGATGAGCCCAACGCTGAACCTTTTTCTGCCCTCTCCCGCCCAGCATTTAATCTGTGTAAAATGCAAGCCTGCTGTGGTGCACAGTATTTAATACTGATCAGCACACTGTGCAGTTTCTACATCATTCACCTTCCTGAAGGTGGGCATGGCAATGATGACCCAGAACATCAGACCTGTGAGTCCCTCTTTGATCCCCAGGCTGTCTCAGGGACAGCCAAGTTATCTGACTCAAAACCCAGGATCCTGCATGCCTATGGCTGCTGCTCTGCTTGGAAGTCTTAGTATTTCTCCTGTTCTGTACAGTATGATGCACAACAAACCTACTGCACATACCAAAACTCACATGGAAAAGTGAGCAATGTTGTAGCCTGTATCAATTCCCTTTAAAAACACAATTCCAAACCCTGTATTTTGTAAGGGGGCTCCAGACTGTGCCTGGAAGCTGTGGACATGTAACAGTGAGCAAATCCACCATTAACCCAAGGCTGTTTTCCTTGTGGTTTTTTTTCAGTAGCATGCATGCATGCCTTCGGTGTTTACTGTCAGCAATTTTCAATGTGCTGACACGGCTAAAAGTGACCACAAAGCCAATGCAAGCAGGCAAAGAGAAGAAACAGAAGTAGAAACGTCAGGAGGCGCAGACTCAAACTTTGCACTTCTGCAGCAGTAACTACCAAGGTAACCCAGCTATCACGGGAAAGAACGTGATTAGCACAACTTGGAGCAGCCTCACCTTTTTCCTCCTCTTTCATTAACCAATAGAGCTTTGTTCCCGATGTTGCTATTTTTGTGGCTGACGCATGCAAAGAGCGAAGGAGAGCGCCTTTCACACTACAAGTGTTATATTTCTTTCCCCGCTATTGGCTCATTCAGGGTGGCTGGGTTGTTTTTCCAGCAGCTTCATGGACTTCTCCTCCGCAGTTTAACTCCAAGAGCAATTTTTGGTTTGTATTTGCTCATTTCTGAGCAGTAGTTGAAAGCTAGATGAACAATGCAGTGCCTGAAAACATCCTGGGAATGATTAATAGAGACTTTAGAAACATCACCAAAAAAGTTTAGGTCCCCAGCTTGCCATGCCTTTAAGGTACAGGAATGTAAACTAATACATGCACATTTTAAATATCGATACCCGAATTTTAAAACACTCTGTGCAAAAGCAAAAATATTAATGAACCAGGACAGGCATAAAAAGCCACTCTGAACCTGAGATTATGTAATAACAACTTGCTCTTAGTTTTACAAGCAAAACTTGTCAAGCCCTTCTCTCTAGGTTGCCCTTCTGTCTAGAATAAGCTGCTGGAACAAGCAGAACAAAGCCACACAGGCCGTTGTTTCCTGTAACTCCCAAGCTGATGCAGAGCCATTTTTTAGAAAATGGAAAGAAGCAAATGAAGATTTTCTTACCACTCCACTGGAAAAAGCCCATCTCCGTGGAAAAGCTTTACTATAGTAACTTGTAACAATACACATGAAAAGCTGCCCATGTAGCAGAAGTTTCCATTTCTCCTTAAGTTTAGTATTTCTCCATTTTTACATTTCAGTTATAATACAGGTAACAGATGCTAAGTACCACAAATTCAAAGAAAACCTATGAAACAAGCTGTTGATTATACTTTGAAACCTTGCTCGGAATTAAATAAACTTCCCTGATTTTTCTCATTTGGGTAGTATTTCCAATGCTAATAGGCATATATACATTAGAACAAAAAGTCCTGGGGTCACTATACCTAAGATTAATGTACATACCACACAGCATCCAAATAACAAGCACTGAAAAAGCATTGGCACCTGAACGTGTCTCTAAAGAGCTGCAACCAATTAGAGATTTAATCTATAAATAATGGCAATGAACGCCTAAGTGTCAGCATTTTTGCAAGAGAGATCCAGCCCTTTGCAGAAGAAAAGAGAGTAAGGAAGAGGACAAGGGAAGCGCATTCCTCTGTACACTGGTGCTTTCACAGAGGGTACTCAATCTCTCCTGTGTTTACTGACTGGGTTCTCCTCATCCAAAGTTCACCACTGTGTGTGCCTCCCGGTGCAGAGAGCTGAATAACACATCGAGCTATGATGAAGCATTTGATGTCACGGAGCTGCTGGATGCCTGTGTCGTGATGGTCGTAACTTGTACAAGTGAGGAAAGAGCACAACAGTATAGATCACACCGCCTCCCTGTCCTGTGGGGCTGTTTGTCGAGAATCAATAGCTTCCCGGCCAGGGTCCGACGTCCCAGCCTACAGGATCAATTCGGAGGCATGATTTGATAGTTATGCTGCTGCGAACTCCTTGCAAATCCCAGCGGTGATTTAAGAGCTATGCTAAGAGCAGAGCCGTGAACTCTCCTGACTGGAGGCAAGATCTGAGTTTCCCGGAGCGACATTCAGCCCAGCTCTTTTCCTGGGCCGTGCACAACCACCACCGTGTGCTTACAAATGCCAGACTCGGAGTGAAACAAGGCAAGTGTGGCCACCCCACGTAGACTGGACTCAAGCAGCCGGGCTGCATAAGCACTTCCCCCATCCAGTCCAGTTTTGGGCCGCTTCTCAGCGGGGCCGGCGTGCCGCGGCGGCACAGCCCTCTGCAGTGCCTCACCGCTCCTTCCCGCTCTCCTCTGGATCAGCTTGTGGCCACCTTGCAGGCACCGAGTTCTCATTCATACACACAGCTTCGGGTGAAACAACACAAACTAATTCCAGCACAGAATAAAGGCGACAAGGGCAGGCCTTTAAAACGTACCCGGGACCCGATAAAATAGCCAGCAAGACAAATGCTTGGAGGGAGAAAAAACAAGGTTGTTCTATAGGCACTTTTCTCTTTGTAACCCAAATACAATCCCCACCATCCCCCACAATATGAATTTCTGATTTCTTAAGAATTTCCTTACATGTCCACTCGAAAATATTAACACGAGTCTTTTTTTAGTCTAATGCAGAAGTAATTCTCAGGGCCTGATGGACACTAATGGGCTTCAATGGCCCTGACCAGCCCTACCTGGGCCCCACGGCCCAGGATGCCATGTCAGCCCCCCGGGGCCATCAGCCCCTGCCCCAGCCACGCCGCAGCAGGGCGGGTCTCCAGCTCCCCAGAGCCCTGCCCGGCCACCCGTGGGCCCATGTCCCGGCCCAGCCTCGGCCCATGCCCAGGGAGGTGCCCTGCTCCTGGCTGGCACGGCCCAGCTGCCCGGCCTGGCCCTGGCAGACCCCTCCGGGGAGCCCCTGCTGCCCCCAGACCCAGGAAACCCTCGGCCCATGCAGCACCCCCATATAAGTGCCAGAGGCTTAGAAACAAGCTTCCATTAATTATTAACTATGTTTTTCAAAGACAGTAATTGCATGAAATTTGTCAGGTTTAGATTTTTTTCCCCCTCACAGCTGTTTTCAGTCCAAGATACCAGAAAGACAGCCATAAAAATAACTGACCCTGTCCATTTTCCTTTGTCCAAATCCCAAGAATTGCAAATTTGGACCAGCTTCAATACAAGTACATATCGCAGCTGAAAATCATAATTTATATTAATGTTCTCTGTAATTATGGAAGGTAGAATTATTTATGTAGCCCACAAGCCCTAATAAAATACATTGCGAATCTTTTACTTTGCCATGGATGCAGACATTTTTTAAAGAGAAAGAAAGATGAGAAATTATGGCTTCGCGATGAGCTCCCAACACCACTTAACTTTAGGCACCGGTGCAGCAAGGTATAGTGCATCTAGCTCCCTGTATAGTGGGCAGGGATAGGCGGGCTCTCCAGAGAGCTACTCGGTGCCTCTAACTTGGCTCCTGCTCCAAACGTGCCTCTGGAGGAACCGCTCCTCTTACCTTTGACACCTCAGACGCCGTGCAAATATCCACCTTTCTTTACAGAATCTGAAATTTGCCTCTGCCCAACAGAAGAAGCTTACGCCAGCCTTCTTCGTGGGAACTGCGTTCACCCACCATGAAGATAAGGAGCTTGTAAAGCTCTAGCACAGGAACAGGGACAACCTGGCCCTTGCTGGACAGCGCTCCCAGCACCTCCCAGCGCAGGCTGATCTGGTATGTGCAAAGCACGGCACGTACCCTGCAATCAGGTGGACATTTTTGTCCAGTCTATCAAAAGTGCTCATAATGCTAAACCTGAGGTCCTTTCACTAGAGACCTAGGGAAGATAAGGTGTTTTTCTCCTTTGCACGCCTGCCAGTGGCACACGTAAAAACAGCCAGGATCTACCTGGTTTTGATTGACTAGCATAGCTAGAAAGTTACGTTCTTTACTGCTGCCGTTCCCATTTCAACTTCTAAAACTAAAAGCATCATCAAAATGCCACATCAGCTGCAGTGGTCAGACATTAACTACCTGTGGGTTGTTTTGCTGCTCAGTATCCCTCAGATCCCTTCCTAAACTGCAGTAAAAACATTCCCCCAAACTGAAGCCAGACGGGGCAACACAATTATGATAAGAGTCGCAAAATATAATCATTTGCATATCTGTGACTGACACAGAAGATCATTAATTAGGCATTCTGAGTATAAGTATATATGTATAAATTAGCATCTATTCATCATTTAAGCTGTAATAGTTTTTTTATATCTGAATATTAACTACGTAGGAAAATTACTAAGTTTTCTATGGAAGGGCATCCAACAAGAAATTTTATCAGCAAAAATAAAAAGAGAATTACAAAAATAATCAAAACACTAGACTGCACAGTGAAGAATCTGGCCTCAGCAGCACCTATCACTGCTCTGTTCCACATCACTTGTTGCAGGCTCTCTGCTACCTCTCTCAACACCGATGCACACACATCCCCAACAATTCTTTATGGCAGGAGCATTTCAGGAGTACTATCATTGGCTGGATTTAAAAGGCAACATAAAAACCTTCAGGATTTCACACATCTGCTATCCAAGCAATCCCTACACCTCATTAATATCAAAGACAACATAGCAGAACTTTTAACTACACCTCTACCTAGCAGAGCTCCTGAAGACACATACCTTGCACTAATTCTTACTGGGGAAAACAGTTAGAAGGAAACAGGAGTTCTAAGTTTTTAAAAAAGCTGGGTTTAACCTCCTTGCCAGGAAGTACAAGACACTTCAAAAATTGCACTTTCGCAAATGAAAGAAATCTGGTGATTTTGGAAGCGTGAGATGACAACTTGGAAAATTACCAAAGCTCACAGCTCTTGAGCAGAAGTAAACAAGATGGGGATGCTGGAAAAATGATAGGCAAGACAGAAACTAATTAAGATATAATTGCCAATAACGATATTAGCAAAGTTTGCTTGGAGCTACAAAATGCGCAAAGGGTAGATTAAAAAAAGATTAAAAGGGGGTCCTCAGGTGGCGTAAGTGGAAGCAGCTGCTTTGCTCTGCTGATTTACCCTTTCCAAGCATCTGGCCTGTACTTTTAAGAACACCCATGCCTACAGTCAACCAGTGAAATGGAGAACCAACAGAAACAGCGTCCTCCAAAGGGTAGCTATTTATCTAGCAGAGAATGGAGATGAACTTCATAACGTGGAAGTTCTTATCGGGCTACCTATATGTGACAGAACTAGTAAGACATAGAAAATGAAAAGCACGCTGGCAAAAGGACAAAGTGTAAAAACTCTGTTTTCTTCTGTTATTTTTCCCCTTAAGAAATAGGGAACACTGACTGTTCCCTGTCCATCAAAGTGGTGGGTTTTACATGTAATGGTCTGGCAGCTGCTGTGCCAGTATCTTCTGGATTGGTAGAGATGGAAAGTCCATAACCACAGTATGCAGTTTAGTTCTCTGTGATATCACTGAGAGTAACACAACTGTGTGACTGATACCTAAGTTATTTCACTTGGACAACAAAATTGAGTAGCTGGGACAGACCAAAAAAAGAAATTTAAGGAAAATCTGATTTAAAAAAAAAAAAAAAAAAAGGTGCAGGTTCCTTTGTGATTCAAGTTTCCTGAATTCAGCCAAATTTAGATTCAGGGGTTGCAAGCACAAAGAATGCACTCTCACAAGCCCTCCTCATTCCTCCCACTCTTTGGCTTCATCAATATGCAAGCCCACTGACCTTGCCCAGCATCCCTGCCTTACCCTATTATTACAATATCAGCTTATCCGTATCTTTAAAATATCTGTCTATAGAACCCACTAAAAGACTGAAAACTCACTGAAACATGTACACACACACATCCAACAGAAGCAAAACTGGTACCAGAGTCTTTAGTAGTCTAGGTTTCTCCTCTTCGACTTAAAAAAAAAAAAATTGGAGGAAGAAAACTCTGGCTTAATTTTCTGCCTTTCTGCAAATGTAAATCTGTCTATCATACATCATCTCTGCATTTTGGTGTTGTTTTTAGCTCTCAGACTCCAGGTCTGATCTAGAGAGTTGTAGAGCGCTGACAGCTCCCACTAAACACATGCACGAATGACTCCAGCTTTGCCAGAACTAAGCAGGGGGCGGGTACAACTTTCTAAAGGTCCTTCAGAACAAACAGAAAGAACTTGCGATTTTCTGCATGCCAGCTTTTGAGCTCATGCCTGCTGAGCATGATCCCTAAAATTACAGGGCTCACGAGGGCAGGGAGAAGATAGGTCATGGCTCTGTCTTGGGGTCAAGCAAAGCTGCACTCAACAGTATGTGGATAAAGCTAAAAGATAACAGTATACAGACAAGCATAGGTCACTTCTCCTGATGTCAAGGCAAGAATTATAACCACCAAAGCTAAGAAGATCAATTTAAAGGGAGGTAGCGTCCTTAGTGCCAAGAACATCCATCCACCAATCCAGACTAATGCCTGTCACGTAACAAGCCATAGGAACCACACAAACAAAACAGAAAATTCAGATAGTAGCTAAATGAAAACTAATGAGGTAAACAGGGATAACAAATACGCGTAACTTGGTACAGGTGGGTCTTTTCAAATGTCATGATTAAATATGAACAAGACAGGGAAGGGTAGTCTACAGGATCCAGTGCTCAAAGCAGCCTCAGAGAAGTGCAAGATTCCTATTTCAGCGGTTAATGAAAGAGCAAAGGCAAGTCCGGGTCACGGCCTTGCAGATTTTATCACAAGGACCTGTTCTGTGCCTAAGAAGCTGCTAATGATCTGGTTGAATGGGCGTGAATCCCTGAAGGAAGGATCCTTCAAAGATAGAGCAAAAATCTTTGATTGAGGCTTTGATGTAAATAAAGTGGCTTCAGATAGTTTGGAACAAATTCAGCTCTCAAAGCTGAACATAATTCAAGCATTCATCCCAAACTCTTGTAACATCCACTGGCTATAGAAAGGGACTGATTTCCTGAAAAAGAATGTTCTGGCAAGAGGATGAGGGACAAAAGGAAAAAAAAAACCCTCTGTCATTTACATGGAAGAAAAAGACCACCTTTGGTGTGCTAGGCCACAGCTTTTCTGCGAGGACAATTGGACTGCCTTGCGCTTCATGCTGCTGCAGTGAGCCTCCTTCTGGAGCTTGGCACAGACGTTCCTCTGGGACAAAGCAGTTGTCTCGGTGGCACACCACGGCCCGCGCCTCACTCGCACCTTGCGCCTGGGGCGGACTGAGGGGAAGGGTTCCCCGTAGAAAGCCTACAGTGCGTGGACTCTGCTGGAGGACACCATCCTGAGAAGGAAACCAGACTGAAAGAAAATAAAAGGGAACCACCTACAAGGGTCCAGTAGCATCAGAGGAGGAGAAGGTTACTCAAAGTCTGAAAAAAAACCCCAAAAAACCAAAAAATAAACCAGCTGTCAGTTTGCTTGCTGGCTCTTGCCAACAGGTACCATTTCGTGAGCCTCAAAAATTTTAATTTACCAGAATTCTGCTCTAGCTAGAGCAACGCTAGTTATACAACTTGATCTTAATTGAAATATTTGGTGCCTGCTGATATGTTCAAACAAATTCACCAGATCTTGATTATGCGCTGGCAATTAAAGCCATTAAGTCAGTAGACAGACAGCAGGTTATTTCATTGCTATTTGACAAAGCCAGCCGTCGTTCTTTCCCAGTGTCTATGTGACAGCACTGTAATTAGCAGTAATCAAATACTATTTGTGCTAGGTGTTGTGAGTTTGCTTCCTTAGCTAGCAGATACCTCTGCCAATTGCAGAACACAGAAATCTACCTCTGGTCAGATGATACACAAGGTACAAAGAGGAGAAGAAAACAATGAAACAGGAGGAACGAGGGATGATTGCTTATTTCAGGCTGAAGGAGTTTGTTCTTGAAAGCCAGATTCAAAATTAAGAACATTTTTATTTCTGCAAGTTATATATTAAAAAATTAAGCTAAATTACAAAAGCCTGATCAAGTAATATTGTGAAATACAATAATAATTACAATTATATTTAGCATTTATGTATTCCCTGCTTGAGAAAGGCATGCAACTTCCATTAGCATTAATGGGTGTTCTACTCATGCATCAAGCAGAGACCAGAGCCTAATAGTGCATTACATCTTCAAAGTGCTGTACAAACATTAACTAATTAATCCTCATAACCACCCTGCGTGGTAGGTAAGTGATACATGAAATGTATATCTGAGCAAGCCCAAGAGCAAGACAGCACCACTCTGCGCCCTTCAACACAGACCAGAAATTCATCACGTTTATACTGCTACCAAATTCGGATGTATTTTACAAGAGCAAGAGAAGGACCCACGGTGAGCCAAGTTCACTGAAGCCAGCAAGAAAAGAAGTAAATTACACCTCCCTCTCTCTTCCCTCCTCCCTGGGCTTGGGTGGGCTGCTCGCATCTTGACGAGCAGGAAGCCCACTGCTTCCCCTTTGGATTTCTGCTGGGGGGAGAGAGCTCTTGAATCCTGGGAAGGAGAAAGGAAAAGATCCACAGCAGCCTCGTCACTGCAGACTTCTCCTCCATCAGTACCATTCCCTTTGATATCCTAATCTCCCCCCCCCCTTCTGCTGCTATTCTTCCCAGCAGGCTTTCTGCCTTCAAAACCTTTTGCCAAAGTCTGTATATCAAAGTTGCAACAGGACCCCAGGAGGAGGAACTCAGCCCACGATTTGGGTATTCCAATTATAGCACCTGAGTGATTTCTCTTTAAATAGTAATCTAGCAATGAACATGAATATGTTTCATCTTTCCCTGATGAAAAGACACTGCATTCTGGACACCCATTTGCAACAGGCCATAGGCAGGAACTTTGATAGTATAACTTTATAAGCAGCCAGCTATTTTAATACCATGCAGAGAGGTCCCTGGACATACATGCTCAGAGAGCATTTTAGATTCCTATTTAGATTCCTATTAGAAAGATAACAAGACAACACAGTAGTACATCGGGGGGGGGGGGGGGGTATGCGCTTGGAGAAGAAAAGGGGGAAAGGGGAGAAATATTAAATCAGAAGGGAAAAAGCAAAAGCAGACCAGGTACTTAATGAAAACATTACACTGCACCATTTCCATCACTACTCTGCTTTCCAAAGCTCACTCAGCTCAATACATGCCACAGTGAAATGGTGAGGTAGCAGGTGCTCTGGCAAACACACACAAAGATATTAAAGGTGTTCAAGTTTCCCCCAAAGCCTCAGAAGCTGAGTGTCAGAGTCAAGGCCACAGCTGAAATCCGTGGGTCTCTGACAAGCTGGTCTTCTCCATGGAGAGAGGCCAAGCACAACCTTCCTCTCTGCACGCATAGCCCTGATCTTGCCAGCAGCCACGGGCACTTTTCCATGGTTGCTACTTGTCTGCGAAGCAATGTGTGCCATTTACAAGCCCCAAAGCAGATGGGTGCACAGGGAGAAGCACGAGCATGAACAAAACCACACATTCAAGAGAGAAAGATGCTTTTAAAAGTGTGCTTTACTACCTTCTGGTGTCATATCAAACACAAGAACAGCCGGTATGAAATGAGAGAAACTTTCTTTGAAGAATGCTTAGAGTTTTGTTTAAAAGTAGCCCACACAACATAAATTATACTTCATATTCCGAATCTTCAGCTAAAGGTGGTGCTCAAAACTGGTTCACCCCGACTACCTTAGCATGCAAAGTTCAGGGCTTGGATGGCAACGGGAGCTGTAGATGGCTCAGCTGGTGTGTTTGGTCTTTAAAGATAGAAACACATTTGAAACATTCTGTTTTCATTTGCCACAGACTGCCTAGAAAGTTTACAAACACATATCCTAAATACATATGTACTTACTTATATCAATCCACAACATCAGTGAAGTTTCAACAAGGCTATGTATAAATCTTCTTAGAAAATGAACTTTCATATGCCCTAGAGTTTCCTGGTCAATATTTCAACAAAATGTACCATGGTATAGAGAGGAAACAGTAGTGACAACTGTGAGGCTCCTCAAGCTTGGGAAGGAAAACAGATCTGAATTTTGGCTAGAACAATTAAAAATGGAATTGAACTTTCTGGGTAGTGCTTTTCTGTTTGTAAAAATCAGGTTAAGACCTTCAAAATTGGGTGTTCACAACTAGAGGCAACCAAACCCAGTGGGGGTTGCAGTTCCCCTTCTCTTTATTTAACGTGATTCAAGAAGTCCACAGTGGTAGCAAATGCAGCCTTGGTCCCTGATGGGTGCTCCTGCACTGACCACTTTTATATTGAGTGATAGAGCAGTGCCTCTCCTAACGTAAGGCAAGCACATGTCTGCAGAAGAGAACAATGTATTTTTTCTGCATTAGAACTAAGAACTTGTGTATTATTTTTATTGACTTTTCTTTCAAGGAAGAAAAGGTTTTCCCAAAATCTTGTCTTGGTGAGAAATCAATCCGTAAGCATGAGGAACATGAGGCAGCCTCCTAACCCTGGAAGCCTTCTTGCATGCTGAAAAGCCTGCTGTAAGGTCTGCCCTTACAGGTCTCAACTTTTGGGACAAGCGTGTGCCATCAGCTCCCTCCGCTTTCCCCACCCCATCCCTGACCAGGCGCCCGGACCCACCTTCCTTTCCCTGAGCAAACGCAAGCCCTGAAACGGTCCCTGCACACAACTCCTGCAACACCGACTTCGCGCTGCCCCGTCTTTCCAAAATGACAAGAACTAAAGGAAATTTCTTTCATGTCTTCCCTAATCCTGTTGCTTGATATGGAGGGAGGGGGGGAGAGAGAGAGAGAGAACATCAGAGAAAAATGAGATTGTGAGAAACTGGTCTCCTTTCAAAGGAGCCCTCCCTCTCCGCTAGTAAATACTCAGCAAATGTTGTGACCATTTAATTTCTATCCTCTCTCTCCCCCTCAGTCAATGACTATATAATTTCCAAAGATGTTGAGGAAATATTCCCTGATCAGCTGAAATTTAGTGTAGACAAATGCAAGGTAATGCACATAAAAAGCGGCAGTTTCCTCATACACGCTGATGGATGTTATCTTAACTCCAACTGCTCTGGAAAATTCTTCGGCATCGCTGTAGGCAGTTGAGTGAAAACACCTGCTCTGTACAGAAGGACAAAGAAGTGGCAAAGAAACAAGACAACAGGGTGGGAGAATGTGTTAATATAGGGACAGAAAAAAAAGAAGTAAAGCCATATGTAAAGCCTTCATGCACACTCAAGCTCAAGTACTTGCTACCTCATTTCAAAAAGGATACAGGAGAACAAAACTTATTACAGCCATGGAGAAGTTCCCATCTGAGGAAGGATTTAAAAGATTATAACTATTAAGTTTACAGAGAACTCAGGACAGGACTGACATGATAAAAAGTATGTCAAATAATGCATGCTTTAAGGAAGGCCCCAGAAATGTGTCTGTCTCCCTTTTTCTTATTTTTTTTCTTAAACAGAAGAAAACAAGGACAGTTGTTTAGTGGAGAATATATTTAAGGGGCAGTATGTTTAAAAATAATGCTCAATGCCTTGTTGAGACTAAGACCTCAAAGATTTCAAGAAATAATACATGTTCATAGCTAGAGAGATTTATAGTTTTGCTATGAGTTTGTATGGGTTGTCAGTCCTCCTCCTTCAGCCAAAAGATAACCGTGATAACCAGGGATGGGAAAAAATTTCCTCCTTGGAGACCTCACTATATCATCTCTCAGGACTTCCAAAGCATCTATGCAAGCTGAGCACCCGGCTCCTTCTGAAACCCACGGGAGTTAGGTGCCCAGATCCCCCAGTGCTGTCGACCACCCCCTCATCCCCCCAAAGACACAAACCTACATCTTCAAACATCTAAAATTATGCCTACATGGGGCAACAAGCAAGCAACACCTGAGCCTGGGGGGACCAGACTAGCTCTGAAAGTAGGAGATCCCAGCTCAGCATGGGCTCTGCGGACGGTGGTGCTGGCTGGCAGGGCCTGCGGGGCTGGTGCCTCTGTGCAGCGCGGTGGCAGGGCAGGGGGGACGGGTCTCTGCCCTGCGCCGCTGCACACTACAGACTTGCCTGGGTCACCTCAGCAAATCCTGTGCCCTGGTTCTGGCCACTGCTGGGGTGGCTGGAAAGCCAGGGGCTCCAGTCCAACACTGAGGACAACCCCCTCCTTCGGTATGTCACGCAGCTACTGTTCGGGATGAGTCTGAAACATCCACGTCTCTGGGTTCACAAGCAACGTGACAAGCTTCCAATTCAAAGCTGAGATTGAGTTGCATCAGATATGATTCTGGCTTGATTTTCAAACAGGCCTAATTCTGCTCTCACTTTGACTTTTTCGCTAATGCAAATGAATTAACTCCAGCTATATGCTAATGCAGCTAAGAATACAATTCAGAAATTACAGAAGGCTATTTTGGGGATTTTCTTTTATTTCATGAAAGACCCTTAACTCTCCTAGTCTTTCAAAGTAAGCCAAAGCATTCAGATGTTGCTGGTACAAACTGCATCACACAAGACACAGAAATAAAGAGTAAAACAAGTGCCATAATTTAACATTCAGGCGAGGCGGCTCAGCACTGCAAAGCCCCTATGTATTGTTGCAAAGGAACAAAAGTTGAGAATTGACTCCTCTTTCCAGAGAAGTAAAGGAACCCCCCGCTGGCTTTTTGTTTTGTTTTTGTTTTTTAAATTACAGTCTCGTGGTTTGTGCAATTACAACAAGAATGTATAAATGGAGCTGCTTGGCCTAAGGAATTTCTCATAACACAAAGCAATCCAAAACACTATGATACTTGCTTGTTTGTTTGCTTTTAATGTTACTGATCGCTTCCCACCGCAAATCCTTTCTATCCTTTGCCCAGTTACTCATTGCCATGGTTTACCAGTTCCCCTCTGCCTGACTTCAGCACTTTCAGGCCTGAGTTGATCACAGCAACACAGGATGGTCTCATCCTGCAAAGTGCCTAGCACAGGCAGAAACTGGGGTTCACAGCGACCATTCTCCAGCAGTCAGGGCTGCTACAGCCAAGCCGAGCACATTGCATGCCTGCCCTCCTAGCTTGCGTTTTACAGTCAACCAACACCCCCCCTTCATTTCATAAAGGATTCCAGAAAGATGGCAGTCAAAATGCAAATCTCTGTGGAAAGAAGCCAACTTATCCTCCCTAGGGGCAGAAAGGCAACTAGCCCTGTAAAAAGGATAACAGACTTCGGAGCTCTGCTTCCAGTGCCCAAGCGTGCACAAGGAAGGAAAACTCATCTCCTGTCCCTTTGTGTGACATTTGCCTCATCACGAGCACCCAAGCTGCCCAAAGCGCAGCCCTCCCTATGCACGCTGCAGGCGTTTCAGAAGCACGCAAGAGCAATGTTGCAACTATAGCCCAAAGGGAAGTCTGAAAGGATTTGTGCAGGTTCTCTGAGGAGAAGGAGGGGAGATGCTGCCGACCAGCGCACCCCAAATTCTCTTTGAAACCCAAGACCGCACTGTGGGGACAGAAGCTTCTGTTACTCTGGGCACAGGTGGTGGCACGAAGCAGAAGCTCCACTCCTCTAGCTTGACAACATTCTGTCCTGTGTGACGGCGGTCACTGTATTTTTCTCCCCTTTGTGCTGGGAGTGAGACCAGACCACAGTGCTCATTGTTCTCGGGGATCTGCACGCCGGAAAATCATGTGCGCCCTTCTCTTTCCCTCCCTCCCTCCCTCTCACTTGCATGTGCACACACAGAGCAGCCATCCCCTCCTCCTCTACATTTATCCCGGGCGGTTGCACCAAGCTCCGGGAGCACATCTGCACTGCCAGCCACACCTGCTCATTACGCTAGACTCCAGCGTGACTCACAGCAAAGAAAGTTGCAGATCAAGGGGTGGGAGGTGTAGAGATGTGTGAGAAATATCTGGCAAAGTAATGGGATTAACACGAGCAATACTGTGTAAATCATGATATTGCAGGCGTCTTTTTGCTACTCGCACCAGCTAAAA
The DNA here is from genome assembly GCF_034638445.1 of Ciconia boyciana. Classification (NCBI taxonomy): domain Eukaryota; kingdom Metazoa; phylum Chordata; class Aves; order Ciconiiformes; family Ciconiidae; genus Ciconia; species Ciconia boyciana. Next base: position 71,339,078 of record NC_132938.1, on the reverse strand, counting down.
GCAATAAACCAAAGCATAAACAAGATACCTCCCCCAGTACAAGTTACATTAAGGCAGGAACTGACTGATGCTGGGGCTGCGTCGGAAATTGCATTACTTTAATGCAGAGTTGCAAAATTTTACTCATCCACTCAAGGCAAATCATATTTTGACGGACAAGCAAAATAAATAGATTTTTCATTATAAGTGTCCTACTAAAAGGCTGACAAATAAATCTTCCCACAGTGGTATTACCTTCCATAGTAGTTTTGGTTCTCTGAATGCCAGAAATATATAACAGGTATTCAAATGCATTTGTTCATATTCATATAGAATCGCCTTTTTGCATAACAATGAAAGTCCAAGTTTTTGTCTCAGCCATACTGGTGTAAATCCCAACTAAAATCCACTGATGTTTCCCATTAAGGAAGAGCAAGCTTATTCCAAGGACATGTAATGGGATAGTATCAGTCGGCCCACTAACATTTCTTAGTATGCCCTGATTTTATCTGCTCTTCTGCTGGAAATAAAACGAAAAAAGAAAAAAGGGAACCACTATCAAAGAAAAACAAGAGGCTATGTTCTCGCTTCTCTGTTTTCTGGGTGTATTTGGAATTCATGGGGATCACTGTAGTTCAATAGGAACTTTAAAAGGTGAGTTCACGATTTACATCAATGAATTTGTCGTTTCCAGCAAAATCTGTCCTAACGATGGAATTTCTTTCCTGGTCATGCTGTAGAACAAAAATATTTCTGAAAGGTTCCTCAGCTTTCTGTGCCTTCCTGTTTATAGACAGATAAAACTCTTTCAGAGCTGAAGCACAGTAAATTACTGCTTCAGAGACCCATGACTTTCCTCTGCCCCCAGTTATGCACATTAATATCAACTGTAACCCAGGTGTAGTCAAATTCCAAGGGCCTACACGCTTTTAGAATCTGAAATGCAGTTTTTAATTTAAAAAAGAAAATCCATCTGTTCAATTTAGGGATTTCTACACTCCTGTTATCAGAGTACCTATCCTGCTACCTAAACGGAATTAGACAAAATAAAAATCTGCTTCAGTGGTTAACTAACATCAAAAGGTTGTTTTATACAGCTTCTTCAGAGAATAAAGAACATAAAGAAAATTTAAGCACAAAACAAGCGTAGTCTCTCTGTCACTAGTGGCACGGAAAAGAGAATGCAGACAGCAAAGCTACCGCCTAAATACGGTATGTAATGGATTCCCTATAACCAGATCTGCACACTCACACAAAAGCATCTGCCAGCAGAGCTAGTGCAGGCACCAGCCAAGGACTATTTCAAAAGTGCAGCTTATGGAGCATTTCCTCAAACCAAGATGCAAACCCCAGAAAAGGACTTCCTGGCTGGCACGACTACAAGTATGCTCCGGCTTTAACAGCATCGCCCAGAGTGATGCCCCAGACTGAAGCGACACGCCAGCGGGAGCGTGGCCTGTGTCTCTCTGAGGCTGCCGTTTCAGCTGGCCATGAACCTGCCACCTTCCACCCCAGCACCACTCGGCAAAGACGGCCCTGGCCACCGGGAAACCCTCCACACCCTGGCTTTATTTGCGGCCAGTTCGCTTGGCCAGCCTGCAAGGCCAAATTTAACCTACTTTCATTGCGTGCTCAGAAAAGGAGCAAAAATAAGACAGGATTGCGCTGCCTCCATTTCGAGAGCATAGTGTCAGACACTGAACTTCAGAAAAAATCCCCCCAGGACTGTTCACTGGAAACAGCATTTTTTTCTCTAGTCTGAACTGCCTTAACTCGATTGATTATCCCACTTTAGTGCCAATATAGACACATTTTAGCCCCTCTCACACAATACTAGCAGGCCAAGTAAACCTTACAGACTGACACACCGTTGCCAACATGGCTTTACTACGTGGGCCTTGAATGAGCCTGAGATAAAAGGAGCTCTATTTTGTTACTAGACTCAAGCCAAAAGCTATTTGTAGGCACATAAACTGTCTTTAATGTCACCGTTTATTGCTCATTTACATGTATCGTACAAACATCCAGCCTCTTACGTGGGTGCTAAGATACAAATTTCGATGCTTAACTGCAGGCATGTTAAAAACATGTTGAAAATGTCCTTCTTTTTCCTGTCCCATCTTCTCTTGGTTTAAAAGAAGGCGGTGATTGCGAGGATTCAAACACATGCTGATAGACCACATTAATTTGAGTTACATGCCAAGATGTTCTATGCAAAATTCTGCATTGCTTTAATTTCCTACAGTTTTAACTGTAACTACTTTGGACGAAGTCAACCGATATCTTCTCTACCTTTATTAAACTGTTTTTTCTTGGAAGACCCCTGGTTTATATCATGGACCCAGACACCTGACAACAAACAACTTTAGGAAAAAATCAGCAGTTATAAACCCAAACTGAACAGGCATTACTTCTGGGAAGGAAAACCCAAGTGAAATACAAATGTAAAAATGCTTTCAAAGCTACGGAGACGCTCGGATGTGGCTGAAGCACGCAGGCTGGAGGCAAGCCTTAGCGGTGCAGGCAGCCCAGCGAAGGCAGGTGCACAGCCCCAGAGGCGGGAGGAAGAGGAGGGGCAGGAGGAACCACGGCATGCTGGCGATGCTGAAGAGAGCTGCAGACCAGGGAGCTAGGAGCCCCGTGGCCAAGTCTATGCAAGGGCTGTCCGTGGGCCTGCTGGGATTGCTTCCACTAATGATGGGGCTCTGGGACTTTTCCCCGGCCAGTACTAGCTGCCTGCCCTGGCAGAGGAAGAAGCTCGCTGAGCAGATAAATGACTAATGATCTGCATCTCCATCTCTCCTCCCTCGCCTTCCTGCATTCAACGCTGGCTGCACGGCTCCCTTTTGAGACAGCGTTGACACATCCACACCACTGCAAGAAATGAAAACCCGGTGCACCTATGAAGGTGCTCCCTGCACTAGTTTGCTCTGTCCCTCTGATCTCTGTTCTCATGAAGATCACAGCTGCAATACAACATATATGATTTTTAACTGTTCAGCAGGATTATTCTGCCAGGGCTGGCAGCACACAAATTAAGAGAGAGGTTGAAAGAATTAAGAAAGGCCTTCTCTTCCTCAGAGCCCTGCAGCTGAAGCAAAGGAAGAAACACTGCTTAAGGCTCCCTTCTTCCTCCTCTCTCCCAACATCTACCTTCCTTTCTCTACAATTCACATGATGCGATGTTCATGTTCCAGTAACAAAGGTCACACACACGCGTCTTCATAGCAAGCGCTGGCCCAGGAACTGATATGGACTTAAGTGACGTGTACCCACAACAGCCTTTTGAGCGACGAGCCTGTTTCTCATGAAAAATTTCAGCCAGTGAGGAAGCCAGCACTGCTGGATCTGTGCTTACATAGTCGTGCTGCTGCCGCTGCAAACTCCAAAGCTGAGGCCATGGAAGGATTACGAGCGTGCAGTCCCACCCAAAGGAAGTTAAACTGCAATTGGCACCAATGCAGTTAAGTTGGTACTAGGGCCTCCAAACCCTAGTAAAGTGTAGTAATGCAGAAGATTGAAAGAACTCTCAAAAAGTTACTCCAAAGTCCTATAAGACTGATACAATTTCCATCAGTTGTCATGAACCATCCTGCAGGACTCAATGGCCACATCAAGTCATTGACACTGGGCAAAACCAGATGTTGCAGTGGCTAGTGTCATTGAAAGTAGCTGTAATTTTTATTATGTTCAGGAAACCATAGAAAAAACTGTAGGCTTCTGCAAAACTGCTCATGACTTAACAATATTCTGCATCTCTGTTATATCTTGACTGATAATATATGTATGCTTGTGTGTGTGAAATGTTTCAGAAAGACTTTACAGAAAGTTGCCTAGCATCATCTGTTCAACAAAAGGCTCAACTTTCTGCAGAAAACAAAAGTTATTCATTAAAACGCTTCTGAAGCGGAAAACTTTGTTGCTGATAGAGAATTTTCTACAATGACTGCTCTGTCTCTCTCGAGTATAAACACCCGTATGTCCATACATCAACACACTAGACCTGTTTCTCAGGTGAGGGTTACCTGGCTGCTTTACGTGTGCTCTCCACTTCCTTTCCCCATGTCAGCGGTAATGTTCATGTAGTTGCACAATGGACTGCACCAGAGTGCTCCCCGATTTGAACTCGCTCTCCCCCAAAACAGGTAAGGTTTCAGCTGAACCGCTCCTCAGCCGGCAATCATGAACACCACTGCCGACACATGATAAGCAGTGGGAACATGGAGTGAAGAGCGAGAGGCATGTAGAGCTGTGTGTCTCACTTCACCAAAGCCTCATGCCGGAAATAAGTGACTGGAATAACCTTGGCCTTAGGGTACTCTTTGCCCCAGTACTTGAAGTATTAAACACAGCTAATTTCCACCATTAGCTTTATTTAGAAACCACACTGCTCACCACTGAAAGAGGAACCTCATCATCATGCCCACACTGAGTTGTGTTCTGTGGTATTATTTAAAGACAAAATGTACAAACTGGCAGCTCAGCTGTATGTCAAATGACAAAACTGGGTTCCTGAAATTTTTTTTTTTTTTTTTCTTTTTTTCCAAAGAGGCAGTAGGCATCTGCAGAGCCTCCCTGAGTGCACTGAAATGTGTACAAGTGCCTCACCAGCCAGGGCCAGTTTCTTTTCTTGCCTTCCTTCCACAAGCAGTCTCACTGGTGTCAGTGGAATTATTTGTTCAACTGCAGAGAACACACTTTGATAACAAATGTGTCTTTCAGTGTCAAAAAAATCCCAAACTAAAATGCATGACCTGAAAGGCTGGTAGGAAATACTCTCTCTCCTTACAAGGCTCTGGCACATGGCAGAAACACAGAGAGTTGACATGAAGATGTCTGCCCCTGATTTGAGAGGCATTTTCCAAGGCTAACACTACCCCAATTCCCGTGAGGATCAGGATCATTCCTGACTGATCCTGTTCCAGTTCAGGAGCACCTGATATGTTTCAGGTTCTTTCCTATTCAGGACAGCAAATTTACCACACGGTTAAACAAACACGTGCACAGAGGCAGAGGACTGACCGGATATAGCAAAAGAGTTACTACATCCTGTCATCTTTAAGACATGACCTTGATCAAGGTCAAAAATGTTGGAAACGCAGAGAAGAAATGCACTGCCAATGCCCCTGTGGTGCCAGTTCTGTGAATAAAGGACTCCAGTGTTCACTGCTGTCATTTTTGTAGCTGTTACGAATGCAGAAAAACCCAACTTAAAAATAAAAAGCCCAAAGATGCCATAACAAGCCTTGAGTCTCCAAACAGTTCCAGGAATTAAATACTACCCTGACTTTAAAGGCTGTAATTGGCAACTGGTTATTTAAAATTAATCTTTAAGCACTGCTTTAACAAAAATGGCTTTTCCTGTGAAAATCAAGAACTCTATCCAAGTCAAACACATGTTAAGAGATCTTGCCACCCTCCACTGCAGTGCTGAAAAACTGCATTAGCAGAGATATAGGTTGGCTTCCTCCCCCTTTTCTGCTCATTACCATCAGTTTTGAGAACTGATTAGCTGTGGTTGTTATTCATTAGCTACATCTCTAAAATCTGAATTATAAACACCTCTGTGAGGTCTTATTCTAATCAACCTATTTTGAGTCTTGCAATTAATACTCACACCAGAAAAATAATTGAACAGTGTACATTTAAAGACCACCCCCTCTTCCCACAAAAATCCAGGTTTAGATTTGCATGAAAAGGAAGACTAAAATAAGATCTACAAACTCTGCCATCCCCACTATGCATTCTTCTCCCGTGTACACTGCAGCCAGTTCAGGTGGTTAATACAGGCAACATAATGGGTACATGGTAAATACGAAGCAGCCATCAATGATTTTCCTGATGGGGTCAGATGCTACATAGCTGATAGATCTCGGGAGGACAAGAACATGCAGGCATGACAGATTAAGTGACTGCCATTGGCTGTGTGCTTGCTCTGAATACTCAGCTATGGACAATAATCAATTACTTGGGGCTGCTAATGATACCGATCAAATGCACTTAGCACTCGGCAGCTTGAGGGCTACCATCCCGACACTTGGAAAATATACAAGCTACCCATGGGCAAGATGAAATTAGAGGCTAGTACCAGCAAAATCCTCAAAGTCAACAAGAAAAACAGCTTTTTCCTTCTTTGCCCCCCCCGCCTGGAATTATAAAAAAAATTTGCTTAGGAGTAAGCACAATCTTTCCCATAAGACAATACAATTTAAAGATGCTGGCCATCTGTGAAAGGTTGGGGCCAGCAGTTCACATGGAGGGACCCCACCACCACTTGAAAAGTGACTTGTTACAGGCAACGAAAAGTGTATTACCACCATATGTACTGGCTTCCAGAGGTGTGTGTAACAGGCCGCCTGGCTCCTGATACTACTTCTCAGGCTTGACCTATGATCCAGGGTGATTTGGCTTCCTCGTCATTATCATCAGCTCAAGATGCTGATCTCTTTCCAGCTTTTACAACCAGGGAAAGTAAAAAATTTTGCCACTGGTTTCAGAGAGTGCAAGATCAGGGCAAACATTTCGCAGTTTGTCTCAGGCATCCTAAACCACAGCTCCGTCTTTGAAGGGTTGGGACAGGGGTGGTAGTTTGGTTTTTGGGTTTTTTTTGTTTGGTTGGTTGTTTTTTTTAAATAACTAAGGCCTTGTTCATGCACAAAAAAATTCTACTGCTTTAGCAGTACAGGTTATTTATTCCCTATTCCTATACAGAAAAAGGATTCATTGCACAGTGATACAAGGCAGTGTTATACATAACTGAGATTACACCCTTCATTTTAGGGGATTATACCCTTCCTTTAAGGGGTTAAAAAAAGTATTACTCTAACTGACAGAGGAAATCACTTCTCTAATTGGTAAGAAAAGCAGTAAGTTAGACCAGACCTAATGTCCTGACTGGTTCTTTGCTCTCAGCTCCCAGAACTGGGATTCTGGGCATCTGAAACCAGCTTTTCATCCCTTGGGAATCACCCTTCCTTCTGCTGTAGGGCAGACAGTCCCATAGCAACACTTTGACCACAGGGATCAGTTGGCAAGACGCAACATACTGAGAAATGTCTTTACAAGTACATTGCATTTAATCACCACAAGAAAAATAAATTTTGAAGGAATTACCAAACAGAACTGTCTGAGGAGAATTTGTAACAGTTAGTCCTGCAGATAACTGTATGTTCCCTGGCAGCCCTTTCTCTGAATGCAGGAAGTTAACTGCAGAAAATGTCTTACTTTTCAAATAATAATAAACCAGCAAATGAACATACTGCAGATCTGTACCACCAAGTTGTTTTTGCAAACCATGTGCCAAGATTACTGCTCATCTGTTCTGGGGTTACCTCATCAGCAAGCGTCAGGCTAGGACATGAGACAATGTATACCATACCTGCTTGAACAGCAGGGGGGAGTTTCAACAGGCAGAATGCAGTAACTATTTGGATTTTTAGCTAAAATTTGCCCATTGTGTAGAACGAAAAGAAGAATCCTCACCACAATGCACAGTGAGGATTCATTAAACTGTTAAAGAAGAAGCTTGTACTAAGAGCCCTGCTTAGTTAGTAATTATTCATTACTGAAAGAGCTAGCTCTAAGTATGCCAGCAATGATGGTTAATCCCTTCTTTCCCTCATTTGTTCCTGCAGAGAGTGCCACAGGAATCCTTCACAACTGCCGGTTTTCAAAATCTCAGTTCTAGGGCTCAAGATACCCCATAAGGACAACAGCTTCTCATTACCTCCAGATGTTCCAGCCTTCCAGTAAGTGCTGACTGAGGCTGACAAGTTCATCACGTAAAGCAAGGCTGCTGGGGGCAAATACAACTTGGTCTGCACAAAATGACCTTGTGTAGCATCAGGTCCAGCACAGGTGCCTACAACTCAAACTGTTACATCCTCCCACCCCATTACTGCCCACAATAATGACAGCGAACTGGGATCGTTAAGCCCTGAAAATGGCAGGCAAAGGGCAGTTTTTCTTGCTGTCTTCAATGAATGGGAGGATGTAGCTGGCCTCTTAGTGGACCACATAGTGGTAGATAGAGGGGCAAGACACGAACTTCAACACAGGAAACTGCAATTACATACCAGGAAAAAGATTTTCAATGTGAGTGGAGTCAAACACTGGAGCAGGCTGCCCAGAGAAACTGCAGGTTCTCCATCCTTGGAGATATTCAAAGCCCAGCTGAACATGGTCCTCAGCAACCTGATGCAGCTGACCCTGCTTTGAGCAGGGGCTGGGCCGGATGACCTCCAGAGCTTCAACTACATTATCCTTATTCCGCAATGCCAGCTTTAGGAGAATGACCTACACAGCTCTGGGGATTTCTTCTCCCCTCCTGCTGTTTAGCCCTGGAATACAGCAGAATAGAAGAACACTGGAAGGTCAGAATGGAGAAACAGGCACTCTCATTATTGATATTCAATTAATTATTTTGGTTGTGAATACTGAAAGGCACAAGGGTATCTTTTTTCTGCTATATCTGTGCTGCCCAGGTGTGGATACATTCAGCCATTACTGTGGAACCTGATATGTGACTAGGGCTTACAAGCACTTCCACAACAAGCACTAGCTTGTTGCCAGCTTGAAGGATGTTAGTCAGGTGCTTTTTACTAGCATGGAATGCGCTCCAACATATGCTGTCAAACACACACATTCAAGAAAAAAAACCAAACCAAAACAAAAAACCCACCCCCTGCTCAGTTAAAGTATATTAAAAGGCAGAAAACAGGGAAGCAACTCCTGTCCTCCTTGTGAGCAGACATTAAACCAACGAGGTTTGTATTCTGCAAGCTGGAATGATTTCCCAGCGAGCCTGTTGGCCACAAACTTCTGAGAACACACCAGAGAGGTCACTACTTTAATGCAACTTGCTAATGCCATGCATTAAATTATTCTTGTTCTTACCACTTGTTCCATCTAAGGGCTGCTTTGAGGCAATTACTAGTAACTTGTTATTGCATTCCATTATACAATTCAACTCTCAAAAATATGTAGTAAACTAATTCTTTCCTGTAACACACTCAAGTCTACTCATTCTCCTGGCTAGTCCACATACCCAGCTAAAATACAATATCAGAAACATCAGTGTTTTCTCCACAGTATTAGGCATCAGATACCTAAGATGCATACATAAGTGCTTGAAATGCCACAAAGAGATTATCCTTGATAAATTGGTATTTTGAGCAAACATTTCAGAAATAAAATAATTCCTATCATTTAAGTCCTCCAGAATATTTAATTCACCGTGTCATTCCAATTCTCCCTTCCCTCATTCATCTGAATGAATGCTCAAATGCTGCGCTCAGACGTGTGCCTCTTACCTTTCTCTGGGACTAGAAAACTAGTTTTGCATAGTGAATCATTATTTATTTCCATGGATGTCTCTGGGTTCCTTTGACAGCTTTATCTTACTGATGAGGATAAATGTTCTTTCAAAAGCTACTGCCAGACTGCCCTCATTCTCAGATGTCAAAGGATGCGGTCGGCAGAATCTGTCAAAAATAACTCACATGGTCTGAGGGATCTGAAAATTACAATTGATAGTTTTGAAAATACAATTGATACACAGTAGCTCTGGGTAGGTCCACTTTACCACTAGCACCCAATCTCTTCTTGCCTTTTCATTTCTCCTGGTCGCCATGGGAATTATTCATTTGAAAAACAAATTAGAAAGAAACAGTGATATGATTTCAGTATTTCTGAAAATGAGATTGCTTTTTTCTCTTAAGATTCTGCAGGTACTCATGTCTAGAAACTTTTTGAAGCATAAAGGAAACAAACTAAAGGAAGTTAATTTAAACCTAAACCAGAATCCTGTAATGGTTTGGGGCTTCTATAATGACTGCTTTTGCTGGCATCCAAATCTGACTCCAGAAGCTAATGTTCATTTTTCAAAGCTAAATGCAGGACGTGCTAGCTGAGAAGGATTAGTGGAGGCAACTAGCTTGACCCCACAAGTGCCAACAGGTACAGCGTGCATCCCCGGAGCCAGTGAGGGCACGTGCAGCAGAAGGCCAGCTCTTCTCCCCTTCCCTCCACCCGCCCCATGGAGAGACAGCGATTGCCTTCAGGAGGCCCCGTACCCAGACCAACCCTCTCCTCCCCATCAGCGCCTGTGCCACGGGAATTTAACTCACACATTCCCGTGCCAGAGAAGTGGTGTCAGGAAGCTTTCAGAGCAGCACCCTGGCTTCAGACTCGCCTTCTCTGGGCTCCCAGTAGGACACAAAGGAGCGGGGGAGCTAACTGCTTCCAGGCAATGACGACGGCATCACGTTTTAACTTCAAAAGGGCTCTTACAGACATGAAGATGGTTCTTCTCAACCCAGGCTACTACAAGTATCTGAGAGAAACAGCTTGACAGTGAGCTCCCTAAAAAGCAGTTCCTTCACTGATGCTCCAGACCTGAAGCACGTTGACCTTCGTCGTTTAGTGTCAGGCTTTCAACTGGGTGGCACGAGCTGATGGCGGTCAAGGAATGCAACGGTAGGCAGCGTACTGTACTTGGGTGTGCTGCCCAGGTGAGCACTGTCCACGTAGGCCAATTTATTTACAATTTCTACATCCATAAAAGGAGGATGGCACTTTGGGCCAGAGTTTATACAGATCAGTATGAGCTGTTTAGCTCTTACCAGCCACCAAACCCTGTGTGTATGCTCATGCATGCACACACACAATGCAGAACAGCTAAGCCTTGCTACAGCATTTTATCTTCACAAGTGAGAAGATCAAGTGGCTACAGCACTTCAGATTTATCCAGTGCCTCCTTTCCAGTGAAGATAAATACAATGCTCATATCAAACCTGAGCCACTGTGAACTGCATACTGACTGACAGCACTACATTTAGCTTGTGTGTTCTCCCAAGACACCCTCACTGACCTTTTTTTACAGGAATTAAACAAAATGATTCAAAATATCTTTTCTTAGGCTTTTTACAAGAACTGCCCCATTATACTAGATCACAGATCCACTTAGCCTGGTATCCTTTCTTTGACAGTGCCCAGCAATGGGTGCTTAAAGGCTGCAAGAAGCAAGGCAAATACAGAGGATGCCTTCCCCTTGCACACCCTACCCACCTTCCCACAGTCAGCCAGTGGCTCAGGCACCCTTGGACCTGAAAAAGGCATCCAGACCATCATAGCTGAACATGGTCCTCCCTTCCAAGAACTTGCCTAACTTCTCTTTTGATCCGATTTAGATTTTCACCCATTATTGCAGCCTATGGTGAAGTTTCACAGCTTTGTTACCTGCCCTGCTTCTCTCATTTGCACCGACTGCCTAGGATTCCTGCGGTTGCTACATTTGCCTTTCGCACCCATTTGCGATTTTAGCACAACTTTCACATCTCTTCAGCTTACTCTTACCCAGGCTAAACAGGGCTCAGCTATTTGCAGTATTCCATCAATGGAAATCTTCAGGCAGCAATATTTGCGTCTCCAAGGCCCCCATCTTAAATTTTCAGTGTGATTTTACTATATATTTGTACAGAGAGTAAAAGTGTTCACATGAACACTTGTGAGCTGTGCTTGCAATGTGCCTGCAGTTTTGGCATAACTGGGTGGCACTTCTGAACTGAAGATGAAAACTTCCTACATTTAAAATTTACAGCCTTTGCTGAGGTTCATCTCAAATGGATTAGTATGCTACCTGCAGTGATGCACACCCCGCCAGAATATACAGCCTTCTCTCATACCCAACAAGCAGAAACACCAAAGCAATCAAAAACCTAAATTAAGAAGCTGTTTCTCTTCTTACATGTCCAGGAGCACGTTGAAGCGTGGTTTAGGTAAGGCCGGCATTCCTGAACCACACATTGCCCTGCTCAGGCTGGTCTCTAGCCGCTCCAAGAGTCAGGAGCCCCACAGCAGCTAAGGCACACACTAGGGCAGTCCCGTGCTGCCTTGAATCTGTGCAGGTGGCCAAAATGGCCAGTTCATCAAGCAATGTCTGCATATGTCATTATTAAGATGGGACCGGCCGAGACCCAAGTGAGTTCCAGGCTTGGTTCCTCTGAAGCGTTGCCCAAGTCACAGGTCTGACTGGATGCTTCGTCCACCTCCCTGCAGTAGGTCTAGCTAGGAGAGTGTAGACAGCACACATATATGCCTGTCTGCATTTCCCAAGGAATCTGTTAGAGAGATACTAAGCTGTCCTTGCGAATGAGCAATTACTGTTTGCTACTGGTGATACCTTGAGACCTTTGTCTGCAGCAGGTTACTTGGCATGGCTGCAACTTAAGAGGTATTTTTCAAGAGGCCATTTTGGGATGCAGCCAGGTCTTTACAAAGTCTTGTAATTTCAATAATGAAATTAAAACCAGAATTTAGCACTTGAGGGACTGAAGGAAATGAAACATGTGGCTAAGTAATGCCTGCTCACATTTTTTTCTTTATGACATCTCTCAATCTGCTAAATAAAAATCACACAATTCTTCAGGATCAAGAATGCAAACCATAAAACCAGCTTCTTGAAAGGCAGCAAGCATAAGGCTGGAAGGCTTAAAGGCTAAAAACAAAATATGACTTGTTCTAGAAAAATTATCTGAATGGACTGCTCTCGTCCTTGGATCTAGTTTCCTCTGTGCTTAGTGGATCTGGGCTGGTGTATTTAAACAAGCTAGAATCCATAGAAATTTTTTTAACAAAAACAGTAAAAATTAAAAAGCTGCTTAAAAATTAGACAGAGGGAACATTTTGGTCCCAGACAGGACTAGGATCCTTTTGAGAGGTCTGGGAATACACACTGAATAGGACCTCACTTCCACTGGGGGGGGGAAGAAAAAAAAGAGAAAAGAGAGAAGGCGGCACCTCCTGCCTTATGTGCTTCTGAAAAATCTTCCCTTGAACTACATATAAATACATTCAGTGGAGACCACATCTTTAAAAGACAGCTTTTCATGCATGGGCTTTATATGGAGTGCAGATACTATATATGCCAATTCAGTTGCATGCACAGCCAAAGCCCTGAAAACCGAGGCTCACAGGAAATCAGAACACATCTGGCCCCAACTCAGGTTTGCCATCAACCATAGTCCAAACATTAATGCAGAGTCAAAATTACTTCTTCATTCCTAAATTCCAACTAATACGAATTTTAACTACCAATTTATAATCCCTTGTGTCCCTCCAATGAAAAGGAGTGAGGAATGAAAACCAAATCTGCAGCAGACCCTTATGTAGAAAAAACTGGAAATGGCTGCTGTACAAACACAAATTATATTACTAATGTGATCTGGCAGTTTTACTTGAGTCCCATAGCTGCAGCTTAATCATATCTTTGACACAGCTAAATTGCTAGGATACAATGGGACCTGTAGCTAATAACATTGCTTCAAAAATAAACAAACTCCTGTTTTTCTAAAGTGATTATGAGGAACTCCCATATATTTTATATGAACTGCATCTGCTTAACCATCCTGTTCTGAGGCGACATCGCAACTAGCTGGCCCGTTTTGTGTCATTATGGTGGGAAGGGATCAGACAGTATTTTGCAACAGGCATTCTCACTGCTGCTCTCAAATGCTTTCTCCTGGTTTACACTGACATTTAACAGAGCAGCGACAGAGAGTGGGAAGATTTTGTTCTTACTTTTAACAAGAGAAAACAAGATAGTGTAGATAGCTAAATCACAATTGATAGCGAGGACACAGGACAGATAAAAAGAAGTAGGTTTAACCACCGTGCCTAGCTTCCAAACTGATGTAAACTCTCAAACATCATCGTTCAGTCCTGGAAAACACTGCATCCAAGCATGGCCGGGCTCAGTAAGGTACCAGCTGGTTGACATTCCCTCTGGCACCACCAGATCTGCAAACTACCCCTTGTTTGAGAGCTCCCTAACCCTTCTCAGTTAAAACCACTTGTGCTTAGTAAATACCAAACACTTAACTCAGTTAACTGAAGCCAGCTGAATTTTGACTGAAGTGGATACAGGAGCACTCACATGAGCAGTGCCAGCACAGATTGGCAGGGGCATGCATCTCCTGCAAGGGTTAGTGGCAGCTGTGGCTTAAACTCTTTATAACTCATTACAACTCACTGAAGCTCCTACCCCTACCTTCAGCTTGCATATACTGGCTCTGAATATGGCTCAGAATCTCTTGCATTTGCAAAGGCTGGAGGGAGAAGTCATTCTGCTATCACATGGCTTGGAAAATGTTTGGGAATGGAATATTGTGGATAAAGATTACATGAACTGTAAGCCAACCCTCTTCCTCTTTACCATCCCCAAATTTATGCTAGAGACATCCAGAATTGTGTGTATGAAATATAAAATAGTGTAAAAACAGCCTGCTTGGTCCACCTCAGTATACTGCACACCCATGGCATAAGACAAGAGTGTTCTGAGTGTTTGGCTGTTTCTTCATGAAATGTAAGCAGTTCCTTTCCAGGCCGTTGCTGATACTTTACTCTTACCACAACCTTGCCTCCACCACTAAGGCTATGCAACGTACCTGAAGTTGCAAGCACTATTTTAACCATTTTCTAGATGGGTACAGTGAAGTCTCACTTCATCTTATTCACTTCTGGGTGGCACACAGATAAAAGGACCTTTTCTAACTACCCACCCTGCAAAATCCTGCTAGACGCTGAGGATGAACTCCTGGCACTAATGATGTCAAACCAGTCTCACAACTAACTTAGGTGGGATCAGGGTTTTCCCTTGAGTTTGACCAATTTCTTTCTTTCTTTCTTAAATTATGACCTGTACTAAAAGACTTACTATGTCAAATTGGTATTTCGGTTGCATCTATTATAGTGGCAATTCTTCTTAATTTGAGGTGATACTTATTTTCTATTTGTGAATTTTTAATTAAAAATACTTTTTCTTTATTAAAGGGAGTCAATCTGATCCAATCAAGGTCAGTATAAGCCTGGCACCTCCTCCCCATTTTTAGTGCCTATTCAGACAGGCATCAGACTTCATATGTGCTTCAAAAAGAGCTCATTTCAATGCATTTCAGACAACACAGGTACTTCACAATGGGTTTATGGTTGTGTTCTTTTCTTTATTAACCATAGCACGTAAAGTAAAAGCACAAAGGCAGTTCTCAAAGACAGAAATCCCAGAATGCTTTGGGAAAAATATCTAAACAACTATTCTGCTGTTCTCTAATGTGTTACTAAAGACACCATCATCCCTCATCCCTCCAGAAGTGTTCTTAATTAAATAAGAATCTATTAAAAAAAATACAGTGCCCCTCAGCATAAACTCCCACCCCCACCCTTCTCTTTCAATTTTAAAAGTGATCTATCTTGCCTTCTCCCTGCCTAGGAGCTCATTAGAAACAGCCCCTTCTGCACATATGCATCACCTAACACAGATTTGGAGGGAGACAGACAGAAGAAAGGGAGAGAAAGAAATTAGAAAGTGAATGAAAATAGTAGGCCTGCGAGACAAGAAAGCAACTGCAGACAAAGAACACCCAGTACTCACAAGGGAACAATGAAGGCTGAGACACGAATGCTGGTACCATGGGATTAAAACAGAAGCTATTGCTTAACTTTGCAGCAGAGATGCAGTGTTGCTCTAACTAAATTCAATTATCAACAATAACCAAGGCAAATCAGACAGATCTATCGCATCACTTTCTCTGGGTGGCAAAAGGTTGCCATGAAACACGCCTTAAACTTCAAATGGAAGCGCGAGGCAGCGTTCCTGTCGCATGCACAGCCACTGCCTGCTGATTGCCACGTCAAGCCCAAAGCATCGTTCCCTGCCACCCGCTTTCCTCAGCATCCACTTCCAGACATTGCCCAGCTCACCTGTTGTCTGAAAAGTCCAAACTGGTCAAACCAACAAGAACAATAACCAGATCCCTCTCTGAGAGCTACAGAGGGGACAAAACCAGCAACCCAGGAGTGGCCGATTTTTCCATCCGTTTTCTGTAACAGAGCTTTACTTGAGGCATTAACTCCTAAAAGTTCATCTTAAAATCACTTCTCCATCCTGCAAGAACTTTTCCCACCTTGAGCCAGATACCCTAAGGAGCAGTATGGCATTTGTTGACGGCAAGTGACTCCAAACAAGAAGTTCCCTTTGAGCTTTACTCTATGGCAGGATAAATGATAAAGTAACAAGTAGTTCCTTGACCACTCTGACACCAGAAAGGACGAGGATGAGGGAACAGGCATCACAGGAGACCTGGGATAGAGACAAATTCAAAATACAGTAAATCTGCCTGCCTTAATGCTAGGAAGGGCTGACTTCACACCTAACCTTCAGCCATTGCTTAGAATGTCTGGAAAGAGCAATCTGAACTCCAGGCTTAACTCCCCAGATACATCTGCCTAAAAGGTGGCTTTGCCCTCAAGATAGTCTCCGCTTGTCCTGCACTGATCTCTGAACATAAACCTGCACCTCCTGATACTTCAGCAGTAAAACTACACAAGCCACATGCCTTTATTGCATTTTTTTTAAATAAAAAGTTGTTTCTGCAACGGATTTTAATAACTTCATACAGCTGCCTGGCACAGCTGCCTGGCAGTCCTCTCAGTACTGTGGTGGGAAGATCCTTCTGCCTCTGTCCCTTGGAAAGCTGTGCTAGAAGGGACTAGGAGAGGGGATCCAAAGTGAGGCCCATAACTAAGCGTGACTGCAGGGTTATTTGTTTTGGAATGTTCTGCTAGGTTTCCTCCTCCACACATGATGGATCTGTCCTTCACCTAAACTGGAGTGGAATTTGCTCCAACCCTAATTTTAAGTAAATAAATACCAAGCATCCCTCTCCAAGACCAGTGCTCTCAGCAGATGACGCAGTGTTTCGTTCAGGGGGACTCCTAGGAATTTCTTTGCTTGTGTATGTAGAAACAAAGGGATGCAGCCTGACAAAATGTTTTACTGATCTGAAAAAAGAATATCCAGGAAAGATTTTGTCTTCCCCCCAAAATAAATCAAGATCGGTTCACCTTGTCCTTTTTTCTGAAGTTGCAGAGTCACTCCCTTGCTGAAACTCCAAGGCATTTTCATCTGATGGCTTTTTTCCAGTACGCTCTCCTGTGAGAGTTTTGTTCTTTATGATTGCTAAGCTCACACTTGTGAGAGAGGACAGATAGCAGAAGCTGTAAACCAGACTGAGGTAACCGCAGTCACACTGAGCAGCAAGCTTGATTAGATTTTTAATAATGCCAACATATTAAGCAGAACTGTGACAAGAAGAACAGACTCAAAGAAGCCAAGGAGGTAGCTACAGTTTTCATAAATCCTTTGCTGATCTGGGAAGTGAGAGGGTAAGAGAGCACTGATCTCAGCATGTAAAACTGAGGCAGTAGCTTAGAAATTAGACCTGGTATGTTACTGGACTACTGCTGGGAAACCACATGGAAAGACATAGCTTCATATTCTAAAATTTAAGTAGTTGGCCCTTGGTTTCTAATGTCTCTTCCTGAAAAGTATTTCAAACAATAATAGTAAAAAAAAAAAAAAATTAGAATCGCAGGTAATTTTAGGAAACAACCCCAAACTCCACATTTAGATCTATAGGATCTAAGACTATAGAATTCTCTGAGTTTTTCCATGCACACAGTTGTTTCAAAATGGAGGGTATACACCAGAAGCTTACTTTCAGTCTTTTAGCCTCTGCCAGGCTGCACTCAGACCAGGGTGTTGCTGGCAGCTATCTGCTTACAAACCATCTTGGCAGATGCTGTGCCAGAGTGCCCGGCTCTGCTGGGCATCTAAGGGAAGGGACCGCCTTGTTCATGCTGCAGTGGCACTCCAGGTGCCCTCCATATTGCCCATCCCTGACTCTCTCCTCCCCATATGGACTCCCTGGCTTCCTGGCACTTGGACGTACCATCAAATAATACCTTGCCTTGTGCTTCTGCTTGGTCTCTGACCATGGTTTCACCTGGAGCTGGGGAATGGTGCACCTTTTGATTTCTCCAATTCTTGATCTTGGCCCACACTGACTGCTTGCTTTTTGTTCTCTTCTGGGCTCAAATGGGTCTAAGTGAAGCAAACTTATTTGTGATTAACTAATGCAACCTTATGCCAAGCAGCTACAAAGCAAGTCTCCTTGCAAAAAAACTGCAAGATCAGAAGCTCTGTCAGTAAAGCAGAATATTTTATTTAGCCCTTAGTAATGAGGAAGCATGAGGAAAAAGAAAGAAAGAATGTCAGAAAGTATAATAGAGTCATTAAAAGCAACTAATGTGTACAATTTTGCCAATGCCCACTTCCAGGTCACAAGAAAAATACCACTTTATCATCAGCTTAAAATGAAGGAGACACCGTTTCCAATAACGAATCCTACCACTTTCTTCAACAGGAAGAAAAAAAAAAGTAAAAAAAAAAGCCTTCAAAGAAAAGTTTTGCCCTTTAACAGACGGATCTGTTACTGCATTGATAGAATTTTTTGCTGAACAACACTTGGGTACGAATTGCATCAGGACCTTCAGGTCTCAATGGATGCTCCAAGTACTAGAGTCTGGGTAAGAGATGTTGTTCATACTGTCTTTCATGCATATAAACCTTGCCTTTCATATGAAGAAAGGCATGTAACAGTTATTTGAGTAATTGCAATCCAGTTACTGCCCCAGGACAGAACTGCTCCTTCTCAGAAATAGATCTGGGCATTTGCATATATTTCAGAATGAAGATAACAGAAAGCATCTCGTCCAGGTACAGAACAATCCTGCTTCGTTAATGAACATAGGCAGTGACGTCCTCCCCAGATATGCAAGGGGTGCACTGTGGTTACTGCTTGGAGTTGCAGGAAAGGAAAATACAATGGCAGTGCAGGGGCTACGTGTACCCAGCCTCCCACTCAAAGCAAAGGAAGAACGCTTAGGCGCTGCTGGGTGTGCGGTAAGTTGAATATTAATGTGCATGATAGTTACTGGAACCTTTACTATTTAAATTACTTGTTTTTATGTTATACTGAAGGCCAACTGACAGCAATAAAACATTGCTTCTCTTGGTACTCTCTACTTAAATTGCAGCAGTAAATATTTTTAAGAGTAGTGTTGTCAAATCTCAAGTACAGGTTCATCCCTCCAGATTGTACATCATGCTAGCTTGTTATCTACCATTTCATTATGAGCTTCCATAAATAAACCGGGAGCTACCTCTCTCCTGGGCTGGCTATTTCCAGAATTTGTTTCAGTAAAAATTCCTGCCCTTCTAATCTTCCCACACAAGAAACAACTTCTTTATTTCTGCTGAAAGCAA
This sequence comes from Ciconia boyciana, assembly GCF_034638445.1. NCBI lineage: Eukaryota > Metazoa > Chordata > Aves > Ciconiiformes > Ciconiidae > Ciconia > Ciconia boyciana. The sequence goes on along the minus strand of NC_132938.1, from coordinate 71,319,937 downwards.
ACTAACTCTATACACCTGCCTTACCTGCCTGTGAGAATCTGTTCAGTAGGTGTAGAGATCCAACCTTCTTGCATTTCACAACTTTAGACAAAATGTAAAAAGATTGTTTCTCACATACTTAGAGAAATGTGAATCTTTCATAACCACCTTTCAAATAAACTCCTATTGCCTTTCTCCAAGACAGAAATAAAAGTAATGATAGATTGAAAACGCAAATTTCTAATTTCTTAATCAAAAGAGAATGAAACCAAACCGATTTCCAGCCATGTCTGAGAAAGGACGAAAGAGCAATGACTGAAAAACACGCTTTCCCTGATGTGCTAAAGCTGTGATTACCCAAGAAGATTTCTCTTTCAAAGCTCTCCATTCCTGTGAGTCACAAATGCCTTTGATAGTGGTTTGCTGACAGTCTCCCATATGCTGGTTGTCTCAAAAATGCACACAGCTTGTCCAGTGAAGTGCTAAACCTCAGCATTTTGCAACGCCCAAGTTTATCTAGCAATTACATTTGCTACCGAAAAAGCTGCTGTTTGCTGAAACACATTTATAATCATTTCAGCTATTTCTGAGAGTGTATACAAGAACAGAATGCCCTGGCATACACAGTAACTAAAAGCGAGGGACCGCTCTATTTTGTGGTCGTTACATGTGCTGCTGACAAAGGAGATGCTGTTTGGTAACTAAATATATAAAAGATTGATATTGGCCTTTATTTCTGTTTCCTGATTTAACTTTTGTTTCAGAACATTACTGCTTTGGCTTACGCGCTTTGTCTTCCAGTAAATCGCAGCATGCACTTACAAACACAGAGGGAGTCTCCAGCTTTTCCCAGGCACTCAGATGGTGATTAGAAAATCGTCCTGTATCATAAACTGCAGGTCTGAACCTGACGCGTGACACACAGGCTGTAGAAAGAAGGCAGCTGAGGGTGGAAAGGGAACTGTTGCACAGAGTGCAGATAGATTTATTGTCTGTTTAGCTACTTTTTGTGGTTTGCACTGGCAGAAGATACTTTAACTGAAATTATTATAGGTTTTGAGTACCCAGGACTCCATAAACATGCAAGTGTCCAAGCAGTGACACAAACTCAAATCACATCGCAGGGACTGACTAGTTTGTGTTTTAAGTTTTCCATTAAAGTAAAAGTTACAGTCTAAGTTTTCCATTAGATCTTGCTTGCTCACAGCACAAGGGTACAGAACCGCGCAGATGCCAACCTGGCAGTGCTGCAGAACAGTTCAGCCCTGTATACCTCTGCTTCAGTGACAGAGGACAAAAATAGATGCAAGTTTTACAACTTGCAAACCCGGCTCCTCATTCTTTTCCTCCAAACCTCTTCCTACACCTTTAGATCTTTCTAAGACATTCACCCATCTCCCCCACCCCCAAGACCTTGCCTGCAGCATAGCAGTATACGAATTTGCCTGGCAACCTGACATAAATATCCAACCAACCAGCAAATAAAGCCTGGCACGCTCTTAGCTACAATGTTTCTGTGCACAGCCTTACAACAAATCAGAGCTGTCCACCAGGCAAGGATTTAACTCATTTTCTTCAGCTCAGTTTATAATCTGAAGTTTGAGGGGAGTTGTTGGAATCTAAAGTTGGACATGTGCCTGCCTTTATTTTACTTTGCTGTATGCAACATTCAGAGCTCTGCTATAGATGTCTCTCTCCATCTTTGTTCAGACAATACAAAGCACTGTATCTTCTCTACTCATTTTTAAACTGGTTAAATAACTCTACCAGGATGAGGTGAGATAAAGTGCAAGGAAAGGTGGGGTGTGAATGAGTGGAGACGCACTGGAAAACGTACAGAAATGTTCAACTGACTCAGTCTGGGGTCCTGCGGGTGACCAGCACCCCGTCTCTCTGCACCAAAACCCACCGCCAACCCCGAGCTGTGCCCAGTGCTGAGGGCACGGCCCAAGGAACGGGGCAGAGCTCTGGCGCTGAGCGGGACCGTTTCAGAAGCAGCACATCACAAAAGGGATTGGTGTGGGGCAGAGATCTGTGCAAAACATCATGGACAACCTTCTGCAAGATTTCGGCTAACGCCCGTCTTCATGGAGCCCCAAGCTGCCCCGAGGGGAGAGAGGACTACCTGCCCCGAGCAGCTCCTTGCATCCGAGCTAGTAGCCAGTGGCCTCTCATGGCAGTTCCAGCAGATAACGGGAGCTACAGCCCGCGCAGAGAGCCGTGCTGCATCCAAGCGCTGCCAGCTTTGACCATCCATTCTCTGGGGACATGCGATACACAATGAGCGTTTCAGAGGTCAGCATGTCCTCTGGACTTCAAACCAGCAAACTCAAGGTAAGTACATAGCAAAAAATCCCCATCTCATTTCTTTCAACTTGTAAACAGGGAAAAAAAATAAATGAGACCTGTACCCTGTATCAACTATGAGCAGAGTTGAAGGGAAGGTAAGACAGTGTGACATTAATAGTTTCACTGTAATTAAACTGTTACATTCCATCCTGCCCCACAAAACAGATTATTTGAGACTGGAAAACAAAACACAGGACCAAGTCAAGTCAGAAAACAACGTTTCACTCCAGCCTTATTTGCCACTGCGAGTGCACCAGCTTGCACAAAGGTCTGAGTCACTGCTGAGCACATGGGAGTCTATCCCGCTGCTGCTGCCCTTTATACGTGCGATAAAGAACCCAAGTAAGAGATCCCTGTAAAAGAAGTAGACAAGGAAAGCTGACATGAAGTGCCATGCTTTGACACATCATAGAAGTCTTTTTTACCCTTTAAGATAAAGCGTTGCTAATGCAAATAATTTTCAATAATAATGCAGTGCGATAATACTAGGACCTGGTTTGTGTGGGATGGAGGTAAATTTAAATGACATGCCTCGTAAAAAAGAACAAACGGAGATTAGCAGCCGACAGGCTGTTCCACATGTACTGTTCTGCATAGTGGCATGGCTGGAGTGAGAAATGAACAGAATGCCTTAACCCCTAACATGCTGTTGTTTCCCCAGTCTGCTTGCCAACTAAATGGTTAGCGAGAGTGCATATCAAGAGAGTAAGGTCAAGAGAGAGGGGACAATTCAAAAGTAAAAATATTTCTTACAACTGAGACCAGTGCAGATACTGCAGACTTGGGAATCCAAAGGACAAAGGTAGCTTTGCCTTCCCCTCGCTACTTAGCTTCGACTTGCAGGGTCAGGCGCTTCCGTATGTGGCTAGTACCATGTAACACTTTGGCTGGCTGCACCTCCTCATTGCTGTGGCATATATGCAGTAGGTTTAACACACACAAACCTTTCCAGCCCACGGGGTTTGCCTACATACTCAGCTGGTATCAAGACAAATAATCCTTTGGATCCTCGCTCTGAGCTGATGTCCCTGGCTGCATGGCGCGCACAGCTGCTGGCTCCACCGCCGCAAGCAGGGCCCAGGCTTCGCAGGCAAGGAGCGAGACGTTTCTCTTTCCCTTTCGCTAAGTCCCTGGATTACTTGACGTGGCTTGCTGGCTTACGCAGAGGACAGGAGACAGAACTAGGCCCGCTAAGATATCACCAGTATCACCCTCCATCCTCCTCGGAGCAAAGGGCAATGGAAGCAAAGGCTTTCTTCTCTTGGGCTTCCACCTGGCTAAAAGCTTGGTCTGTCACGTGCACAGAGCATCACTTCCTTCCTTGATTTTTTAAATTTATTTTTCCATGTCAGTACAACTTCCCAGAGCAAAATTGTCTCAATTCTGATTACTTCTCAAACTAACTGACAGTACACTCCTTGGATAAGTCGCTCTGATACTCAGCTTTGCCTATCCGAAAAAAATAAGAGTAAGCTTGTTGGCCACATCGAATGCCTTCATGCTTTGTCGTTCCCCACAGGAAACAATGGGAGCAGAGTCAGGCTTCAGAAGAGTTGGTGAAGCTTCAAAGTAGAGGTAAGCAAAAGCAGAAACTCATCCGCCACCCCCATGTCTAGAGGCAGATGAACATAAACAGACAACAAATTTTACAGTAAGCCATCTTTCTCTGTCCTCAGAAGCTCCATTTTTTACAGTATGGTGTTGTATATACAATGACTTCTCCTACTAGCGAAGACGCATGCTGAATATTTGGGAAAAATCAGTCAGCGCACCAACTGACATTTGGATTCTTATTTTCATAACCAAAGGAATATAAACTTTCTTTCCCATTTTTATTTTACTTTCTAAAACAAAAGATTACATTGAGAGAGATCCTGGAACACTTGGGAAAGAGGCTAGTGACACAGAACAGTCCCAAGGTACAAAAAGGGAGTAGCTTGTTTTATTCTTCTAAGAAAAAGAGAGGAAAAGCTAATCCAAACAAACCATATGCATTCTGCCTTGTTGGTCAGGTATGGAGAAATTACATGTCAAACACCCGAATTATACTGAAACCTGAAACACAAGCTAGTTTGTCTGAATATGCTCATTTTACAGCTTCAATGGATAAACTGGAGAAATTAATGCTTCAGGCAATTACCCAACAATGGTAATTGCCAAGACACCCATAACTAAAATCATGTTGTGAAACTGGATAAAAGAAAGCCCTACTTTGATCAGACCCCACATAAACGTAACGCTGACAACCAGCCTGCAGAGTCATGCACTGTGCCCAAGCTCAGGGCTTTTCTTTATCACTGCCCGTTCCTCTGAACCAAGACGCAACTACACTGTCCTGAGCACAGGCACCGTAACGCAACCAAGATGTGACATCTCAGCTGAGGATCTGAATGGGAACACACGACAGATAAAATGAGTGAAACCAACAAGTTTTAATCCAGACCTCTATACAGCTATTTCAAAATGTGGTTTAAAATATTCAAATAAAATGGTCATTAACACCATGACAAAGAGAAGAACGTGAATTTCATTCTGCTAACTGCAGTAACCCTCTCACCCTACAGTCAAAGTTTCTTACTCCAAATACCTCAGGAACACATACATTGCTCAAGCTATTGACAGTTCATATTACGACAGGTACTACTCAGTATTATCTCAGTTACTACTGCAAGGATATATATCTATATTTTTTTATGTATATGCTTGATCTTTTTCCCCAGAGATAAGCAGAAGAAGTGGCACATTTAAAGCACATGCGTGAAACACAACATTTTTGAAGTGGCAACAGTGACAGTAGCAGCAGCATTGGCAGCAGGTTAGCATTTGGCTAATTGAGCCATTCAGGTTAATGAGCTCCACAGTTGTGAGGATCCACTGGAAAAAAATAATTTCTTTATCATCATAAGCATTGAGAGCTTGCTCATCCAGGTTTCCAGAAGAATCCTATTTGTATCAGAGAGGAATGAGAAGGACACAAATCAGGGACTGAAAGGAGCCCCTCTCGCACCCCCACATACCCCCCAAGAAAGCAGGACTCTCCCAGACACCACCTATTTGAGATGCCAAACTGGAACGCCGAAACAAGACCCTTACTGATAGCAAATTGTGCAGACTCTCCAGCTCCTTCCTTCCAGTGGAATAATTAACAATGCTGGCAAGTACATTATCATAAACTTCAGCGTTAACACCCCCACTGCAAAGAACAAAGGCGGTTCACATCCCTCCCTGAGCTCCTGCTGCAGACCGGGTGCCGATTCTGACAAGTTGCTCTGCGCCAATTTAGATTCCATTCACATTGGGAAGATTATGCTCATAACCGCCAGCTAGAGAACACTTTTTAAACGATGCCGGAAAGCACAGAAAACAGCTCTCCGAAAACCTGCAAGCCAGCCCAGATCACCTTCCGATTACACTGTTGATTTAGCTGTATTTATGCAGAATTCAAACAAATCATTTATAACAATCATGCATAGCATCCTTTATCTCAAAGGATCCTGAAGTGCTGCTAGACTGAGGCTGGATCTTGCACACTTATTACCAGGCACCCTCTCCCTTGATACGCCTACAAGTTGGAAGAAGCCAGATACCTGCAAAAGTAGGTCCTAAACACTTACGTGAAGAATTTTTTTCTACCTCTGATACATAGTCAGCAGCTGACAACACACAGCAACATTTCAGCACTGGGTAAAACTTAAGTCGTGGTGCAAGTGAGGTGGCTGATACCCACTCTGCACTAGGTAGAGGCGATTGGGAGTACTAGTTATATGCAGCCTGTGTTAGCTGACCAACTGGGGCCTGCTCATCACTTCATTTGTTAGTAAAGTCTACAACTTGGAAATCTAGTGAGGATCTGAGTTGTTTTGGAGGCTTATTTTGACACATAAACAACAAGGGCACTTTCCTACTCATGTCCGGTGGCTATACAGCTTTCATTTGGATACAACATCATCAATACAATCCATCCCCAGGCCATTTTGAGATTAATGAAACACACTTGGCAAGATGCGTCCTATACTGCTGTCAAGACTGCAAATGCTGTGAGGTGTTGCAGCTCAGAAAGGATACGCAAGCAGAGTCTCTGGAGTTTCTGATCTACGGTCCTGAGAGCAGACCTCAGGTTACTACAGGTTTTTTTAATTTGTGAACTCCAAGTGGTCCGAGAGCCACCCTAACACAAGCATCATACTTTTACGTGCATCAAACTTCTGCTCTATGAAGGTGGAGCTTTACAACAGAGGAATAACTTCTGTAAGGGGCCTTGGGGATGGGACTCTTGTTTTTTTCTCTCAATGGTCTGCCCCATAGCCAGGACAAAGTCTCTGGTTGTGGGGTTGGCGCTTAGTTTCTTTTGGGGTAGTTAGGCATGGAAGGGGGAACAGCTGCTTTGTATTTTTATGGATTCTACTGAGCGAGACTGGATTTCCAATGGAAAGCCAAGATACCTGTCCAGTGCTGTATGTATGTTTTTCAATGTGCTGAAACAAGTGATAAAAAAAACCCAATCCAAGGTGCTTCACTACAGATACTTTAAGTTCCTGTGGCTGTTAATTTATTCTGCAAAGTTCTCTTTCAAACAGCTGTCACAAACTCCGCAAGTGTGACAACAAAAGCTGACATTTCTAGGAGGCAAGTGATGTCAAAGTGCAGCAACCTTATCCACGAGGTAACAAAACAAAAGGAGAAGATTATCATGCACTGGGAAAATAGATGGCCCGTAAAGAAGCAACTGCACTGTAAAAATAAACCAAACAAAATTCCAACCAAATCACTGCACTGTAAAAATAAACCAAACAAGATTCCAACCAAATCAAACCAGGCCATCCCCTTACCTCTTCTGCCCCTTCCAAATACCTCTGCTGCTAGCCTCCAGAATGAACTGTGGCACCAGGGGTTCTCACTTTAACCGGTAATTAGTACATACAGCCTCTCTGTTAGGCAGTACGCTCTGCTTAGACAAAGCCAGCCCTCAAGAGTTTAGGAATCTAGTGTTTCTGCATCTTTTACAGAAAAAAAAATATCCCTCTCACAGAGAGCAGACCTGTTTTTCACCTGACCTTTGTCAGCTAGGGATGCTGCACTACATTTGGACGTAAGTAGTACCAATGGATATGACCTGCCTTGTTTACTCAATGTTAAGTATTAACAAGGCCTGTGCTGTCTCAGCCACGGCCACATTTCACTAGGCAAGATCTGCCTGCGTAAGTGGCTTTATACAAACACCAGCCCAGCCTCTGGGAAGGATAGCACATCCCAGGAACAGGGAAAAGAGGCAGAAGGTATTGCCGTGCTGCTTAGAAGAACCAAGCGGTAAAATAAAGGGGAAAAAAAAATAATCCGTGTTTGTAGAAAACTCAGCTGTTTGTCAGTCACAGAATGCTTATTTCCATCTTCAAGAAATACAGAAGATTTCACCTTTGGAGGTGACTTCTGGATTTCTCTCACAAATAAATAAATACTTCTCAGTAGACAAAGAAACAATGGTCCTCAGACTCTACTCTGTAGGGATTAATCTCTTCAGTTTCTTATACACAGTGGAAATGTAAATTAAATTTTGTTATCTGCTGCTGTGGGGAGGGAAAGCCAGTGAAAGTTTATTGCAGCACATTCTCAGGATTCTAAACATACCGTATCACATACACACTGTAATGAGTTTTATTTTAACTGCTTTTGGAGATTGCTTTAGTGGACACTGAAATTGAATAACCAGCTCTGCTCACAGAATGAAAGAAACTATAACACTATACATAAAAGGTCTGTCATTATTTTACAGAGGGCCTTGCACATAACCCAGGCAGGAGGGATGTGAAGGACAGCTATTCTCCTTCTTGGGTGTTTAAAACAAACAAACAAAACCCACCCCAGAACCCCAAAACCAAACAAACCCAAAACCCCAAAACACACACATCACGGACCCATCCATGCATGCACGTCATGCATACGTACTTCATCAGGGGTATACAAAGGTGCCATGGTTACAAGCTGGCAAGTCACGCAGCAGCACTAAGGTAGCTTCCCCCTGCAACACTACAATATCCTCACAGGCAGACATCTGCCCCTGGAATTTACATTTTCAGTTTCCTCCCACTTTAAATGCTCTATTTTATCCTCTTTCCCACCTGTAACCTCTCTTTGATAATATTGGTCTGGAGAATTGATGCATTAGGAAAACGATTCAGTTTGATCTGAAGCAAAGAGGGAAGGGGATATTCTTCACAGCTTGAGGAAAGTAAGTCATACTTTCCACACTTACTGTACCTGATTACTTGGATCTCAAATGCTGACCTGTCTCCCAACTTTATTTGTTCCACTGCACATAAATGAGCTGTCTACCCATTAAGAAAATCTATAGTAACCTCTCTTTCCACCACCTCTTTTTTGCCACTGCTTTCAAAAAGCAATTCAGGTTCAATCACACTTTCAGTGATGCCAGTGGAAATTTTCTTTGCCATTTACTTCAGTGAGAGCAGAAAGAGGTTGCTCCAGAGGCCTGATCCTGGCTTGTCTACATACAGAGTTACTAAGCAATAAGCCTGTAGGTGAAACCAATCCAAAAAAAAGACATCACCGAAAACAACACGAATCCTATTGACTTTCAGTTTTTCTTAGCAATTTTGTAATTAAGAAGAATAAGTATTTTAGAACTTCCTTTCTTCCCCTCATAAGATCTACTACACATGAAACACTACTTTTACTGACTGCCCCGAGCCTGCCTCGTTCTCTGAGTTAGTCCATGTTCAGTATTTCACTAACAGACCTCTAAGCTAGTGCTTGACATTGGCAGGTCCAAGAGGTTACTAGTTTTGCAGTTCAAAACAAAGCACCTAAGACACTGCCAGTATTTGAAAGCATTCCCCACCAATAACAGGGAAGAGCAAAAGTCATATTAACAAATGCTTTCAACATCAAAAATGAAAATGTGTTACTGTTATGTTGCCTGTACTTTGTTCCTACTTCTGAAGAAGATTTTTCATCCTCCTTACAGACATAAAGGGGGAAGCCATTGCTACGAAGAGTGCATTGTCACACGCAGATTCCACCTGCAACCATTTCACTACTAAGAGACGAAGACAAGTGTTAGTTTCCAGCCATTATAAGCTTGTTCAGCTCCATTCTGTCCTTCAGTTTAATATTTGGACACTGTTTACATTTGTTCAGTTAAAACAAAATCACGTAACAACCACTCAGACCTTAACCTGCCAGTGCACGAGAAAACAAAATGAAAGATGCTAGGGGGGAAAAGTTTTTGTAAGATAAAAGACCGCTAAATGGCAACACACTCCTCTGTCAGAATTTGACGAGAGCAAAGAAACATTTTTTTGGACAGAAGTCCCTAGAAATTTTTCAGGAATGTTTATGCGGTATCGATACTACAGGTTATGGCTACCTGACTACTGGTCATTGCCTGACAGATGTTAAAAGTAGCAGGAATTTAGAAGCTAAGAGCTTCCTTGGTAGATCTCAAAGCATATTAAAAAAAAGACATCAGTAGCTACCCCTAAACCACCAGGAAAACACTAACAAAATCAGATGTTACAGGCCCAGACAGCCCTTTAGGCAATGCTGCAGACAGCCTACAAAACAGCCTTTTCCAGCAGCTCCCCAGCCCGTATCATGCCTTCTTCCTTCAGCTGGTCTCAACACACTCTTTCGGTACATAGAGCTGGCAGGCCTGTATTCATCTAGCCTTACTTTGCAAGTGCAAAAACCAGTGAACTTGGAGTTTTCTAATGTTTGGGAGATCTGAGTGGCAGAACTTATACATGGCAAGTCATCTGTCTGAAGAGGTTTGTTTGCAGAGGAGTACAGCACTGCTGTACCCATAGTTTCTCATTCCTAGTTCCTCCTCCTTCCCTGGACTTCATTAGTACTTAAGCGTACGTGACGCACGTTATCCTTTTATTCCTCATCTCTTGCACCATTTCTCACTACTCTCTTCACTATTGAGATTTGCTACGCTGATTTTACTAATCCATGACACACTGCATTGCCTCCTCCACCCCTCTTTCTCCATGGCCTTCATCCCCTCCCGCCGGTTCACCACCAGTGAGGAGCCCCTCGCCCAGCTGCACTTCCACCCACCCACCCACTCGCCAGGCAGGCAGCGCACGTCCACGCACGTCTTCCCCAGCCTGCTACAACTCCGTATTGTTTTGGTACATCTGCTCCATTTAGCCTCTACGCGCTCCTGACACCCACCCAGCAGCAAGGGACCGTGCTCCCAGGGCATAAAACCATAGAAGTGTGGTAGAGCATGCCCTGGGAATTCTCTTGGTCAGCAGCAGGGAAGGGTAAATGAGAAAGAAAAAAAAAAAAGCTTCAGAAGCCAAAACATGCAGGAAAGGGAAAAACCAGAGAATGAGAGAATGAGAGAACTGCTCATTAGCAAACCTAAACTATTTATAAGCGCTACATCTATCTATCTATCACTTCAATTACATGTTTCTAAATGAGGCTGAAGCAAGATATCCATAATTATTACTGAAATGCCATTTTTACATTAGTCCAACAGTTGTGCACGTTCCTCACAAAATGCAATAAGCAAACCACCAATTTATTATTTTCTGTAAATTACAGATAAATCAGTCTAAATACCTCTTTCGTAATAGACTTGATTTTTAACCCAGAATTCCTATTTCCTTTGAACAGCACGAGCTGCAAAAAACATCCATTTCCCTTCTATCTTCTCTTTTAGGGAGCTTTTTCCTCCCCCATTCTGTTTAGTCTAAGGATGCTCAGAGGGAGAAGTGACATTAAAAAGGCTTGTTTAACTTGCTTGATAAGACCGTCTTATTCTTTACTCCTCTTCTCCCCTTTTCTTCCATTTGTCCTTTCGTGAAGCTCTTTCTTACAGCCCCTTAATGCTATCTGCTCCACTCTCCTCTTTTCTGTCGCATCACCCTTTGCCTCTTGCTTCCTTAGCTACGAGATACACGGGAGGTGATGTTTGCAGCCCGGGGATGCGCTTCCTTCGCTTGGAGAGAGCAGGAACAGCGGCTGGCCAGCCCCTGCACCTCGCCAGCCCCGGAGCTGAACCTGGCCGTGCCGCATGTTTGCAGGCTCGCCCCAAGTCAGTGTGTACCGTGGTCTGGGGACCACCCATATTGTACTCTTGTGCCCTGCTGATTCTCCATCTGCTCATCCCTTACACCCAGGTATTTGCTATCCTGCTCATTCTTTCCCTCCCTTGCTGGTAAGACCAGCTTTCTTTCCAGGCCTCCTTTTCTTGTCTCATCACTGCTAGAAACACTTTTCCATTCCCATAAAAGCACCAGGGAGCTTTACAAACCACAGACTTTGTCTTCAGACTTCATGGAGAAGGAAGTGGAGGCATGAAGAGGTGAGATACCTTTTTCAAAGACAAGCAGACCACGCTGAGCAGGCCTGAACACAGATCCTTAGAGGTGGCGATTTGCTACTGTATATTTTCGTTTGCTAGAGATGTAGCTGCGGTCTAAATATTCTCTCTCACCACATATAATTTCCCTGCCTGTGCTTTTAAAGGTTTAAGCCACATGCAAAATATAATCTATTCTAGGACAAACTTTATTTTTTTCCAAATTAAACTGTTACAGCAACAGAAGTTGTTGAAAATGGTTGTGCAGAAGCCCCCACAGACACTCCCCGCTATCAAACACTTCTTTTCCATCACTCTCCACACAAAGAGCAGCAACAAATCCCTATATCAGATGATGACTTTTTACCAAAAACTGTATTAAACCTAATTATAAAGGTTGATGAAATTTTAATCAGCCAAAATAAAGACTAAAATCTGTACCTGAGCTGCAACGGCACTGTAATTCACTTGTTTAATACACAGCATTGGCTTAAGATCAACCTTCAAGTTGGCTCCTCTCTCACAGCTTATCACAGCCCTCTTGAAAGAGTCACGAGAACAAAGCGGCTCAAAGCAGCAAGCCCCAGACACTTTTTAATAAGCTCAGAGGAGATGTGCTGTCCCCCTCACGGCTGCTTCTCTTGCCTTCCCTCAGATCAGCTGGGACCCTCAGCTCCCCCGTACCCCTCTACATGCTCAGCCCTACAAAGCACCAGCAAGCTGCGTCCCAGCCATCACCCCAGCTTTTTGTTCTGCTGCAGTGGATTAGGCATGGCAAAGCGCAGAGGCAAGGAGAGAGGAGTCCCACACTCACAGCATCCTCCTGCTCAGCTAGCCAGACTTCTGGCAGGAGCCTCCTGCTCAAATCCCCCTCTGGGGGAGGATGGGGGATTTGAGCTCACATTTCGCAATCGCCAGTATTTCATTCTCAACACCACTCTTGAACAGAGAATTAACCAGTTCCTGATCCTGGGATTCCTCTAGAACAGATGCACTCTAGTAACCAAATGTGGGTGACATTTGAGGTAGAGTAGCTAGGTATTGAAAACTAAACATCTGAACACAAAAGTGAGAAACCTTCCATATCTGCCAAGAACAGGAGTTGTCTTCTACCAAAAAGTTATAATTTAATCCATCAATTGATAAACGCTCTATCTTCCCACCCCACAAAGTTGTATATTTGGTTACAGCATAAGTCCTGCTTTCCTTTCCACCTCCATCCCTGGCCTTCTACTTCAAAAACAGTTCTGAAGATCTACCTGTGCTTTTTGTCCTATTGCCAAGATGATGCTCAAATCCTTCTCACCCTGACCTGACCTTCAGGACCTTGTCTGGATTCCAAGGTTTGTTCCACTGCAACCACAAACGCTTTTAACACCCCCCCCTTGCATCCACTTTGAGCTGTAAATGTTGCTTTGACTCTGTTGAGCTACCAGGCTGTATTGCTAGAGGGGTGCCTGTCCTACAACTTTGTCCTCATTTCGTGTTTACCTACTGCCATTTCTGCCTGTTCAATAAAACATCTTTCAACTCATGACAGCACAACATTTCGCTTGGTGTCTTATGACTGGAAAAGTCTTTGCAAGTTAAGATACCTGGTCACCCTTTCCCTGCCTTTGAAGCCATGCTAATACTCTACTTCCTTGATTAGTCTTCCACAGCTATCCATTCTCTTCTCATCTCTTGCCTACAAGGAAATATATACTACAACTAAAACCAAGGTATTATTAAAATTAATGAGAAAGCAAAATAAGAATGTCCTGTGTTTACACAAGTGTTATCTACATATCTGCATGGTCTTTGACTATATCCAATCACCCACACTTTTTGACTGACTTTGTAATTCAGATCTCCAGCTTTCTGGGGAAGGGAACTTGCCATCTGGGGTTTACTTTGAGAATGCGAAGCCAATCCTTGAATTACTATTAAGTTTTCAAAAGCAGAGACTAGGGCCCAGATATAGATCTACGTTTTCACAGTGTACAGGTGCCATTATACAACCACTTTAACCCATCATAAGACCATGTCGTTACAAGTATGGCAGGAGTCTGGATTTTGTTTTTATCTGCTGCATCAGCCCTACCAGCCAGCTTCCTATGCCGCTGCAGGAAATTCGGTGCTGGCATGAGAAGGCAGCAGGAACAAGTGTCCAAAAGTAGGACCTCCACTATTGGCAGCAGTACAGATTCGGACTAGATGAAACAGTGACTGCAGCCAAAAGCCCAAGGAACTTGCCTTGTAGTTAAGGACGCTGTTGTAAATTTATACTGAAGACGAGGACAGCAAAGTCTGACTGCAAACGTGAAGGGAGGATAATCTAATTCTTACATAAATATTTTGAGAGAGAGAGAATTATTTTAAAGTCATTTTCAGTGCTAGTATGTTCTAGCTCTCTGCATGCCTACTTCTGCTGGGTCTTTCTTCACCTGATTTCACTAAATAATCAAGGACGATATTTGCTCATTCTGAGATTACTGAAGATGTGAGCTGCACATCCCAAGGACAGGCATTTCCACATTATTCCAGGAACGTTCAGTACATGGCACAGGTGCCGAAAGCACAGAACCCCATCCTATGGCACTGGCAGGTCCTATAGACGTTCAGTTTACGTAACTGTATCAAAAATAAAGCCATCGACAAACTTATTTTAAAATCAAAACTTGATCCAGTTCGAGCTGGACACAGTGACATAAATGGCAGAGTTCATAGGTCTGAATCAGAGCACAAATGTCTCAAAGAGGACATCATTATCTGTTCCACTAATTACAATTTTTAATTAATTGTGGCAGAAAATACACATAATTAACAATTATAAGACACACACACACAAAGTGAAAACTATTATATTTGCATTAGGGCAAGCAGAGAGTATGTAGCGAAAGGTAACCTGGCCTCAGCATGACCTCTCCTAATTCAGCCTTGGTACCTGCCAGGCAGCAGCTCTCTCCGTGCCTGGCAGGCGAGGCATTCGCTGGGCCGCTGCAGCAGCAACCTGGGGCCGCTGCACAGGCCAGAGCTCCAGCGCTGCACTGGGGCTGAAGAGGCATGCCATTTTGTCTGAAGGGAGCATCGCGCTGACATTTGGGAGGCTGGCACTTTAAGATCTCCCAGAATATTTATGTCATGAAACCTGGAATAATTCCTTCAGACGCAGCATAATCCTATCTACAACGAAGGGCTACATATGCTAGAATCAAGGCAGACTGAACAGAAACTTACAATGAAACTCTGAAAATAAAATTTAAAAAAAAAAAAAAAATCAAGAAAAAAAGTTGGAATGGCTCACACAGAACAATGAGAAGCAGATGTTCACACTGAATAAAGCCCCACTTCAGCTGGCTATGGCTAGCATGTGGAAAATCGCACGTTATTAGCAGGTGAAAGAAGCAAACGTATACTTCTTTGCTGACTATAATTTCAGCCTTGGCCCAAACCGTCCTTTTCCTTACCCAGGAGTGCAATTATTGCATCTTGGGTTGCATCTCTTAATAAAATACAGCTTCCAAGAGACAGCTCATTTCTTTACCTTTAGGGAATGCCTGGGAAGTCTTTTCATTAAAATGCTAATAGAACAATAAAGTTTAACACCGAATTTCCCCCATTTGAGTTTGAAAGCAAATGCTTTAGTCTAATTCCGATCAGAACACTGTCTATTTTTTCATTAAAGTTTTATTCTGATGTATTTATTATTGAGGAGCCTATGAGGAGCTGCATTATATTCAAGAATGAACTGAAATGAACTTTGGAGCAAGAAACAAAGCCTGTCTATGCAAGGGAGCAAACTGCATAAGGAATCAAGAGATGAGGCTTACTGCATTTCTAAGAGGTTTGTCACTGTAATATAGCAGTATTTTGTTGTTCTTGGGGCTACTAACTGCACTTACCCCTTTGGTCCACTTTATTTGGTGTATTCATTAAATAACAAAGCGTCAACACTTAGCATGCACATTTGTGATGTTTCCTAGACTGGCTCTCGATTAATCTACATACTAATGCAAGAGGACACATTCTGCAATACAAACAAGCCCTGTGTCACGTTTGAGCTACATGTTCTCTGGCTTGTCCCAGTGTGTGGGAGGGTGCAGACTCTCTACAAAGCTACTGCTCCCAAAAAACAGGGCGAGAATGCTTCCAGCTTCCATCGTCCTTGTCAGTCAATAACAACCGAGGATGAAAGAAATGCTTAGCTTAAAACTTGCCTTTCTCAAAATAGCTGTAGATCAGCAGTGCCCGGTGCTTCTTTTACTTCACTACTGCAACGGCCCAAAGATATAATTTGTGGGCCAGCCATGCAGAGCCAAAGTACATGACAAGATTTAAAGACGATTCAACGCTCCAACACATTTTCCCTTAGCTCCAACCCAGCCTTCTTGGAGTGCTCTTTAAGAGCATTGGGCTGTACACTCTCAATAACTCAACACTTAAAGAAACCGCAATCCATGCACTTGCACGCACACGGCCACGTGATTTTCTCATGGTAAACCTCTGCTTTCTTTGCTTTCCTCTGCCCTTTCTCCCATGTCCCTTTTCTCCCCATCCATGCAGATTACAGACTCCGTGGGACAGAGCCCAAACTCTCTATCTGACATCCTCTGCAGTCCCCCCTGTGAAGGGCCAAGAATATACAGTAAAGTTAAGAGAAAAAAGGGAATACAGCGTGCAGTGCTTTCCATTGTGTCTGTGAAAAGGAATCCACATCCTCCTGTGTCACCTGCCCTTATTTGAGAAATTTCTTTTCTTCTGGTTCTCATTATAGTTTTAATGAAGCAAGGAAAGCTTATTTAAAATCGTTCTGCTACAAATGAGCTGACTTAAAAAAAAAAAGTAATGCATTACTAGAGGTGAGCTTCCTCGCCAACTCTCGAAGACCGTGTTTTTGGAATCCACGGGGAGCACAGTACCAGGGAGGCAGGTCTCTGCTTCCAGGAGACACCTGAATGGCACAGAGGCCTGACAGGACTGCCTCGCTTCTGCCACGCCGAGGAAGAGGAGGGCAGCCCTGCACCGTGCCACCCTGAGGGCCGCAGGGCTGGGCGAACAGTAGCCCCACACGGCTGCTCCTCCCAAAACTGCGGGAGCAACCCCACGCAGGGGCACTGGCCTTCCTGGCATCTTCTGTCCTGGTCATTGATTCTTCCCACTCCTCATGTTCTCTTCAGCCTTCTCCATCAAGATTCCTACAGAGGTGGCCAAAATGCAAGCGCATGATGCACCCCTCCTTTCTCTTACCAGTTCGGGACGCTGCCGTAGCACAAGGATCCCCAGGCAAAGGGCCGTGCTGCTCCCGCCGCAGTTCTGTCCACAGCAGGCTGGAGCCAGGGCCAGGCTGCGCTTTGTGGGGTGCAGCGGCAGCGGTGCTGCCCCACCGGCTCTGGGTGCCGAGGAGCACGGGCTGCCCATGGGACAGAGCCCACGGGACAGAGCCCACGGGACAGAGCCCACGGGACAGAGCCCACAGTGGCTTCCCGGGCAGAGAGAGAAGGAATTTTAGCTTTGCCACTGATGCTGCAAAACTAGCGAACGTTCCCAAAGTGCTGGAAACTAGGCCTGTGAGAGAACTGTACGACACGCTCTCCTTTTCTCCAGAAAACTGCCTTTTCATTCCAAGCAAAGATTTCAAAAATTAAAGCGCTAACTACAAAGAAAAAAAACCCCCACAAAAACCAAAAAGCCTTTCCATCTCAATTACTGCACAAACATTCCTTCAAAACTGTTAGAGCTACATGAAAGGAAAATAAGCACAAAAAGAATTTGAATAATGCCCGTGTCTAAGGGCTACTATCTAAATAGCACATACCCCAGCACTTATGAATCACAAGGCTCATTCAGGTATGAATCTCTCCAGAATACTGTCTGTTAACACCTCGTGATGCCTCCATTTGTTTTTAACCCTCCACACCCACTTAAGGTCACTTAATGTCAAAGCACTAACACCACAACCCAAAATCAGTACAGGGGTTGCCTGACTTACAGAAGTTTCAAGGCGTTCTGAATTGTGCTTTTACCAAAAAAGAAAAAAAAAACACACACACAAAAACCACCACCCAAACCCCAAACCCAAAACCGTTTAATAGTTTAACAAAATCTCAGCTGGCACTGACTAGACATAATCTTATAAGGGTCTTTTGTCTCTGCCTGAACTCTTCGGGTATATAGCACTCTTTGCTGTGATAATTGGTTTGGCTGTCCATTCCACCCATCAGGTGATAGAAAACTATCAATCAGACTAAATGCAATGTGAGAGAAGTCTCTTTAGCCAATTAGCTGGTAATGAGAACATTAGCCACAGTATCTTCTGCAGAGGGCACCTTAGCAATTCCAGCAGAGCCCACAAAGATGACAGTTCTATCTGTATGATTAATAGCGAGCGTATGACACTATAGGAATTCTACACAGTTGTGTAAAATCAGGGAGGAATGATCCACTTTATGCTGTTAAATATTTTAAGAGCCACAGATGATTTTATATTACATTCTAATACATACACTTATTTTGTGTCTTGACATTAACTCTCCTGCACCAAGAATAGTTTTTTAAAGCATTTGGAGTTCTCCTGACAAGAGGAATGGTATAAATTCAAGTAATCGGGAGCAGCAGTTACAGAACGATAGATTCCTCTTTACACAGTGAGGGTTTGAACACTAGGAGGGCAAAACTAAGTCAGCCTGCTTCTCCACTTTCACCTTAAGTATATTCTTCTGACTCTATAGAAAGTGGCTTAACTTCCAATCTGGCAGGTCAGAAATGACCACCTGTGTAACGTGCAAGGCAAGGAGAAGTCAATATTTGTTTTTCCCAGAAAGATTTTTGGGACAGAGAGTACTTTCCATGTGAACACACGTGAACAGATGCAAAGGTATATTCAAATGTGCTCTGATCTCAGTGGGATCACACCCCAAAGTCCTTCATATCAACCGTAAAGCAAGGGGAACTGCGCACCCTCAGCTGGACTGTGGCACCAGCAAGGAGGGGATTCGAGGACCACTGCACCCAGAACTGTACCACAGGCACCACTGACCCGTGAGTTGTCTTTAGAACACCGGGAAGGCCACTGCCGAATGCCAGCACCCTGAGCTGGCGGACCAAACGATCTGATGCTAAGTTTCAAGCCCCACGTCTCTCTGTTGCTGGATTGCGCAACAGCTTATCTGCGCTACAAAAGAAAAAACAAAAGCAGCACCCGAATTGATTTAGTTACACCAGTGAAAAATCTTCAAATTGGCACACTACAAGGCTATATTCCGGATTAGCCTAATTGGAGTTAATTGCCAAACCAACTTAAACAATTTGAGTTCCCTGTTGTGCCAGAAGGGTGCTTGTAAGAGAAGTCTGCGATGGGGCAGCTATTGATACATCCATTTATTTACACTGCAGACTTGCCTAAACACAAACAAAGCCTGAGCGAGCCGTGTTGGGGCAGAAAAAGAGGGGAAAGGCAGAAGAGATTAGCGAACGGTGCAGTTATGGGAAGTGACAGGGCAATCAATAAGCTCTAGGTTCAGAGAGTAAATTGAACTGACAAAAGTCAGCCTTCGTTTGCATACCAAAATTTCATTCGTATAAATCCTCTGTGGAGAAGGAAAGAGTAATGCAACCACTAGGATGATCTGAACCTATTTTTCTTCTCTAACTACTATTCCAAACTGTTATTTCTTCCTTAGTCCTTCCTCTTATTGAAGCTTTGTTAAGCTTGAAACATGCAGCAAATTTCAGACGGAATGTATTAAAAAGTGCTTAGATACCATGGTGATAGGCACATTGGGAACACCACACAACACGACAGCTGAGACAGACAAATGGGTATGCACACAGTGAATTTTGTACAAGAGAATTAAAATAAATCTGCAAAGGGGGGGAACAGTCTTCATGGGAATTTTACAAAGGCAATAAAACATAACAGGCCTGTCATGCAAACTCACACCTTTGGTGAGTGAACAAGCCAAAGTAGTAAGAAATACTCTCATGCAGCATTACACAGAGATCTCAACGACTTAAAGCAAGCAAAAATAACCTTTCAGAAGTGCATGGACTTTCCTGTGCGAGCGCTACCTATATAGCGATGGTGGCTCTGAGGGAGGGGAACAGTGAAGGCACTCGGGGCAGGACAGCGACCGAGTTTCACCCAGAAGGGGAATAGGTGCCAGGTGCCTGCTCTGCCCCAGCTCTCCCAGCACTGGCCCTGCAGAGACAGCAAGAAACAGGCAGGAGCAGCCAGAGGAGGGACATGGCTGCAAGTAGCCCAGGCCCAGAAGAGCTCGGTGCCGGTAGTGTTGCTGCCAAGGCACATGAGGGAAAGAGACCCCCTCCATCAAACAAGGCTCTTCCAGCCTTGGCTACAGGCTCAGGTACCTGTTATACCCTTCACTATTTGCTGAGGCTTTGCATGAGGGAAGAAAGACGCTTCTGAGAGAAGAGTGTCTGAGCAGAGACACAAATGAGAATTTACCCCGAGTTGTTTTTGTTTGCTTTCTTGAAACCTGTGGATCAGAACTATTTTTTATCAAGTACACTTCCATGCTTTTATGTAAATTATTTTTTTAATGTAAGGGCAGTTAATCTGGCAATATTGCAAAGGGAGTTGTTCAAAACTGGAAATTAAAATTGGATTGACAATTGTGGATTGACAATGTGTCATCTGTTAATTAAAGGTAAGTGACAGCTGTAACATTATATTTCATTGTACAATGCAGAATTATTGACTGTGGCAAGCTCTTCGAAGTTTTATCACTCTTTTACAGTAGTCAGCAGGGTTAGAGAGGCGAGCACGGCACTAGTTCTGCAAAGCACTAAACAAATTTGCAGGATTCTTCCTAACAGACTGTTTCTGTTGGCTTGAAAGGGCCAATGTCATGTCCCTGCTCAGTGGCACAGCAGCAGCTGTGACATGTCAAGGCAAAAGACATGAGTGATTCACATGGTACCTGACTGTAAGCAGAGCAACCTTTGGTTTAAAGGAACACCCAGTGAAGCACTGCTGACCCTGTATTAAACTATTGCATCACATGGATTCATTCAAATGTCACGCTTCTCTTCCTTAGCAGACAGGAGAACAGTTTTTGCCCCCAAATCCTTGCCTTGACATTGACATCCTCACCAAACACCACCCTGCCTTCAGTTTCCCACTGCAGGCAGAGACACTGAGGCAGAGTCACTCCAGCACCATGTGGAAAGCTCAGCCCTCCTTCAGTCCAATCTACATGTTTTATTACATCACCTACAACCTGTAGGTTACATTATGCCCTGTGATATATTGTGGACTTCACTGTTTACTCATCGTCTTCTGGTGACAGCTGAAGAAAAGAGAGGTCTATGCTGATCCTTTCAGATTATCAGGAAACCCTTCACTGCTACTGCTCAGAGCCATCAATAAACTGTCTGTTAACGATCATGATGTGGCTTAAGTGGATCAATTGTCATTTATGGGTACAATCTTTGTAAAAAATCTCATTTCTTTAATGGTATATATTTGAGTTTCACAGGCTTTCTCTGCTCATCAGGTCCAACCACCAGTTCTGCGGGGCGATTCACCCCACCCAACCACTGCCCCTCCGCAGATATCGTTTATCTACCCACCGTTTGTCTTGAGATTGGCAGCTGGGGAAAACTTGGTGGCTGTGGCACCCAAACAATAATTGCTGAACATTCTCCTCTCATTTACACTTAACAAAAAGGTTATGTCTTTTCCTTCCAGATCCAGAACTAACTGCAATCCTCCGCATTGCTGCTTAGAGGTGAGGCGAGTGCTGTATTCCCCACATACAACAGCAGACTCAAGCCAGTCATAGGGCAAACACAAGTACTTTACACTGGCACTTTGTCACTGGCACTGATGGTTTACAGATAAAATTTACTTACTTCTTTGCTGTGCCTAGAAAACTTTGATCAAGATGCAAATGTATTTAAACAGGGAGAACTTCAAATACAAGAAAAATAACCTACAAGAAGACTTCACAGTAGGTTAACACCGAACATTAAGCCACCACGCACATGCTTTAGCTTATCACTTGAATCGCAAAAATGCTGTGCTCTATTTGTGAGAAGTGAGCCATAACCTATTTATTTTTACAAAATATGACTACAAGATGGCCAGTTCCTATAGCTACTGACCGTGTGGCTGTTTGCTCGTTGGGACTGCAACAATCACACGAGTGCCTGCAGTGTGCTGAGCAACCTCCCCTCCCCAAATACTCATGAAGGCGAACAGGGAAACAATAGTTGTAAGGTGATAAATGTGTCATAATCAGCGAGGGGAAGGCTGAAGCCCCACTCAGTGTTTCTCTGGTTGAGGGAAAGATGAGCCTCACAATATATTCCAGTATCAGTGATTAGTAGAAGATTAACAGCTATGAAGACCACAGCAAAATAACTTCACAGTGTTAACTCATTTCCTAATCACAGCTTGGAGCTCACAGCACAAGGAAAAACATTTTTGCCTCTGTGTGTGTGTATAAATACAAAGGAGCATCACATTCTCTCTCTTTCCCCAGGTATTACTGTGTCTATCTCCTGACCATGAATGGCTATTATGAATTATCTCCACCATCCTGTGCTCTCCCTCTCCCCTCCCCACTTCCCCGTGAAAGGGGGGTGGGGAGGAGAGCAAAGAAAAGACAGCACCGTTGGATTCCCTTTCTTCAGCTTTTACCAGCCTTTGGAGGTCAGGATGCTATTGGCTCCGCTCTGTGTGTGAGCTAGAGCTGTTCACTTAGCAACAGAAAGCAGAAGCGGCAGACAGCAAAACCATCAGCTACGTGTGCGTGTGCGCGCCTGTGGGAGAGAGGAGGAGAGAGAGAAAGGATGGTTTAGGTGATGCACTTGGCTGCTGCGTGCGGAGGGTCCCCTCCACAGCAGCGCGGTGCACCTCCAGGGATGGCAGCAACAGGTGCCGCTGCTCTGCATCCCACTGGCTCCCACCCACAGAAAGCAGCTTGAGTGCTCAGCATATTACATTTTTTAATATAGGAGCTTAATTAGAGCCTACTAACAACGACAACAGACAATCTCAATAAAGCCTGTATTTAATGCGAGTCATAAAGAGTGTCTTCTGTGCCCAAAACAATAAGGATATAAAATGCGATGTGTTAGAAAAGATGAGAAAGGAATGAAGCCGGAGCTAAGGTTACACTGAAAGGACAACGAGTTGTTTACTTTCATCTACCTTTTCTACCACTGTCTGTTAAGGCAAAAAAATCAAAACTTAACAAACTTTAGTAAGATGCTGTCTGTAGTGTTATTCAGCCTCCAGAAGGATGAGCTTGTAATCCAGCTACTTCTAAACAACAGTTTCTTACTGAGAAGGGAAAGAAATAGCAGAGGAAAGTGTAGACAGGAGAAATACATATTTCGCAGATCTTGGGTGCTTTAAGAAACACAAGAGACTTGTGTTGAGAGATTACTGAGTAGAGATTATTTCATGCTGCCATTCAGAGTGACATAAGAGATTTCATGCAGCCCATTCCACAGGGAACATACAGCCGGCAACCCTCCCATGTGACTGGCATCAGATATTTTCCTTCCCACCACTGCTATGGAAGAGCTCTGAGCACACACAACAGAAAGCATCATTTTCTTCTATGTAAGGCACATCTCCCTCCTCCCCACCCCATCCCCAAATAAATTAATTGTGGAGCCAGTGTAACTGACCCTATTCTTTTTCCCAACTGCTCTACATTTCTGTTCAACTTTAATTTTAAACATTAAAACTGAATGTAACTTCCTCTACACGTGGAGTGTATCACTGCTCGTCTTTCCAACTTTGACCGCCTAACCTCTCAAATCAAACTCACTTTGCAAACTGCCAAAGCCTACTGAAATACAGTAGCTGAACAACTACTTCAGTTCTCCACAGCTCTAAACAGATGGGATCAAAAAAACCAACCAGGATCCTCTTGCTCTTTAGAATGGGGGGCTTAAAAGCAACGAAGTGTGTTGTTTTATCCTTTTCACCTCTTTTGTGTGACAATTCTATTATGTTTTCCTTATATTCAACAATACAATGGATATGTAGTAAAGCAAAGGAAACAGTACTTCCTTGGATTCAATATATCCAAAATGTATATGCAATTGTTAAAGAGGAACCTATATTTTTCAAGGAACAGAACTACAACATGGGTTGCAGGCCTAGGTCTCCTATTATTTCCTCCAGAGAAGGACTCCACCTCGCCGACAAAACCTACAGCTTACGGGAACTGGGCACAGGTGGAACAAGTTGGCTATCGAGAGTAGCCCATTGGTACTATGAGAAGCAGTCTGGTGCAAAGAAAAAAAAAGGGGGGGGGGGGGGGGGAAAGAAGCAGGGGGGGAAGGCTGAGAGGTTTACCTGCCTGAGCAGGGCCAAAGAGCACTGTAAAAAGCCAACAACTCAAAGATGAAAAAGAATCCAAACAACAGCTTGGCATCACGGCTACACAATGCAGTGCCAAAACTGAAGTTTGCTGTCGTATAGTTTCAAGAGATGGAAAAAAAAAATAAAGTATTAGAGCTGGTCTCCAATGAAAATTAGCATCTGCGTATGTGACCTGAAAGATGTCAGCCCAAACCTCCACCTAGATGATCAGTGTGGGGCACACGCGGTACCTTCGGGGCAAGCGGCAGCACCGGGGAGCACGGCCTCCATGGGCACCCCCGAGGAGACCCCTCAACGCGGGGCGCGGCTGCCGCCCCCCACACCCCAGCGTGGCGAACATGGCGGGGCCTGGGAAACACCCGCTTTCCTTTCTGCCCCTCTGTAAATGTGAGTGAGCAGCAAAACGGTCGATTTTCAGGATGCCCTGGCTAAAAAAGGGAGAAGTCGTCCCCGAGGTGGGGCCTCCTTCGGCAGCCAAGCCACCGGCTGAGCGGCAGCAGGCACGGGGGCCTTCCCATCCCGCTCCTCTCCTCCGCAGCGGTCTGAGTTACAAAACAAAGCTGCGTGGGAGGAAGCTGCCTACCTTGCTGCATAACCCGTTCCTGCACAAAGCAGCCTCTGCAACCACAATTCACAGTTTCATTTCTGTCAGCCTGGCAGAAAAGCAGCGCCGAGGGCTGACGCCAGCCAGCGGGGCCCTGCCAGGCTTGGCGCTGTGGGCCTCACCCTGCTCCCGCACCGGGGCGAGCAGGGACCCGGCCGACCTGCTGGGCCACCTGGGCTCTCACCCATGGCTGCTTCACAGTCACCTCCTTAGGCTTTAAAGCGTTTCCAATCGGATTCACCAGCTGCTTGCTTTTTTGTTGGTTTCATTTCGTTTTTGGTTTTTTGGTTGTTTTTTTTTTCTTTTAAAACCTCGTCACCTCTTCTTTCAATTCAGATATATTTTTGCTCACTGCTTCTGCTTTACATTAGCATTTTCTTCATTCCTGCCATTCTTTTGCTTTTTCACTGCATCTTATTCTTGCACTAATGATGGTTTTTAACCTTTATTAGTTTTTGAATCATTGCTAATATACACGCATAAATTAAAGGCACTATAGGAAGAGGTATGAACATTTGTCCCGAAGACGCAAACATCACTGATCCTCTCCCTTCGCTTCCTGTTGTTCTTAAGATTTACGCATTTGCTTTCATTAGATCAGTCCTCCTTTTCACGGCTCTTCGTGACTGAAAGAGCCTAACAGAAGTGACACCCTGGCATGGTCACCTTTCCTGGGCCTCAGTCAAATTCTTACCAAAGCCAGCGGGAATGTGAATGCTCCCTTACTGAAAATTGCTTAATTGTTCAGATTTTGTAATTTGAAGAAAAGAAATACTGATCTTCTTCACCAGTCATACAAAAGGCATAATGCAGAACTAAGTCACATTAATGCTAACCCTGGACACAGATGAAATACAGGAAAATACACAACACGTTGCAAGTAGTTAACCAGATATGATGCTAGATGTTAACCAGAAGATGCTCTGTGCATCTAAAATTTGCGTTCTGTTGGTCTGCCATCACATGGATGTGATCGCCTGCATCCCAGGGATACCAAGAGGTGTATCCTGTTTCCTCGAACTCTCCCAGGGCCTCAGTTCTGCAACATCACCTACAACTCGGGCTGCAGCCTGCCATCGTCTCACCAACCGCGGTGGTAGCCGGTCATTTCCCCAGGGGTTTGCCTGGCTTGCCCTCTGCAGAACTGCTCTGGGAATGCACAAATGTGTGGCACCAAGGGCAAAGCCACTGAGCTCCAGGGAAAGGAACAGGGATTTTAGGACTGCAAAAAGTCTATTTGGGAGTTAGATGGACTTTTTAGAAGGTGCCTTTTGATACTTTTTGGCAGGGAGGTTACTCGAGGCATTTGGAATTTGCAGTCGTCTTCTACTAGTACCTAAAGAACTGACTGAAAATGTAAACTTAGGTATTAGATGGCTTTGAGGATTCCTAATGGGATACATTCATAACTTTAAATGAAGTCATGGTCATTGCTATCATCGCATGAATGTGAAATCTGTTTGCGATATCAATGCAGTTAGCCGAGATGAAAGCCCAGGCCCAATAATACATTGAGGCTTCCAATATCCCATTTTCATCTGTCTGCACATACAGCTTTAAGCGGGGAAGAAAACCAAAAGAGCTCAGCAGCACTGGGACACTCTGCCCATTAGTACGTCTGAGGCCTTTTCCTCAACTCCCATCTCTTTGCAGCAGCAAGGCATTGGAAGTAAGCACTTCCATCAGAGACCCAGTGCCCACCTCATGTGGAGCACAGGTCCTGGGAGCTGGGAACCAACAGCCATGGACCTGTGGAAAGCAAGGACTTGGTTCTGCTGAAGGCATCAGCTCCTGTTTGCAGCTGAGCTCTGAACTCAGGAAGAGCTGGGGGCCAAGATAGTATCCTGCCTTGCAAGACATAGCATCTCTCAAGGCAGCCCGCTGCACAGTGCTTGCAGGAATTAGGGTACCAGATGTATTTCAAATGTAGTGGGTCATTCTCTCTCACTGGCCTCTAGCCCCCTCCTCATCCCCTGACAAGTGGCAGCGCTCCAATTTTCAAAATAGAAAGTGTGTGGCCTAGTATATCAGGGTGAATCACAATACTGAGGTATCTTCTGTTTTACCCCTCAAGTTGCTTTTCCCAGCACAGAGCCTTGTGCCCACAGGCGAAGCAACGCCAGAAAGACGTTCATCCATCAACTTTCATCTATCTTGCTCACTCTGCGAGGAATGGTTTCATTTGTTTGGTACCTATCGCGAGCAGCGTGACCCCAACCCTTCCTGTATTCCCACATCCCTGAACACACCGAGACGCTCTGGCTGAACAACCTGCAGGTTTTGCCCCCTCTCTGAGCTGACTGAAGTCACGCAGCTGCGCCCAGAGAGGCACCGAGCCCCGAGGAGAGGCAGAGCCCGTTTGCTGGACCTTGGGACGGCACTAACAGCCAGCATGGCTCCAAGCAGGGGTGCAGCAGGCGGTCGCTCGCCCACCCACAAAGGAAGCTGCAGAGATGCCAACGGTAGCCCACCGTGTCAGCACAGGCTCAGGGCTGTCCCACGATTTCCACATTACACATACAAAGTTTAAGAGCTCGCACTTTAAGGACTGAGTTGTGTGCCCAGCTCTGAATTGGCATGACCTGAGGAAGAACTGTGGCTGCTAACAGCCCTTCTTTTAATTTGTACTTTAAGTTACCGGAATAAGCAGAGGGGAAGGGAGTCATTAAGTGATTTTTTTTTTTTTTTTTAAACAACACAAACATCACATTTCCTATATGCTCCAGCAATTTCACTGTAGGAGACAAATCAATACTCTTCTCTTTGGAGTTAAAGATTCTCATTTGGTAAGGGAGAACAGGGGATTTGCCTTAACGAAAACAATATATACTTCTTTAGAAGAAAAAACCCCTTCCTTTTGTCTAGTTTCTGTTTTGCTGATAAAAACTAAGCACACTAGAGGGAAGGGGTTTTCTTTACAGACAAGATTTTCATAAACAAACTTGCTCCTTTCAACACATCGAAGGAAAAGCAGAATTGTATGCTGAGAACAAGAAAAAGCCTACAGGACAAAACCATTTTAAAAATGGCCTAGATTTCTCTCTCAAAACCCAGCTATCTTCTGTCCTTCCTGAGCAGCCATGGAGGAACAGCTCAGGCCAACAGGACACCACAATATTGCAACAACCGAAGTACCTGTCCTCGCTCTCCTTGCATGTGATTCCGTTTCGGTTGTGTTTTGGGAGGGGTTTTTGGGGGTGGGTGGAGGTATCACTCTTCACCCAATCCCTAATCCTGTTCATGCTCACACCACATTGCCAGTACAGTCTTTCTGTCTGTGATGAACATGATGGCTAGCTCTAGGCTCCCACCTTTCCACGCCACTCATTTTAGCATAACTGTTTTTGTAAACTAAACAGAAAGCTTTAAGTAAAGGTTTTCTTAGTGTAAATAATCTGTAATTCCTAGCAGCCAAAGGAGTTCCCCATTGCTTCTAAAACTGAGGTTTACCTATATTTTATATAGATTCTCTTTAAGCAACAGCCTGCTTTTAGAATGTCCATGCTGGTTTTGATAACAGAAATTAAGCCAATACACAGAATGATGGTGTTTTGCTGACAGACAGACAGCTGGTAAGCAAGACATCACGATGTGATCTTGCTAAGTGGCACACCCTATACACTATCACCGAGGACTTATCAGTAAACATGACCTGGCACTCAACCACTGCGCTCTGGCTTTTTGCTTTTGTAATGGACTTCCTTACTTCTTCACGGGGGGCCTTTCCTCTGCCTCATTTTATCAGAGCAACTCTAGACATTTCAGTGGAGTCCCATCCTTCTTTCACAGGGTGGATCACCAGACCCTATACAGTCCAAAGCATTTTACTGTCTGACCAACTCTCACAGCGCATTTACTGCACCTGTAGGGCAGAGGATCTAGAGGGATGCTCCCTTTTCTCCTACAGATGAGAACTGAGGCAGCTGACATAAATCTGCTAAATCAGACAACAATATGTAAATAGCAGCATGACAACGAAAAGCTCAACTAGTCAACTCCTGGCCTTAAACTTATTCCAATTACATCATTAATTACCTCTTTTAAAAAAAAAAAAGTCTTACAGAATTATCATAAAAATACATTTACAAGCAATCGTGAACCATTTGGTAAAACTGCTGCTTTATGTCACTCGCATCACTGGTAACAGAACGCCAGCTGAGAATCTCACTGCTGGTGTCAAGTGGTTCCACCAAAAACCAGACTTCTTTTTCAAAGCCTCAGTGGAATGATGGCTCTTATCATGGAAAGAGAATTTCACAAGGCAGAAGAATAATGGCGAAATGCTCTGTGACTAGCAGAGTGAAATCCAGTCCCACAGACAGTCAGGAAGGCAGCAACAGTAAGTGGTTATCAAGACAGTTTCATCAGACAGTCGAAGGCCATGCAAAGCTTTATAAATCAGTATGAAGAGTTTACAACTGACACACCATTGAACAGAGAACACTAAAGACTTCCCCTGTTCTGAAAAGCCGATTTTTGGCATCAGCCTTCCTGCAGCTTTTAGATTTTGCTTGCAAGAGTTAAAGAGTGGAAGCAGATAGAATCAAATAATCCAGCCTCAAATTCAAGAAAGCATGAATTAAAATCTGTCTCCATGACTGAGGGAAATTATCTGTTGCTGATAATATTCCTCAGATAATAAAAGTCAGGATGTGAAACAGCCTAAGTACTGCAGGGGAACCAAAACAATAAATCAGGGCGCTAGACAAGTGTGACGTCCTCTACTATCTAAAAGACAGTTTTGCCCACCCGAGGTTGGACCTCACTGCCAAGGTCCTACCCCCCGGTGAGAAACCAAGGGGGAAGATCTGGCCACAGATGCAGGTACCCCAGGCAGCCCTGCTGGGATTCTGACACCCACAGGGGCAGCATGCAGACGAAAGGATGTGCCCCTGAAATCAACTTCAAATGGAGCAAAATGACACCTGCAAACAACTGCTAAAAAAATTAAGTCTTATAAGGAAACAAACATGGTCTCTTCCTGCAAGCCCAAAATATGATTCTAGTGACGACTGCAACAATTCAATAGTCGACCTTTTAAGTTTGGAAAGGCAAGAATTGACAAGGGCACCCAAATAGCATTTACAATTACACATTTCACTAGTCTAAGTCTAACATTACTGAGCAGTAATTGAAACTGGAAAATCTAAAACAAATGATAGATGGCAAAGCATGGAGGAAAAGCCATATTCTATACTACAAAAAAACCCCAAAACTGAAGTTTAATCACCCCACCCCCCCCCACCTAACAATATCATAGTCACTGAAGAAGAAAACTTCCTCTCCACCATTTACTATCAAATAGAGATAACACAAAAGCACAAACAAGAAACCCACACGGACTAGGGACGCAGGAACTAGTGATGGACTGAAAGACCTCACGTATCTATCATTAGCTGAAAACTGTCCCAAGTATGAAGAGGGGAGGACTTCACTTTCCAGCAGAAATACAATGAAGCAAGAGAAACAACCATCCAGATAACACTCTTATATATTCATTTTAGCTATGAATATACTAAAATGATATACTAAAATGATATATGAATATACATTTTATTACTAACTTCTGTTAATAAACCCCAAAGAGAAATTCACAGACTATTTTTTTACCTATAATTCAAAAACTATTCCTCTACTTCAAACAATATACCAGATTATTCATGCCCTGTGCAATTGGGGGGGGGGGGCGAGAGAGAGAGAGGAGAGAGAGAGGAGAGAGAGAGGAGAGAGACAGTCAGTTCTCATTTTAATAACCTGATTCTTGGAAAGACTGACCCTCCAGAGAAGATAATTAGCAGCCAGGCCAGTAATTCTCTTTAGCCACACAAGCACAGCTGTTAACCCTTTCTCTACAACAGGGATAAAACACTGATATATAAAGGATAAGTACAACTGCAGTGTGGATTCTTGTGTGTGACATTCCAACAGCCCAGCATTTTCTTATCAAACTTGACTAGTCCCAAGAACCTTCTGCATCAAGCAGATGACACGATGTAAGAGTTTAAGATGTCATCTACATGCAAGGAAGCCCAAATGAAGAAAATAATGCAGTAATTAAGGAAAAAAAGCTCATAAAATAAATAGAAAAAAGCTTGCAGAATGCTTGAAAGAAGGAATGGAAAAAGTTTCCCTGTACAACAAATTCTTAGGACAGTTTGGCAGCAAATCATGACAGATATCCAACTTAACCTGCTAATCACATGACACCAAGAAACAGAGACATCACAGGAGCAAATCTATGATCAAACCCTGAGAAATCTGAAAGAAAACCTGAAATGGGACTGAGAGGGCAATAAATGGCCAAAATTAAAAGAGGATTTATGGTGTCACAAGAAACAGTAACGCGTTCAAGAGAATTATTGTGAACTGAGTGCCAAATGGAACAATTTAAAGAACAGAGAGGCATAGCAGAAGTGTTACCATTGTACCTAAGAAGCAGAGATTTATGAGCAGCACAGACATCAGTGGGACTATGTTTTGGCTATTATAAATCACAACCTCTTCACCATTTAAAAAGCATTCCAGATTTCACAGTGATCTGAAACACTCTTAGGGCCAGAGGGAGCTATGCTGATTTACATCTCTGAGGATAACGGCGTATGACTCTGATGAAGCGAGAGCAGTTTATGCCAGCAAAGGGCATGCTCCAGTGACTTTGGAGGAGCTCTGTTAGGTCTAGGCCACCTGAGGGGCTTCTGCCCCTCTCCACCCTCCCCACTTAGTTTGCAAGTTTGGACCCTGGGGATTCCTGAATGCTGAGCAGCTCCGTGTCCAGCAGGAGGTCAGACAGACAGACTACTTACTGGAAGAAGAAAGTCAACAGACTCCTTTTTTTCATACTCAAACTGATCTCCACCCTCCCTGTCTGGGTGGGTCCCCATCAGGGTCCAAATTTTGTCCAGTGAAATAAACACAGGCTTCCAGCAAGAAAAATAATTCCCATTAGACTTGAAAGAAACAACTTGTAAAACACACCAACAAAAGTAGCAGTAACACAATGACGTATGCTCTTACTCAATTTAACCAACAGAACGGACAAGGCATGCTCCGCAACATATAGGGTGTCCCCCCCAGCATACCTTCATATCCACGCTGAGGCTTTCAACCAGAAACAGATATATTGACCCATCGTAAGTTTTTCAGGCATTAGCAACATCTTGGTCCTACCTTTACTGATGTAAGTTTCTGTGTTACGCAGCAGTTGTCATTAATGACTGGATGGTGGAACCATTTGTTATTAAGTGGCTACTTTAGACCCTGGCACTTGGTTAAGCTTCAGTGACAATAATCTAAACTCATTCCACACAGGGAGTTTTGTGGTTCATTAACAAACCTTTTTATTTGAACCCCTTTGAGAGCTACACGTCCCTTCTAGTGCTGTTTTGCTAGCAAAGAGCATCTTGTCTAAATTGCTGGATCAAATCCAGAAAAAATGCATAGTAACTGAACGCCATTACCATCTGGTGACTGTTCAACATCCTGTGTGGACGCTAGCCTGCGTCCAGCACTGGGTGAACAGGTGTCCACATAATACCAGCCATCACAGTTGTCACTGGTTTGTAATCCCGTTTGCAGACTTGACACTCAGGCAGACTATTGAAAGCCTGTCATCCTTCAGCTGATCCCCCGGCAGGCTTGTGAGGAAACTTCCTTACGGCTCCTCTGCCTCATGCTATCGAGTGCTGTTGGCGAATTCTGTGCTGGATTTCATTTGCTAATACTTCCATTCTTGTTCGTTTCAAAAGAACAAGCAAACAGCACTAACAAAAAGAAACGCCCTTGGAAATCCAGCGTTGTGCAAATACACAGGGACCAAGACCTCTCTCTTTGCCATTCAGACTCCAGAAACACCAATACTCCCCACAAAATGGGACTCCGTCACGTAAGCAGTAGTGAAACCAGCTATTATTTATGCCCAGTAGAAAAAGCATTTGCTACCTATAACTTTAGAGAAGAGAGAAATAACAGACTCCTTCCCTGTGTTCAGTGAGTATCTAAGAAAAATAATCATTGTCTTTGAAAAAGGCTGACCCAACCGTAAAGTCTTACTAACCTAAAAAACATATACACTTGACTAACAGACAGATGTCAAATCAGTTAAAATTAAAAACCCAAAAGATACACAGAATCATAAGGCAGGCTGTGGATTTCACTAGTGTCTATGAGTTCACGGAAGTAGCCAAGTTTACAAGCATAACAAATTACCAGGACTCAGATGAGCCACAGTAAGTAATTGTTTGTGCATTCCTAGATCACAGCAAATATGAGGTAAAGGCTCATTAACTTACAACTTTCCCACTGAGGTATAAACTAACACATCGTACCTGGTATTTTCTAGGAGCTTGCACGTAGTCATTTAACTCTTTGGCTGAGGCCGGGTAGCTTGTGAAGCCATGGATTTCCCTCAGGCACAGGACCCCTGAGCTGAGTGCTAATAACTAACCCCACGTTCGCAGGCAAAAGCATCTTCCATGTGAAAATCCCTTATTGGTAGCCATCGCCGTGCAGCGTGGCATAGGAGCAAAGGCTGCCCGCACAGCTCCGTGCCAGCCAACTTTGTTACGGTCATTTGAATCCCCCCATTCCACCTAACAGAAGCACCCTGAACCTCTGACAGCCAAGTTGGTTGGAGCAGTCTTGAAGAAAGACTGAGTTAACACTGGGGGGGGTATGTCCTCCAACAATTTCGCAGAGGTGAATGTCCAGTTTCTAGCTGATTTAGTTTGCTCCCTCAACAGTCTGCAGAGAACAAGAGGAATGAAGAAACTACACTCCAAAACCTTATGTGTTGAGTTCTTTATAACCAGCAAAAAGAACTACAGGTACTACAGTCTCCTGCGGACTAACATCATTAACCTGCTCCACAGTTGGCAAATTAGGAACATCCCGGGCGAGTTGCCAAAGAGCCTCCTCTGAGCAAAGGATGGGCATCCCAGATTCATGCTCTTTTTGGCAAGCGATCCATACTATCTAAATATTTGCTGGCTACCATGCCAATAACTCCCTCGTGCTCCTCAAGGCTAGCTACATTCCTTGTTCTATATAAACTTGACCAATGTTTCCCTGTCCAGAAAAGCATAGCCACTCTATACAATGATCAAAGTGAAGCTTTCTAATTAATAAAAAAAGCACTGTGAAGCTTGCTGGAAGGATAAAATATGGTTACTTTCCAAACACCAAGAGGAAACCAGCTTCAGAAATGCTTTGGCAAGGTCTAGAAAGTGAGATTCTTAAAGTGAATCTGGAATGACCATCTTAGTAATTACATATTCTACCACAGAATGTACATATCTACATCTTAGTCTTTGTGTGCAAACAGATAAGGCTTGGCCATCCTGTTGCTCCAGCCTTAAAACAGCATCATTCCCTTTACATCATGAAAGTTAATTACACCAACACCCAACTACAGAAACGGAGTAGACAATCTGGACTGTTTTTTTGCCTATGCCTGTCTACATATGTTGATGTATGTCTGTATGCACACATACCCATGAACATTCATATTACACTGAGATAAAACATGAACAGAACAATGAGGATTTTGTCATCTTTAATACAGTCCTGTTATATATAACCTTGCAGCTTAAATATAAGTTTAAACCTGAATCTCTCACACGCATAAAGATATATACTTATTTATAGCTACAGCAATAGGGAGGCCGCTGAGAAAAGTAGAACATCTTTGGAAAAAGTGGGTGGTGATAATGCAAAACAGAATCCACTTTTCAACTTCACTGGCATCTCTGGTCTATGAAAACTGTGAACTTGAATCCCCTTTTTCTGCCCAGTGGAATTCTGTGAATCATCTAACATAACCCTGTCTTAGGGAATTCTTATCTGACCTATCCCCTCAATTGCACTTCAGGAGTTTGGCTGCATTCTGGCCATCGGAAAATTGTAGGAGGAGGAATGGAAATGGACTCCTTCTCACTTTGTGTTCTCATACAAGCAAAAGAACAGCAGAAAGCAAGGCAGTGCTGGGCATGGAGTTCAAAGTTTCCTTGCCTCACACCGGGTGAAGATCTCTGAACTCTGCTATGACTGCTGGAAATACGGAGATACCGTCTCAGAGCTGAGGGTGCCTTACAAAACACAGAACTGCTCAGCCTCCCCCCACTGTTTAGTATCTGTGGCATAAATTTTGCTCTCGTTTCATAATTCAGGGAAAGGGAGTAAATTCACTATTGGGAAAGTCAGTCAGCTAAAAGACTAGTGACTCAAAGTTTATTACTCACTGAAAGGGAAGTAAGCGCTTGAGAACAGGTCATATACTGCTGGGCCGTACCCAGGAGCGCCGTGTCGCGTGTACCAGCACGGCAGTATCAGATAGAGCAGAGGGCAGGGTCTGTCTGCAATAAAGGTACACTTGACTGGAACTGTGTTAAAGCTTGATGGCAAACGCATTGCGGTTTGTGGCTTATTCAGCTCCATCTTCATCTCTATTTTTTTTTCCTCTAGCCTTTCTTCTGTAAGGGTCTTCAGGGAAGATTCATGTATTCTGCATTATAAGCTTTAGCAAAGAGTAATTCAAGATGTTTGTTATACACAGTTATATAGTTTCTCATAGCCGGTAAGACATCATAGGTTGTGGTTTAATGTGTAAATCATGTGTCCGTCGTAGGTATTTTGCATGTTATATCATATTTCTATATGTAACTGCACAGACTATTTAGAGGCTCTTTTCATGTATCCTCAGCCCCTTGTTGTTCCTCTCAGCTCACAGTAACTGCAAGAAAAATAAAGCTGCATCTGCCTCCTCACAATGAAGGTGATGGGAAATGGGAAACAATGAAAGGTCCAGGCCTGACTCTCAACTTGCTGAACATTGCAGGTGAAATCGCATTTCACTGCAGTCACCACGAGGCCTGCCACTTTCTTCAGTAGCACCAGAATTTCACCTATGCGCATCTTGTTTGGGCTTTATCCAGGCACTTACATCATACCAGCCATGCTAGTTTTAACTACAGCTTTAAAATACTGCAAGCTAATTTCAATACTTAATGCTACATTAGAAAGGCTCAGTAAATGTTATGAACATGGAACAGGCCTCCTGTGCCTGCCTTGTGTAGGCAGAGACTTTGTAAAGGCAGCTTACACTTGGGCAGGCTGTGCAAACTGTTCAGCTGTTAAGGAATTTTGCTGACCTCTTGTTTAAGTTAACTGCAGACTTACAGGGAGATTTGTAAAAGATCACTGCTTCTAATATGTTCAGTTTATAATCGAATAACTTGTTCACGGCTCACCCAAACCTGTCAGGCATGAAACGTTTTCTGTGGATAAGGCAGATAAAACAGTTGTATTCACTCCCGTTCCCCGACCTTAGTTGGGCTGTTGGGATTTTGCATGTTGAGTCAGGCAGAGAGAGCACTTGAAGAATGGGGTTAAAACTAAGTCCCACTTTTTGTTCTCTCTCAATGATTTTCAATCGATTCCAACCTCTGCTATTGTCAGCTCAGCACAGATCCACTGTGAAGTTTGCTTTTCTCTGCCTCTTACATTACAGCCACTACCAAGGACTTTGCAGCGCTAGAACCATCTGACAATTTTGTTCAGGCAAGAGAGACCCAACATTGCTGCTCCACCGGCACAGCAATGTTCACAGAAGTAAAATCATGGTGGTGCCATTGAAATTAATAGTTATGACTTGCTGGATGTGCTGGGAAAAGATCTGCTGAAACAGAGGGAATCGACTAGGTAGTTTCACCTTGGGAGCAGCTGTATCCCAGTCTGGAAACCTTGCATGTTGTACTGATGCTCTGATGTACTCATCTGTGGGGCCTTGCACACATACAGAAGACGAAAAACATCCTTAAACATAGAGATGGCACAACAAAGGTTGGCTTTCAACACAGCAAATATGGGAGGAGGTGTTCCCACATCCTCTGGAAGAAGTAGGAGGCCCCACAGAAGCAGGCTATGGGTCTAGCACAGCACGCAGACCACCAGCTGAAACGTTTCGTCTACAGTGGCAGACTGGCAGCATGACATATCATGTTATCATGACTGTGGTGATAAAAATATAACTGGGGAATATATGAATTATATCCTACTATCTGAAATCTCTGCAGGCCCAGTAACTAAGCAACCTCTAAACCTTTGCATTCCTCATTAGAGTAATGCAAGCCCATTAACTTTGCTTGGACTGATAAGGGTCAGAATTTAACCCAGTATTTCCGAGTTGGCTTTCTTTTTCCATTGCTGCCAAAAGTCACACATGATTATCCCACAGGGTACCAACAGCCAAGTGAACACCCAAAGGAACCCAATGTAGAATGGCCCTGGGTACGTCACCTATGTCACCCTTTTGCTTCCTCTCTCTTCCCTATGCCACTGGGGCTATGTCTGCACGCCTCCCTCCAACCCTGTCCAACCCCCTAAGCAATAAAAATGGAATCAATTAAAACAAAGCAGAAGATGAAGTGAAATGGAAGCAGCAGAATGCTTGCCAGACGTCACCAGGTGTTTCACTAATACACTCCATATCTTGCCTTCAGTTTTTCTATTTCAGCCCCATTCAACAAAGCGTCCTTATTAGGATACAATCCAAACAAGTACTTAAATGCCTACTTAAATGCTGTCATTAATACAGATGGTTTAAATACTTTTTCTGAATTAAACCCTTTAACTGTAAGCTCTTCAGGACAGAAAGAATGCTTTAGTTTTGGCTTACACAGAATTGAAAAATCAGATGGAAGAATGCTCTTCATGGCTGCATTAGTGGCTTGCTGACAGCACACACAAAAAAGGAAATACCTTCTCACTTCCTCTCAACTTTGTGCTTTGGATGTTAAAGAAGGAGCAGACAACAGAAAACACTTACAAATCTCATCAGACAGACCACTAAGCATATGCTCAGAGAAAATCCACGGAGCTGCCATTTCTGGAACAGAATTACAATCATTCAACGTCAGAGTCTTCACTTGTACAATAGGAAAAGTGCTGCTCAATCCATCCCGAAAGACATTAATATGATTTGTTGCTTGCCTAGTGCTTTGAGATAAAGAGTCCTCTCTATGCCAATACTAAAATTACCAGAACCTTTTTTTTCCTGATTCTCCAAGCGTTGTTCATGGCCTCCTCCTGTGGGTGGACTGCCTCCTCCTGACAACAGCCGAGTGCAACTTCCACCAGTGCCTGTGAGCAGCACTCCTACAGAAGGCAAAGGGGCCACCCCAAAGCAACCACAGATGATCCAGAAGGGTTTCATGGACCCAGCACCGCTCCCGAGCCTCGCTGCCCTTAAAAGGGAGTGTGCTCAAGTCAGCATTTTTTGAGTCGGGAATTGCATTTTCCCTCCCTTTCCTTTCAATCATTTAATTAAATCTTTGGTAAAACAATAACAAACAGCAAAACACCCCCGCCCTCCCATCTTCCATTTCCATGGCAGAAAGTAGAGCAGACGTTTTGATTAGGCAGCCTCCCTCCCAGCTGTGGGAATTCATGAATGCAGCAAGGCCACGAAGAATATGTGCATATTGTACACTTAAGCACACACAGGACCCTGATCGTGGTGTCATGTTTTGTGTCATTTTAATGACGCACAGCCCTGCTAGCTTCCCCCCCTCTGAAGCTTTATGTAGGAGGCATAATTATGTAATAAAATTCCTGTTTCTGCAGCATTCGCCCTGTACCAACACAGAAATGCAGCCTTTATTATTCTTCCCAGCTGGTAGGCACTGGATTACTAGTGTTTTAACCCTCTTTGCACTAAACCCCCAGTTTGATTTCTGACTCGCAACAGCAGGAGAAACAGCCGCTGATCATTTCTGTTCTCTCCACTTGTGAGGTTGATTCTTGGCCTTTGAGATCATTTTTATCAGCTCATAAAACACCTGCTTCTTAAGGATCCAATCTATTTCCTGGGGAAACCTTTAGTCATTGTGGTTGAGTTGCTTCCAGGACAGGTATGCCTCAGCCTCCGGACAGAACTACTTGACCTGGTTTTACACCGTGACTGCAACCGAGAAGGATGGCACGCACGCATGCACGCTGCAAGAGGACAAAGGTACAACGGAGCGGTACGTTATGCTCCTCTGCTGACTACAGGGCCTCCGTAAAGGTGAGACCCTAGGTATGTGACTGATACCGAAAGGGTAACTTCCTTTGGCATCTTGGTTTCATTCCTTGAAAGAGCAGGGGCCACGGGCTCCTGTGACACATCTTCCCTTGCTGTGAGGAGCCTGGTTGCTAGGCAGTCTTTGTTTCTGAAGAGCACGGCATGGGTTTGCTTTTCAGTACCCTGCTTGCTGTTACTCAGGGGTGCAGCCATCGTGGAAGAGCTCTTAAGCAAAACACGGACTGAAATCTCACTGAGATAGGAGCTAGAGGCCAACACACCTTATTTTGGTGTCTTTTTGACCAAATGGAGCGCCCGTAGAGGGGGCATCCACACCCAGACAGCAAGATGGCGATCACCCAGAAAGAGAGGGCCTCTTGCATTCCCAGATTTACGCTTTTCAGCCAAGACATTAAAGACACTTTACAGTGAAGGTTTCCGAGCCAGATGCTGCCAAGCTCACATCTGAATGGGCAAGCATTTACAGTTAATTACCAAATAACCCCTCTTGTGGTACTGGAACTCCCACGGATGATTTGGAAAGGGATCAGGTACCTGGGAACGTGCACACGGCTGGAGCAGCCTCAAGCAAGATCATGTCTTGCCGTCTCCCTCTAGTGCCTAGCACCAGAGACCAAAGCATGCCCCAGGACAGCTGGGCAAGGAGGTGCAGGGGTGCTCACACGGCTCCTCTCCCCGTGCCGCAGAGCGGAGCCTGTTCCAGCCCCGCTAACGCTGTCCTGGAGCCCCAGTTCTTCCACGCCTGGGAAAGCGAACTGCCAGCTGAGCTACATCACGTCTGACCCCCATACTTCCAAATCGCCTCCCCCCGGTGCAGCGACTCCCAGAGCCTTCCCGCCACCTCTCCTCACTGCAGTGATTCTGCCAGGTCAGCTAGCAAGAGGGGACAGGATTTGGTCCCTCGATGAGGTACTTGTTACAGAGAAAATCAGCCAGCGGCAGGAGCACGCCTGGGAGCAGAACCTGAATTCTGCAGGCTTCAGAGCAGAATTATGCCCCAGCGTTGTGCATCGGTATATCATTTCCACAATTACGATTCACAGCAGCTTTCGTACTAGAGAACATGGCTGTCGCCACTTTAACAATACTCGTTCATCAACCCTGACTGACCTTCATTCGCAATCTCCCTGAGCAAGTATTTCCAGCTACCTGTCTGTGGTTGACTTGAAACACCCAGCAGCCTAATTCTGGGATACAGATACCTCTCTAACCGTTTATTCACATGGAGCTGTGAACACAATACATAATCTTCCCAATAATCTGCACTGAGTAAGGCCTGCTGAGTCACAATCTTGATTTTTCTATAGGCATAAATTTTCACAGCCCACCACGGGCACAGCATAAGCAGTTCCACAGCAGCACAGACCAAAAGAATAACCTCAACGCCAAGGAAGGAGCGGTGCTTTATCATCATGACCTGAATGCCTAAAAACAATGAGGAGTTGAGGACAAGACCATCGTCCCCCAACGCTGTCCCCCCGCACGCTGACTAACCTGGTCAGCCTTACTGCTCCCACCAGCTCTCCTCCAGGAGGGCTAACGGGGAAGACGATCCCTTGTTGGTTACTGGTGTCCCGGGCCATTTGTGCTGCTAGGTAATGGCGCTGTCATCTGCTTACCCTGGATCAGGTGCTATAAATACACTTTCGCTTTCATCAGCAACCTCAGTTAACAAAGTTCCCCACAGCATGGAACTCCAAGAAAGTCTGCATTCTTAAATAAAGTTATAGACAGCTGCAAAACCTTCAGCTCACCTCTCCTTTCATTCCTGTGACCATTTGTTTTTGTTATGTAAAAATGTTTAATGGGGGGAGGAGGGAGAGGAAAGAAAACTTTAAAAAATGAGGAAGACGAATTCTGCCCTTTCTCATTCTACAGCTTCCCCTATAAACACACACTTAAATAAAAGGTGGGGTTTTTTTTTTCCCCCTGAGCCGTGCCACGAGAGAGAGTCTGAGACTGGGAACAGGCAACAGAAGAAAAGATGATCTGACCTTTGCCTATAAACAGCTTGGGAGGAGCGGGGGGGGAGCTCAAGAAGGTTTTTCCTCCTGTGAAGCTTCAGGCAGCCACAGGAATGTATCTCTAGGAACAGGCTGGCTGCGTAAACTGGATAGAACAAGTTCAGAGCAGTGTTGCAGCTTGCTCTGACGCCATGTCGGAGGGGGAGAGGGAGGGAGCGTTGCAGCTCCAGAGGCGAGCAGCTGCTGCGGGGCCGCCGCTT
Organism: Ciconia boyciana; assembly: GCF_034638445.1. NCBI lineage: Eukaryota > Metazoa > Chordata > Aves > Ciconiiformes > Ciconiidae > Ciconia > Ciconia boyciana. The sequence goes on along the minus strand of NC_132938.1, from coordinate 71,279,024 downwards.
GCACCGCAGCGAGAGCACGGCACAGGGCAAGCGCTGGTGGAGCCCGCAGCTGGAAGGGGGGACAGCTTCCGATGGCAGGATGGCAGGCGTTTGCTTCTGGAGCTGCTGCTCCATCTCGAATCCGTGCGCTGGAGCGGCGTTTGTTGCCACGGCTTGGCTGTGGTCGTGGAGAAGCTTGGGTAGGGCTGGGATCAGGCTGAGACATGAAGCCGTGTCCCTCAAAAAGCAGGGCTGGGATAGCAACGTTTCCACTTTCTAATGATAAGTCTTATGAACTTTGTATAACAGGAAGATCAGTGTGGGTGTATTTATGTTGAAATTAACTTAAGTTTAATCACATACAGCAAATAGTTGGTTTTCTGTCTACTTTAACAGAGTCTGCTTCCTCCAACGAAAGTACTTGCCTGAACTTGAATGTTAATTCAGATTAAGGTAGGATGTGAAACTAAAGCACAACTGTTGATCCTGAAGAACTGCAACGGTGGGTGTCCCCCCGTGGAACAAGAAGATATTGATCCAGTTTGGTTTAGCTTAGCTAAACTGGATGACAGCGTAAGTCACACTTCTGAGAGGTCCCTGAAACCACCAATTCCTTGCATGGGTAAATTCTTATTAACAGATGTAATTTCTATTATGTACAGTTAATGAAGTAGGATTTTTTTTTTCCTTTTGAAGTGGTAAAGAAAAAGGAGATTTTACTACTCTAACATTTCACTGTAGAAGCCCAGATTTACTTTGTTGGGGTTTTTTTGCGTGTGGTGGGGGTTTTTTTTGGCTGAAGAACTGCCCACACTTGCGAGTGCAGTTTGACCTGCTAAGAGGATGCAGTTGTTGCTGAGTTTGGTCAGGGCTAGGACCACTGTGCAAGGACAGCAGCTGACACCCACGGCTCTGTTCTGGGATGTCTAACCTCAGCGCTTGCTGGCCAGGCCAAAGTGAACGTGCATACTGCCGATAAGCAGTGTTTTATGGCATGGAGCTTGTAGTTTTATACTGCCGTTACTTAACTAACTTCCACGGAGGTAACACTGTTATGAAATAGAGAAAGTGCAAGGCGAATCAAATCCAGCAGTTCTTAGATGGAGCCCAGTGGAATGTTTTTTCCTCTCAGTTGCACTAGAGAAACCCTGGAGCATCCCTGTACAACAGGCCCCTGCAGATATGGACTTACACTGGTACTAATGACTTTCAACTTGGTCCAGGTGTTTCAAACACCCTCCAGGAAGATAAATTTATATTCATTCTACAGATCCCATTGGCGATACAACCTGATGCACCAAGAATCTAAATGACATGCCCAAACCTATAAAAGCCAGTAGAGAGAAGGTAAGGAATACCAAGTCTCTTACGGAAGACGAGAGAAGTTATCTGAACTCTACACTGTCAGTTCTATGCATACTCCATACAAAAAAGCCAAACAAACCCACCAAATTATTTATATTGTTTTAGTTCTTCCCAATCTGGAAAGCAAATCTAGTAATTAAAATATTTTTGCTTTCAATTTACAAATGTTAAAGATCTGGTTAAATAGTATATATCTGTAGTTGTAAGCAATGCTTAGCTTTTTCATTAAACAGGACTATAATAAAAGTTTTTATGTTGTAAGTATATTCATGTGCAAATACATTTCTCCTGCAATGGTTAATCTGCAGGAAAGAAGAAGGGAACATGTGTAATTAGCACAAATGTAATCAGCATAAAATGATGGGAAGGGAAGACAAATGAAAGTGCTTTAGAAAGACTGTTGGTAATGGTGTGCTATTTCAGATAAAGATTTTTTTCCATGCTTCCCTTCCAGGTTAGATTGCGTTTTCTCTCTCAGTAAGTTTAGAAAGCCTGGGCCAAATTCTGCCTCGGTGTCATTCCACCTGGATTGATTCTATCAGGATGAATTTAGCTTAGTGCTTCAAAATCATGCTTCGTTTCTTTCTCAGGTAAATCTGAATATAAATTATGAAACTGAAGAATGAGATAGAGCAGAGCTAAGTAACTTGAAAAACAATGCATCTCATCTTTCAGGCTTTAATCAGGCAAAACTCCAACACGAGTTGTACCTAATTAGAGGTAGGGTTTTTCTTCCCTTTTTAAGAGCCACATTACCCGTTTCTTTTCTCTCTGTTTCACACTCGCTATTCTTACAATTAACATTTATAAGCACTATAATGGAAATACATTAAAGATGAAAAAAATCCTTTTCAGGATGCCTTTTCGGCTGTTTGTGAATTGCCAGCTTCGCTGGTCCTACCGTCAGCTTCTACGCTGACTGCAGACTCACTGCCCAGAAACAGCCAGCTACAACACAGTGCCACTGTGGTTACACAGCACTAACTGGCAGGCAAGTTTGGGCAAGTGCTGTCTCCAAAACCATTTTTATTACTTATTATTACTCTTTCTTTTTCAAAATACAGTTCACAAGTTTTCATGTCAACTATGTCCTCTTAAAGACCGTGGTTGTCAGCTTGTTTGTCTTCTCTTTTTGTCTTATTTTACATGCTCTGGCTTCACGTTTTCTGTAATGACCACTTACATAGCTGGAGTTTACTATGTTACCAAAACTGCAAAAATTTAAAAAGGCTTTAAGCATTAGAACTGAATTTTCTTCCCAGTTGTGTGAGGATATCCTACTGTCAGGCAGGTGTTTAAAAACAAACAAACAAAAAACCAAACACCAAAAAACCCAACAAAACCCCAAACAAAACCAACCAATCCAAACCAACTCAACAAAAGCAAACCAACAAAAACCCCCAAACCACTCATTAAAAAGATTTACAGATTTCAAAAGAACTGTTCAATTGAGAATTGAAAGGTGCACCACCACCACTTTTAACTTTTTTTTTTTTAAATTCTGTCTGATGCACAGCCAGATAATGAACGGACTTGAAATACCTGAGATAATAGCTATTATCTCAGCTATTATCTAAAAGAGCTATTTTAAGGAACAATGGTGAAATAAAAACCACCTCTGAAAACTTTTTTCCAAGTCATTTAAGTTTCTTTTCAGTGCTATGTAATATTTTTCCCTTCCACTACGAAAAAACAGACACACGCACAGACTCACACATGACAAAGTGATCTCTGTAGGAATCAAGGTGACAACTGGAGATGAGGCAGTAACGCAGAGAGCGCAACGGAGAAACGCACTGGGCTAATGATTGCCCTCTGCTACAATGCAAGCAGGTGGCTCCTCACTCTGAGGCCACATTTGGCTGTTTGGGAGGTGGGTGAAGCCACACGTGTGCGCAAACTCCTGCTGGTGCTATTACACACGGCGGTGGCGGGGAGGAAACGGCTCCACTCCAGTGAGCATCCATCCCCCGGGAGGGGGGATTAAGTCCAGAATCCTTCTGTCTGCTTGGTAGGAGTACACACCAAGTTCTGGCAGATCAGATTTCATCCCTGCTCTAGTAAACAGGGCCTACATTTGCCATTTCACCTAGGCGGAAGCCTAAAATACAGAAACTATATCCTGTAGTCCCAGAGACGGGCAGCGTGTGCCCTTCCCACCTTAATAAACAGGGCATATCATCATCAAAGGCCCTTCTGGAACGGGGCTGAAGGTGTTTAAAACTATCGCTCCTTCCATCAGATTTACGGTTCCCACACTCACCGTCACCTCATTTATTGCCAGGTGCCTTTCTGCAAAATGGGAAGTTTTGCTTCGAAGGCCCACTAAGAAATCTAGAGGGGCCGGAAAGTTAAAGCAGAAGCCATGGCAACAAAGGGATAAACTGGAGTGACTGCTCCCATAGGAAAAAAAAAAAATAGCCTGAGAGTAGCTGTCCAATGAGGTTTGCTGCGTGAGCATAAGGAACAGGCTGGGAAGCTGCAGAATATAAAGAATTCCTGCTGTGTTTCCCCCAATGTGTCTCCTTTATATTCAAGAGTGTTCACGAAAACAGTTTCTGAATGCATTAGCTTTTCACATCTGGAGACGTGGGTTCAATCGTGCATTAGCCTGTATGTCTCCATTTCTTCCCTTAAAAAGTGTATCCATAAACGAGCAGGTATCCAGAGGAACCCCACAGTAACAGTTGGAGAAAATAATGCACCTTAACTTCCAAACAGGTAGAATCTTGCTACAGGTTTTCTTGTGAACTGCACACAAGCTGTAAAAAAATCTTCTAGTTTTTGGAACAACTCTTTTGAATGTGAGAATGTACAGCCATAGAGCGGTAGAAGTATGGATGAATATTTGTGATTTAAAGTCACACTTAGGGCATGAAACCCCTTACCAGCTCACAGCTACTGAAAAGAGGAGCTCCCACGTTGCCATCTCCTGTCTCTCATTCCTCCCAGCCATAGCGCATAAAACTTACTCTGTGTTGCACCGATTCTTGTCATATCTGCCAATGAGCCATTTTAACTTGTTAAAAGGGTGGAAAGGGGAGGGGGGGGCGGTGAGGGGTGTGAGGGCAGGAAAGCTACACAGATTTCCAGTGGTTTATGGAGTTTAAAAACAAAACAAAACAAAAAAACAACAAAAAATCTCCTGAGATGGCCTAACAATTGACAAAAAGGTGAGGAAGTAGAGACCAGGAGAAGCTGGAAATGGTGGGGAGAGAAACTCACACACAGAAAAAGTATTTCTTTTCTTGCCAGGTTTTTCAGCAAGCCACCTTCGAGCCTTTCGGAGAAGGTTTGAAGCCAACAGAAAAAAGCTGCTTGCTGCACAGCTGTGGAAAAGTGGGCAATTGTGGGTGCAGACCAAAACTAGGAATGGGCTCAATCAGGGATTAAAACAAGTTAATAGACTATAGATCCATCAATTGTTTCTAAACAAGAAGGTCTTTGGCTGAGGAAATTCCTTGACCACTGATTATCAGGAACTGGAAGGATATAAGGAGGATCACTCTCTGCCCCCTTGGGATCTGCTAATGGCCACTACCAAAAATCAGAAGGCCAAATACAACTTGGCACAAAAGCTCTCTGGAAGACACTGATTGTAACTGGGTGTGTCCCACCCAGAAAGGCCAGCAGACCTGCGTTAACTAGCTGAAGCTGTTTCCGGAACAAGGCTATTTTCCAAGCATGGATCAGAGCTAGACATAACCACTGCTGACTTTTTCATGCAAAGGTGACTATTTCACCACTGAGTCTCCTGAAAAGGTTTTCACACGACTATGCCACAAATACCTGAACATATTGTCAAATATTTATTATATGCCTGGGTTTGCTTTATCTTTGGGCACCGCCATCAAAGTCCTTACACTTCAGTGGATGTTTCCCCGCACCGAGGGTTCAGCCAGACTAAGCACTTTGGAAACTCCTCTTGGAAGGTTTCCCAGTTCTTCTCTACAGGCTTGACTGGCAAAACCAATGTTGTATCTCTTTTAAGGGCTGGTAATCAGGCTGCTTAGCCCCTCTTCCAGATCATTACTACTGTTATCGCTCAGTACAGTAGTATGACCTCCAAGGTGCTCTGCTGTTAACGTTTTCCCAGGATGACAAGCCAGCCTTTTCCCCGGTAAGAATTTGCAATTTCTTTGCTTCCTATCTAAAATAGTTTTAAAACCTATAGTATGACTATGACACTCACCCCATGATTACCAGCTTTCCCTAATAGCCTCTTTTGAGAAACTTTATCAAAAACCTTTTAAGAGTGTAAGAAAGTTACCGTATATCTAACATTTCTCCCATTATTCACTATTTTAACTTTTTCAAAGAATTCTAATATATTAGACAAAGTTTACGCTTACAGAAAGCTATGCTGGTTTGTGCCTCAGGTACTTCATAATGACATCTGTAATGACTTTCTTAACAATTTTCTTAGGTACTTAAATGAGGGTCATGAGTTTATAATTCCCTGGATCACCCTTGTCATCTTTCCCACCTCAATAAGAAGAACATTGGCAATCTTCCAGAGTCATCTTATTATAGCTGTAATGATAAATTAAATCACATTTATTTTGGGGTTGTTTTTTCCTGGGAGGTAATTCAGCTAATACTAAAGAAATTAACTACTGACTTCATAGATTAAGGTAGTCCAAATATTAAAAATATTAATACTCTCTACATTTATATACACATATCAGTCAGTCTCAGACTGCTTTAAAAACAAAGCCAATATCTTTATCTCCATTTTGAAGAATAGGCAAATGAAGCATAGACCAGGGCATTATGGGGCAAAGCTACTAGCAGAGTCCAAGTCTCATACTTGTATCACTGTCTGCTAAATCATGTGATTCAATGAGGTCTTATTAAAGTATCTACCTCTGCTCCTGCTAACTCTTTACCTTTACCAAAAGTAATGCTAAGCTCAAGAGGTATCCCTCTGTATGGAAGACCAGTGTAAAAAGTATTTTACATTCTAATTTTCTCTTAATTCTCCCTTGAGCCTCCTGAGCTATTCAGGCTCATCAGCTCTCCAGTGGATTTCTACTATAATTCTGGAAGAAATTACACTTTTTTTTTTTTTTTAAATATATTTGTCCTTTTAACTTCCTTTCATCCATCCTGGTCTCTAGCTATCCTACAAAAGCATATACTTCACTCTACTTGCATGACTCATGTTGAGTTTCCCCCTCGCCAAGCTCCTTCTGTAGCCTGCATAAATATTTGTCCCTTCTCATATAAGCATATTTTTAATTTTCTCTCCTTCTGCTCCTTTCTCTCCCATTTCACTATAAAGATAAGTGTCATCATTCTGTGTGACGCTTTTATTCATATAAACATCTAATCATATTCAGTAGTACCAAGCTGATGGATGCAGAGATACCCTGCAGCCATCAGTTCCATGGAGTAAGCAATTAGGTTCTTAATTTTTTTTTCTGGGCCAGATCCTCAAAATGGGCTAAAACAGAGCCATTCAGTGCAGCCAAAGACTACGGGAGAAGCTGGTCTTCCTCGTATTAAGTCAACGGATTACTCCACCTTGTTTCAAGCTCTTTTCAGTTAGTTTCTTCAGTCTTCTATTCTGGTAATGGCAAGCTGATATTCTTTCATTTCTCTTTCCTGAAAAAATCCTTCTTGACGCTAGGCATCACATTAACATTAATAACTTCGGTGTACATAGCATCTTTTATCTAGAAGGATCCCAAAGAGCTTTGGAAACTCTACACAGTTTCATTCACTGAAGTGACTCATCCATGAACAGAAGGAGGATATACAGCAGCTGTTTATCAGCACATGGAAACACAGTGCACAACAGGATGGGAGTTGCAAACTGACAATGGAGTGAGAAGTTAGGTGAATAAAATATAATTACTGCACCTGGAATTGGGTTGGACATTACTGTTAACACCCTTTTTCTAGGAAAAGTGTCATGGGATAGCTACTACTTATTAACATTTTTCAAATTCTTGAGTAAGCATTTCATCCAAAATACACAAGGCGAAATTTCAGCTCTTGCTCCAGTGCTTGTGTACCAGGGGAAAAGGGAAGGGAAGGGAAGGGAAGGGAAGGGAAGGGAAGGGAAGGGAAGGGAAGGGAAGGGAAGGAAGGGAAGGGAAGGGAAGGAAGGGAAGGGAAGGGAAGGGAAGGGAAGGGAAGGGAAGGGAAGGGAAGGGAAGGGAAGGGAAGGGAAGGGAAGGGAAGGGAAGGGAAGGGAAGGGAAGGGAAGGGAAGGGAAGGAAGGGAAGGGAAGGGAAGGGAAGGGAAGGGAAGGGAAGGGAAGGGAAGGGAAGGGAAGGGAAGGGAAGGGAAGGGAAGGGAAGGGAAGGGAAGGGAAGGGAAGGGAAGGGAAGGGAAGGGAAGGGAAGGGAAGGGAAGGGAAGGGAAGGGAAGGGAAGGGAAGGGAAGGGAAGGGAAGGGAAGGGCTCTCCTTCATGAAAGCTCCTGTGATGTGGCAACAGTAAAAGCCAGCTCTACAGCTCACTTCAAGGTCCTCCTTGGAGGAGTTTTCAAGCTGTGATATAAACCAAGCATCCCAGGAAATGCACATCACTGGGCCCCTACCATCCAGGATTGCAGACCTTCTGGTAGCGCTGTGGTCCTGTGGCCAGCGCAAAGGATCCCAGGGCGTACACTCACTCATGAGCATATGGTGGCTTACTTGGGACAGCTGATCAAGTTACTTGCTACATGGATCGCCATGTGTCTTGTAGCCAATCCTGACTTGCAATAACCACCCCATTTTTAGGTAGGTAGACACCAGATTCAGTATACCTAAAAGATCAGGCTGTAAACCACAGATTCAAAAGCTACCGTGAGCAGCTCTGCCACCCATACAGCAGAAGTGCAGCAAATAGCTCAGGGTGATATCTTGGCCAGTTATCCTAATGTAAGTCATCTCTACTCATGTGTCAGACCACTAGGCTGTGTAAATAATGTTGAAGTTGCTTCAACCTGCCGATCAGCCCAAGATCAGGAGCATGCAAGAGCAGTTTAATTCTGCTCCATCCTGTACCTTTCTTAAAAACAGACATTCCGTGTAAGCTATCCTTTTCCTTTATTCTTCACCATGCAGTTAACACTACAACACCTGGACATAGACTCAAGGCACTTAAGCCGTAGGTACCCGAGTGTTATGCTTTGTAAGTGTCATGTTTTTCAGTAAAATTACCACTTTTCCTTCTCCCCCTACAATTAGTCATATTAGCGTCTCCCACCAGTGACCTGCCCAGCCTAACAATTTAAAGATGAGATGAGACAGCATTTCACAGTACAGTGTAACCACATCCCTTTCTGAAGATAGCTACTGGAAGAGAGAAAATGAGCCATCAAAACGGGCCAGCCATATTTACTTCTAGAATGAAATCTTGTGTTAGAACTCAAGACAGCCTTTCTCTTGAATGCTTCAGAAAACTAAAACCAACCCCATTCCAAAATGTTATTGTTTGGGGTCCTGACAGATTCCTTACCCACTCCTACAAGCTATGTCCTGTATCATTTACAACCTGTTTACATTAGTAGGCAGATGGAGCCATTATTGCCCTTCTGGCTGATTTTGCTGGCTCTTTAAACTCTTCTTGAGATGCTGCACTTGCTATCACTGCTTTGATCCAGAGACTGACAGCACACTACTTACTGCTGCAGCTTTACTGTCTGTCCCGGAATTTTTATCCCTGCCGTTTCTCTACTTTATAGTCCTTCATGCTGAAACACTCCTGCAAGGGAGCTCCTGGAATCTTTTATGCAATGCATTACTTTTCCACAGGTAAAACCAACCTGGGTTTTCTACAGAGTTTGTTAAGTGCCAGTATTACAATATTCATTGCCCACACTGCGTCTCAGACATGCCAGTCCAGTCTGTTCTGCGATAGCATCAGAGTTTCTAGCTCCCAGACTCTCTTCTACTCGGTCTTTAAAAATCTATTGAAGAAGGAAGTTTTGGTTGTCACTTATGAACATTAGTGTCCGAAGCATCTTCACTGGTTTATACTGCAAGGCAGGATGGAAACACACTGAGGAAGCCCAGTCAGAGTCTTCCACACTATGACTAGCGTTGAATCTCAAGCTGTAAAAATTAATTTCCAAATTAAGGGTAAATTATATACACACTGAAAAATAAACTACTCGGTAAAACAAACATGCATATCTTTTGTCCATTTAAGTTATTGCTGCCAGAGTTTTTCTTCAGTTGTGAAGGAAATATGTCATCCCCTAAACGGGTCAGTGCAAAATGTACATTTTTAATTTGTAAGCATCGAGATCTACAGCTTATCAGGAATACTAAAACCCATTTCTAACTTGCAGCTAACACTACATCACCTTGTATTATTTCTCTCCTAACAGCTCCCACCTTAAAAAAAAAAAAAGGCAGCTAGTCAATCTTAGGAGACGACATGACAAATGACACACATTTCAATAGGATTTAACAATAAACAGCCACCTCAACAAAGAGAAGCCTTCCCCCACCTCCCCACTAAAGCAGAATCAGACAAGAAACTAAGTGAGACATGTTAACAGAGAAGCATTCCAATTAACGTGTTACAGCTCCTTTAAAGCGGAGACCAAAGGGGGCTGCTGCTCAGGATGCTGGAGGCTGCAGAGCAGTAATTGTCACTTAGGCACTTAACTCCCCGCCGCCCGGCTCCCTCGCAGCCTGGTTTATCTCTCGCCAATTACTGCTGTCATTTGCATTTCAATGTGCGCCACCAGGAGCCAGGGCAGACGCACCGGCCGCAGGACGCGCAGCAGAGCCAAGCGTTTCTTGAGGCAGGCTGCTGCCACGCCGCGCCGCGCCGGCCGGGGACCGGACCGCCCGGCCCCGCGCTTCGCACGAAGGCGGGCTCAGGGGCGGGGCAGGGCGCCCGCTGCCGTGCCTGCGCCCACCCCGGCTGCCCGCACGGCCGGCGGCTGCGAGGCCACCCCAGCGCAAACCGAGAGGCGGCAAGAAGCCTTCGGGAGGAGTTCCCGCCACGGGAAGGACGCGTGCCGGCTGCCGGCGGCGCAAGCCTTCTTTCCCGTGCGTCTCCCGAGGATGGTTTTGGCATCTTCCACTCAAAATGCATTCGCGCTGCGAAGCTGCGCGACAGGCAGGCTTTGCGTGCTTCACCGCTATTATTCTCTAGTCCTTGTGCTCTTGTGGCACCTACAAGCACCGGCTGTGCGTTGAGGCCCGCGATGCTAGGTGCGGTATGGAAGCAGCCTGTGTCACGCACCCTCCGTTTAAGAATGACGCCGGAGGTACACAGGTGGGAGTCAGAAAGCGCTCTCCAAAAAGGAGAGGGACAGGTTGGCTTTGCTGCTGTGAAAGAGATCCGTCTCAGAGGATGGCAATGAAAGGTCCTTTCTTGAAAACGTAACAAGTGAGAAATGGAGCCTGCAGTATGGGCCCAGTAGATGTAGGAGCCAATCTTTAAGGAAAACGACAAGAAGGACAAGGCTGGGAAGGACCTTCACCATAAAAGCAATTATTCTGTGCCTGATGCAAATAGCAAAGGGAGCACCCAGTGAGGTTATTCAAACAGCACGGGTCACGTTCAAAGAAACAGGATGAAATTATATATACACACACATATATAAATATATATCTCCCTGCTGCTGCATTCTGTGTGAGAAGAGGCAAAGACAGGGAAAAGTATGTCACAATGATTTAGAAGTGACACTATGAGAGCCTCAACAAGAGCTTGCTGAGATGCCAGAAACAAAACTAGTATCTTCAGCAAGATGAAAGTGTATCTGCTCAGTTGTCCTAGAGGGGGAACTACAGGCTATGGCTAAGCCATTTCCACGAAAGATGCCAGAAGTAAAGGCCAACATTTTAACTTGGAAGAAAAGGAGGCGGTGTATTACAAAGGAGCAGACGTGAAGGTCATGTGCTATGGACAGTGGCTCAGATTTTTTTCCTGCATGTGTGATTGCCCTGATAGGCGGTACAGAAGGAGATAAAGGATACCTGCACAGAAAACTTGAGTGAAATGAAGAGGTTTCTCTAAAGCACAAATTCAAAAAAGCAATCACAGAGAGAGGAAGAACAAGGAGTGGACAGAGTCATGGGAGACAAAGGAATCCCTACCAGGGAACAGAAAGCGTACTTGAGCAGGTTGAAGGTACTGGATTGCTCAAGGAGGAACGAGGACGGAACAAGGGTTCTCGGCTAGGGAACGGTCATGATGCGTGTTGGTGGTGTGCTATTACTTGACCGCACAGAGCTGGGAGTGGATGTGAGAGGGTCTAGGATGAGACTGGGGAGGCTGGAAATCCAGAGGACGACTGCTGACTGCATACTCAGCGGAGGAGAGATGAAAACACAGCACTTGCAGCTATTCATACCTGTTGCTTTGCTTCCTAGACAGTGCAGCTAATGGATTCCCTTCCCTAAAGGCTGAAGTCTGCCTACCTGCAAAGTATCACAACTGAAATTTACCACCCAGTTTTAGAGGGGTTTCAGCTCTTTAAACAATCCATGTACTTAATAGTATTTGGAGCTCAGGGATCAGTCTTCCTAGCCGACAGAAAAGTCGGCGCTGCCTCCATTTGTCACCCTGCTCTGTGACATCTCATCACCACACGAGGTGCAGCAGATACCCCTGAGGAGAGGGAAGCACCGCGCTAGCTAGATCTAATTCAACATGGCCGCTGTAACTGAAATAGGATTTCTTCTGATTTCTGCAGCCAAAAAGAATCAGATGTACAGAACCATCGGTTTTTGCTGACAAGATGCATTTCCATGGGTTTTCCCATGAGGGAGAGAATTAAAAAAAATTCTGTGGGCAACTCAGACTGTCCACCCACTGCACAAATGGAGCGGGATACAAATAGCCAGCAAGTGCAGAACAAATGCTACCTCCTACTTGAGAGTGTGTTAAGGAAAGGTTGTTTGTCACTGATGAGCTGCAATCATAGGGCTATAAACTATCCATAGCATATCTGAGAAGCATTTTGCTCCACGCTAACCAAAGAAAATCAGAGATAAAAATCAAACCAAAACAAAAATACACTGCATGTCTTTTCTTCTTAACTAGCCACCCGAAAAGCAACGGAAGACTAAGATTTGCTGTGACACCTAGATTGCTGCTCCCAATTAAGAAAAGCACGCTGTAAAGCTCACACACACAGAGCTTATTTTCCCCAGCCATCAAGACCTCTCTCCTTGGAGAAAAAGGAAAGGATATTTAAATAAATAAGCCAAAGCAGCTTCTAAAAAGTAAGTAGCCAGAGCGTGAGCTATGGTTAATTGAAGGCCAACACAAAAGTAATTTGCCCTTTCTTTTGTTTCTTTTTAAGTGTTTTTAAACATGGTGGGGTTTTTTTTTTTTTTTTTGGCTGACTGTATATTTGAAACCCTCCGTATTAATAAGCTGATCAGTTACTGGCTCCCTATCTGCTAAACTGAGCCAACAAACTGCTCTTTTCTCTTTTGTCTCCAAGCCAAAAGAAACTCTTATGGGGAATAAGTTCTTCCCCTCCCCCTGCACTGAGTCACAACACAATGGTGATTTGGAAACCTTCCATTTATCACCAGGCACAAAAATGCTAAGCCAGACAGCAAATAAGGGTTTGAAACAGGGTCTTTGGAACAAAAACTCCCACCACCACAGTCCGCACAGCTCCTGACTCAGGCATTCCGCCTCAGAACACCACCGCTGCACAGAGAGCGCTAGCCTTCGGTTTCACTTCGTATTGGTTTGGCTGACCTTGTGTTCTCCCGCAATTCTGTGTTATTAAAGTATGGTTTATTCTGCTACACAATGTAACGCAGCCTTTTGTTTCTTGATTTACCAATCTGGTTCTGCCAAACTCCAAATCTGCATTTGCGAAGTATGCACTTTCCCTGTACTTTTACAAGTGGAACAGTGGTCTGATCCAGGCATCAAATCTGTTAGGTGGAGGAGAAGTTCCACAGAGGGAATTTCTTAAGACAAGCTGAATGACAGCTGGGGAAGAAGAGTCTGCTGGAATCATCTGGGATGACTTCACTGACTGACATTGCTTCTCAAAGTGACACAGCAAGACAGTCTGGACAGTAGCTAAAGACCAAGGCTGGCTCCACATGACTCTGCCCAAATGCTCTACTCCAGGCTTACCCTGTTAACCCTACCTTTAGCAACCGGTCCAGCCAGCTCTCAGATAGCTAAAAGATCTCGGCCATGGAAGGCTCAGCTTCCCATGAGCAGAGCAGCTGAATTAGTGCACATTTGTGGCAGCCTCTGTCACCTCTTTGACTAAAACCTGCTGCTGCTCCCCGTTTCGGTGTCCTTACCATACAAACTGAGGGATGTATGTGCTCCCATCCTACCCAGAGATGACTGCTCCCTTAAGCACACACAGTACCTACCCTGCATGTACCAGCAGGTATGAAACACTCTCCACATGTAGTTTTCTAGAAGGATGTTACATCTGCTCTAAATCAGCCTAGTTCATTGTTTTAGTATCCATCACCACCATCTTCACGTGCACAACACCCCTTCATACTGAATTCTCAGAGAATTACGCTATCTGAACACCAGACAGCATGAACAACAGACAAAACAATAGCTTGACTGGTTAGGTTATGAGCTGTATATTGGGTCCTCCCAACTCAGATAGACTATGGCCTTGGCTGAGTGGCAGCAATTATTTGAATGTTAAACTATAAAAAGCAAGAAAAATTCCACTGAAATCCTGGACCACTTTGAAGTAGAATGCACAATACAGCCAGTTTCCTTTCTGCCTGCCCCACATCCCCAAACAAATACAATGAGTCAGACAGTATGAAAAACCCATCTCTCAGATTACTATTGCATATAGTCTTCTAGAAGTCCATAATAAGAAAAGCACACGCAGAATTGCAACAAATAACTACTTTTTTTTTTAACCCACACAGGACAGAACACCGCTCTTTTGGGACTGTGATTCAGTGTTGCATCAGAGGCAGAGCTCCTTCACGTGCATGCATGTGCACATATCACCTGAAACAGCTGAGAACGTGTACATTTCAGTTTCCCTCCCACCGGTCAGTCAATTTAATTAACAGCGATCATTAATTGCTACAGCAGGCAGAAGTAGCCTGACTATAATTTACATCTTGACAGTAAGCAATCAGCCAGATTTCCAGAGGCAGACAGCATGCACCGATCTTGGAACTTAATTGAAGTTTGGGTGCTTGGCACCTACTGGGTTATATTCCAGTTTCAGACTTGGCCTGTTTTCCAGAATTTCCCACCCTGGCCCCCCCATCAGTCTCTTATTTTGTGGGTCATCAGCTGCTTCTTTTGCTTGAAGTTCCCCCTGCCATTTTCTGCTCTTCTACATCTATGGTTCATTTCCCCCTTCCCACATCTATTGTTGAAACCCTTCGAGCTTATCTTCAATGTAGTGTAGCTCAAGCTGCTACTAATATAAGCCTGATTGTATACGACTGATGTAGGACTCTAGCTTGAGCTAAGTGTTGTCTTTAGCCAAACTATCTGGACCAAAGTCGCAGGCTAAAGCGTGCCTGTTACCAACACTGACTGAACGTGCTATGAAGATCTAGCTATTTAGTGCTATTACTCTAAATGCTTCAACTGATGACTAATATTTTACAACGTAGCACTGACAAGAACTAGGCCACCTTGGAGGAGTTAGCAACTCAGAATATAGGTATCGTGACCTCCACTGCAGTGAAGACACAGTTTGAATATTGATCTCCGTAATTAAACCCTTCTTTCACACGTTATTCCAGTTCCGCAGAAATAGGATTAGATGGAGGTGGAAGATGTTGATGCTTATGGAGCATATGGAGGGTGTGGAGGCAAAAGAGGCACTAAACACAAGTCTCTGCTACATGCTTCAACTCCCTCACTGCCAATGTGTTCAGTTCAAGCAATACTTATTACACATAGTAGATGAAACATTTCTTCAATCCCAATAGTTAATGCATACTCATAAATGAAGAAGAGATGCCTTAATAACTCCAAATCCCATAAGCAAAGCAGCACTACACTGTACATTGTAAACTCTATTACAAGAAAATTAAGGATGTAAAGTCAAACCCTGGGAATATGGCTCAATGTAATTTTTTGCCTGCACATACAATACTTGGCTACCGAATCTGTGAAGTAGCAAGTGCACCAAGTACACCTTTTGAAAGCTGCTTTTTTTTGTTTGTTTGTTTCCCCCAAATGTACAGTTAAGCAGAGAATGCTCCTGCTTTTCATCATCTAGTTCCCTGTCTCAAGGGAACTCAGGAAAATTATTTTTTCCTAGCAAACAGAAGTCTCTAAGAATTTCCAAATCAACCATATATGGTACACCAACTTGCTTTTATTATGGAAGAACAGTTCCAGCACTGATACTCCACTATAAAATACTTCATTCAGTAATTTTGAAACCTAGGTGCCTGAAGTTAGGCTTCCAGAAGTTCCCAGAAGTGTACTTAGGCACAACAAAAGTATTTGCCTGGAAAAAGTATCCTGCGCTGTTGGAGCACGGAGAGGCGAGGAAGTACACCATTCTTTTCTCCTGCCTTGACAAGCACTCCAGCCTCACTACACCCATCCCAAATGCATTGCAAAGGGGTTGTATTAGGTTTTGGTTTGTGTCCCCCCCATCACAGATCACATTCACTCTTCTCAAGCACTCCCTTCCCTGAGAAGCTACTTCTCTTCCCATTCAAGGCTCTTCATAGCCTCTCTCTTCCTCCCAAATCACATTTAGAATTTCACCTCTGATCAGCCCATGGCAGACACTGACCCCTCTCCACTCGTTATACTGTCAAACAAATCTCTTCAAGCTCTTTCATGTGCTCTCATTCACGCCTGTCAGAATCTCTCCATAAACTCTCGTGATTCCTCAAATTCCTCCAGTGTTGGGGTGGAGAACATACTGAGACCATTGCTATCACCTTGTTCAATATCCTGTCACTGCCACTTTGCTTTCTGCCTGCTATCCATCTGTTGTCTTTTTTATACCTGGAACACAACTGTCTTTTTGTACAGCACCTAACATAAGAGAGCCTTGGGCTTTGGCTAAGCTCTTCATACTCTGGTAATACAAGAGAGTTAAAAGCAGCAGTAACAGGGAAACTGCAGAAAGGTTTAATAGATTTGACCACTTACAACACTAACCTGTGGGAGCATATATTAGTCCCATTACCTGTGCTGGCCTTCATCAAAAATAGTTGTACAAAAGCTTCAGAAATCATCACCATCATCATCACCTCCTCTACCACTTGGGCAGCGGCCTTTTTACCTTTCTTCCATTACTGCTAGAAGGAATGGAAAAACTCTGCTGCCGGAATTCTTTACCCTGGTCCCTGAGGGCAGGTGTGTTTTCTTCTTCTTCTTCTTCAGCATATTTATTATTTCCTCTACTGTGCAAGGGTATTTCCAAACAGATAGAAAGGAAGAGTTGCTCCCCCTAGCAGACGATGATCCAAAGGCATACAGAGGACCCGTCAAGCTAGCATGACAGTGATGGCCTACTAAAGCCCAAGCTTTGGTACGTGCTTTTGAAGAGCATAGAAACTCTCAGAGACACAGGATGTCTGTCAGTCCTGGGAATGGACTATGTAATTACTCCATCTTCATTGCAATCCTTACCCATGCTAGCTATATTAAAGCCAGGGTAAATCATGCTAGCCTATACCACAACTACAGCTTCTTGTTAACATGTAAATAGTTTTGGCTTTCCTCTGGCTGGTCCAGGGCACATGTTGACCGGTAAGATCATGCACATGTAAAAGCACATGCTCTGATCCCTTTGTTTTGTGGCACAGCTGCACTCAAACTGACAGCGTGTCAATGTTGGCATCACTGGCAGAACAAAGGAGACAAAGGCTGACACAGGAGAGGGAGACTTGGTTGGGCTCCTGAAGCAGGAATGTTAAAAAAAAATTAAAAAAAAAATAAATCAAACTTTAGGAAAGGATGCACCTGGACCAGAAGTAATTTTTAGAGGAGGAGGCTCTGTCCCTCTGGCATCTGTGAAACCGAGAGCTCATCATTCATAAAACCCAGTCTTTCCTTACAGTTTTGTGCAAGAGAGCATGGATTTGGTGGACAGGGACAGATCCAGTGGCTCATTTCCTCTGGCACTAGAGCCCTAGCAATGCACGTATTGCCTTACCTCTTTGTGAGCAAGCTAAACCAGGCTGGGCTAAGCGCGCAAGAAAGTAACTATGAGTAGGTTTAAGGCTCTTGGCACTAGACACAGTCACCTGGTTTAAGTGGCACGTGTCTTAGTGTTAAGGCTCACGCTAAGCAGTTGCAAATGGATGTGGCAGGCACACTACACTCGGCACCAAGTTTAACGCAGGAAATTGCGTATGCTCCAGTACAGCAATGTACTAAACAATCTCAGAAGCTAAAAATGCCTATTGGGGAATTAAAACTCTGATCTTCTTCCCCCCATTCCCAATGCAAGAGTGCCCAGAATGGCCTTTGTACAGCCTCATCTTCAAACATACCCTGATCTGCACTTATTTCCAGTCCTATCTAACACGCGAGGGGCATTTCCAGGGAGACACAAGGCTGTATCTCCATCCCAAGCAGCTCACAAACTAAGGATATGCAGAGAGGACTGCTGTGCCACTTCAGTCTCTCCCTTTCCACAGCATCAGAGCCAAAGCTTACTTCTATCCACCCAATTAAAAGAAGTATATTGCTGCATTTATTTGGGTCTTAGTACAGCAAGAGACATCTTCATCAGCTGCACCGAAACCGTGCAAGTGACTTTTGCAAATGCCATTGTTCTTAGACATAGGATTTCATTACACAAAGCCTGCCCACTGAGAAGTATGTTGGGAGTGGGGGGGACAGGAAGGAGGGGGAGGGAGGCTTTAAGCAGAGCGGGGGGAAAGAAACCCTCAGAGATCCAAAATAAATGATTCTTGATTCCCGGGGAGGCAGGAAATACAGCTCACACCCAAACAGAGACACTCCTCCATGGCAGACAAGCATCCTGATGACTGTTGGCGTTGTTGTTCGCACAGGAAGCTCTCCCGCCCCGCGCTGCAGCGCTGGGTTGGCGGCGGCGGCCGCCCGTGTGCTGCTGCTGTGCTGCCCGCGCAGCAGCTGCCGGCCAGGAATCACAGAATCATCGCACAGGTTGGAAAAGACCTTTAAGATCATCGAGTCCAACCGTAAACCTAACACAGAGGAGCTGCTGGGACATGCTGCAAGGCAGCTGAGATGAGAAACATCTCTGAGAGGCAGCACCTTTCAACACGCTCAACAAATACCTTCTCTTCAATGCCAAGGACTGGCAGTGAACGAGATATTACCAAAAAATATTTCCCTGTGGGTTAACACAGCAAACAGCATAGTGCAAAACTTACAATACACCACCATATGGCTTCTGCATTTTTACTAATGATGTAAAACAACAAGTACTGTTGTAACTGCAATGACCACAACACTGCTACAGCTTGTTTGTGCTGGGATTAATGTCAAAGTGGTTCCTCATTCATTATTTAGGTCTAGCATTGCATAAAAAAAAAAAAGAGGATGGAATAATAGTATTTTTATTTAGTTATTTTTGGCCTAGAATATGATTAAACTGTTTTCGAGAGCCAGGCGTCCAATTTTTCAGAAAAATTGGGATGTGAAAACACCGCTTACTTTCCAAACAGAAAGCACTACGTCGGCAACCTAATCAAATACCTTTTAAAAGGCATGGGTTTATACGAAGCGATAGCCGCAGTCACTATTCGGAGCTGAAAAGATGAATCAGAACCAGAGGGATCTGTCCTGCTGCAATGAACTGCAAACTTAATCAGGATCCATATCGGTTTGAAATATGTACTGTATTGTCCATTTCCCTCCTCCTCTCTGCGTGCGCACAGATGGCCAAAACCTTACAGCTAACCCTGCGCAATGGATAATGAGGTAATAACTCTGCCCAGCCTACAGCCTCTGTGGTTACTTCCAAATTAACATCAAACTGCATTATCAGATTCACAACACCAGAAACAAGAGCCTAGTTCACCAGCCAGACCGTCTTGTTAGTCAGGAAATGGTTATAGCAGCTACATTTCTGCACCTATTTTTGCTCTTTAAAGTTGCGTATGGCTACTGTAAACACACACATCAAACCATCTCTATGTTCCAGCTTCAAGAGAAAAAGAACAACAAACAACAACACTGAAAAACTAAAAACAACCCCCTCCTACCCAGACTTTTCCTGAATACTAATGCTAAAACTATTACAAATGCTAATTTGGTACCAACAACCTATGATTAAAAAAACAATGAAGCACCTCAAGCACATGAATTAAGGCATCATCTTAAAACACGCTCTTTTCATCTTAAGCTAGAAAACCCTTATATATACATCTGGGCCTTTTTTTGCTCTCGATGATCTCAAAGCTATATTAAAGATGCAAGTCTTTATGTAAGATAATCTAATGCATTTTGGGTCTGAATGAAAGCTAAAGACACCACAGTACTTTTGAAGAGAACCACAGATGAAGCCAAAATATGTTAAGATTTTTTCTATCGGTAAACACACGCTGAAGGCAATCTCCTGGATTACTGGGATGCCTATTGAGCTACTCAAGTACCATTACCAAACATTCAGCACTTGGTAAAGAACATCACTACTTTACATATGCTTTCAGCCCGTAAAGTACTTCAGCAGTGGCAAGGATGCACTTTCCCAAGGATCTCAAAGTTTTAGTAACGCTAATTCATCTTTACAGTTCTTGTTTTATCTGTTTTAAAGTATAGGAAACCAAAGCTCGACAGGCTGATTTCATTCTCCAGGTTGCACTGCTCACCAACGGCAAAGCTTGGAACAGAAATCTTAGCGCCCAATACCCCTTCATGTGCCCAAACCATCAGACACTACTCCCTCAATACTATATCAAACTTTTTTATTCTGATCTTGTATTTGTGCATAATGTTTAACCTACCTAATGTCTTCCATCAACAGAATGAAAAAGTAGGCAAAACCCCCAAAATTCTTGCAAACATACTGGCCATTAGAGAGAAGGAAGAACAGATTGCTTGCCCAGAGCCAACTGTTAAACTGCAGGACCTCCCTTTCCCACCCCACCCTTCACTTCTGTCTAAAACACTGAAACGTTTACAACAGGGGCAAAGACCTAACCTTGGTCAAGTGCATGGCAAAACATCAGATACCAAAGAAGGAAGGAACCCAGAAGGTCCTCCACTCTCACCCAGATCAGATCTTTCCCTTATACAACGTGTCTTTGCCAGATCTTGTTTTTATTTTTGCTAATTCATTATAAATATTAAACAACTCCCTACATCAATAGTATCCTTGATAGATTCATAAGTCAGTATTTGATTCTAGTTAAACCCTCTATAGGGACCTTTGGTGAAAAATAAATCCTCCTCCTCCTATCAATAAAAACATTTGTATAATGTAAAAACCCAGAGATACATCAAGCCAAAACATGTAATGCTGGGTTCTGGAGTGTGGAGAAGCCAAATAGTAGGTCAGAAAGCACTAAGCCAGGAAGTTAAAAAATATATATATTTTTTTTTCCCATTTGAAATTGCAGCCACATCAGATTGATCATACTTTTCAACTGATAAAACAAAACATTTACATTGCTTTTCTGATGTTTTCCAATTCACAATTCCACACAATTAACAATTCCAGCCTCACTGTTGACTGCTAGGCTTACACTAAAAACTGGGCTTCTCAATTACGCTTCGTTTTTAGTGCTTTTCTGTTTATGACCTTGCAGAAGGCACCGTGATTCCAAAGGTGATGATACAAAACCCCACAATGCCTAGCCAAGTGCAAGATTAGAAGCATTCTTTCAAATGCCTGCCTTACTTTCAACTCTACTTTTTCTAGCAGTTTTAGTCTTCAATACTCACAGTATCAGAGAGGTTTGGTTTTTTCCCTCATAAATGCTTCCCATGCCTGTGTCTGCATTGAAATAGTGAGACCTTGCTGAGGAAGGACGAGTAGATGAGAGTGGGGTTTGTCAAATGTTGGCTACCCCTGTGAGATGAAGTCACTTTTCCCCTCACTGCGTTATCGGTTGCTGACTTGCAGTCTAACAGAGCAAATGAAATGTAGGATAGAAAGTTGGAAACCAAACTATTCGGTGTGCGCTCTGAAGCAATGTTGTTGTGGTTTAACCCCAGCCGGCAACTAAGCCCCACACAGCCGCTTGCTCACTCCCCCCCGGTGGGATGGGGGAGAGAATCGGAAGAGTAAAAGTGAGAAAACTCATGGGTTGAGATAAAGACAGTCTAATAGGGAAAGCAAAAGCTGCACACACAAGGCACAAAGCAAAGCAAAGCAAGGAATTCATTCCCTCCTTCCCATGGGCAGGCAGGTGTTCAGCCATCTCCAGGAACGCAGGGCTCCATCACACGTAGCAGTTACTTGGGAAGACAAACGCCATCACTCCGAACGTCCCCCCTTCCTTCTTCTTCCCCCAGTTTCTATACTGAGCATGACGCCGTATGGTATGGAATAGCCCTTTGGCCAGTTGGGGTCAGCTGTGTCCCCTCCCAGCTTCTTGTGCACCTGGCAGAGCAGGGGAAGCTGAAAAGTCCTTGATTTAGTATAAGCAAGAACTAAAACATCCCTGTGTTATCAACACTGTTTTCAGCACAAATCCAAAACATAGCCATACTAGCTACTATGAAGAAAATTAACTCTATCCCAGCCAAAACCAGCACAAATGTTGATTTTTCTATGTACAGTTTAGCCAAAAGAACATGGAGGACAGGAATTTATGCTTTGGACAGACCAACAATGACATATCTGAACTAATGAATAGCATATTTCAACAAACAATGGAAAGAGGTAGGCAAATCTTCCATAGGATCTCCCATAAATAGACAGAGTAGTATTTCCACTTCAGATCAGAGTAAATTACCGAGACCAAAATCACCCCAAAGCCACCCAACTAAATTCCCGTGGACAAAGTATTGCAGGAAAAAAAAAACAACCCTTAACATTTGACTAGAATAAAAGTTTATTTTTTTACCATCATTTTCATTATTCTCTTTGCAAAGAGTTTATTTCCATTAGAGAATGAAGGTAGGTCAATAGCCAGTACAAGGCAGTGATACTCAGCAAAATTACACAGATAACTAATTTTAGTGTCAGGAACTACTGTAAATCTCAGCAGTTTGAAAGGTGCTGCCAGCTGGAAAGGGAAGGGGATGAGAGTCAGAATGTATTTGGAACTTCATGGAATATAGACTACAAACCCATTAGCAAGATAACTGCTCTGAAAAATAAATTACTTTGTAGCAAGTCTAACGGACATTTTCTATAAGACGTCTTGACTTTAAGATGCTATTTCACAGTTTAAGTTTTGATATCCCTTTAACATCTCTATATCTGGTCAACTTTGTATTAGCAATTACATCCCAAGATACAGTAGTGAATACATTGTATTTTCCTCAGTTAGTATTGAGGTTCTAGGGTCCGCTCCAGCTGTCAGCTAGAAGTATTTGCCTTTCTTCCCATTTCTTTCCCATCTCAGCCTAATACCATCATCATCTTGACTTTGAGAAAGTGGCAAAGACATAATAAAGATGTATATTTGTATATATTTTCCCTTTTAAAACTGTTTTTGCTCCTGTGAAGGCATAAACACTCTAAAGAACCATCCCCGAGCCATCTACAGCTTTCACAAAAAGCTGCTTTTAAAGCTGTCTAGCTCTCTTCCACCTGATCCTATAAACACTGCTGGCAATTTTTCCCCCATGCCTCTAACATATTTTCACTTAGCACCAGTTTGATGTATAAGATCTGACAGCCAGGCAGTTATAGGCCACCTGCATCACTGTCGCCATGACAACAGTGAAAGACAATCCATGATCCCATGCCCTGGTCACACGTTTCAATACAGCTTATCTGTCCAAAGCCACTGAGTCTAATGGAAGAGAGTAATTACAATCTTCCACTCATTGTCAAAATTCTCACCATATAATGCTCTTCAAAATTATTTTATTCCTCTCACATGGCTGCTTTGCAAAAAAAAAAAAAACAAAAAAAAACCCCAACAAAACCAAAAAACACAACAACAAAACAAACCCAAAAACAACACACCAAACCACAAAAAAAAAAACCCAACCCAAAACCCCCCAAAAGAAGCCTTAAGGGGGTTTGGGAGAGAGAGAAAGAGAGAAAAGCAAGGCTGTGACTGATAGAAAAATGTAGCCGTGTGAGCAAACTGTCTCTTTGCAGTGTTAAAGGACTAATCAGAAGCAGGGGAATGTACCAACCACTAAGAGGGATAAATGAAAATTTCTCTTCTATTCATAGAGCATCACTTAAGATCCTTTCGGCTTGGCACTGAAGGTGAAGAGAGGATATCAGCCGCCCTCTTTTCCCCTCCCCTTCCTGGAAAACTTCTCCCTATCAAAATGAACGAGCACCATACTGCACGGTGCGGCAGCAACAGCTTCACCGAGCAGCATGGCCCTTCAGATGATCATGTCACTATAAACAGAGAGGGACCCCTGTGCCCCAGACAGCCGAGTGGCAGCTCCTCCTCTCCACTTCACCCTCCTTAACAAAGTTCCAGGCGATCCCTTTGTTTTTCCTTTTTAAAGCAGAGGTGCAGGGAACAGCTTCAGAATTGTATCCTTTCTGGTCACCGTCCCTAAAGGATCGCCGTGTTCTCTCCGTTTCCGGCAGAAAACGCCAAATCGTTATTCCTTTGTCTATGGCCACAGCCATAATTAGGATGGACTGATTGAGCACTTTGCCCCAGCGCAGGAGGTCGGGGGAAAAATTAGACTCAGTTTGCACCTGTGAAACAGGGACACGACTTCCCCGCCGTACAGGGAACTGAGAGAAGACTAAAGAGCAGAATACTAAAGAGCAGAGTGCAACACTAAAGAGCAGAGCACAACAATGGCAAAGACCAGCGGCACCTGTTTTGAACTATGGCAAATGTTGGATGGACAGCAAGCGCCCTGGACCCTCGTCCTGCAGTCGATACGAACACAGTACCTTCTGGCACAGAATTCAGGTCTGGAGGATCAGGTCACAGCCATAATCGATGAAAGAAGGTTCACTTTCTGCTTGATACTCCCTGTCCCAACCCTTCCTTCTCCTCCAAGCACCTTAATGCAAATCGGTCAGAATGTCAAAGCTCCAATTCATTAGGCATGTAATACCTCTTGAATTAGTAAAATACGATAAATCAGAAACAGACAGACAAAAAGATAATTTATTAGAATGTTTCATCCGCCCATGTCCAAACCACACTAGTAAATAAAAATGTCAGATGACTGCCCATTTTAGAGACATATTTTTAGTTGGATGCTTTAGGCCACAGTGTCAGCACCAGGAGCTGAATGCTTCATTCACGGCACATTACTTGCATTTGCCATACACTGTTACCAGGGATCAGCTGACGCACAGTAACTCGACTGTATGCTTGGGCCCCAGAGTCCTAACTCTCAACTCCCAAACCACAAGGTAAATAAAAAGTCCGTCTCTTTTGGTCTGTACTTAGAAGAACACAAATAGGTCTGAGGACCCTCAGCCCTAGTGTAGCTCAAGCATGCATCTGAATACTTGCGTTACCTCCAGCATTCATGGCAAAATTACTTTAAAGAGAAGCGACGCTGTGATTTAACAAGTATCCTTTTAACATATTAGCCAAATAAAACGTCATAACCAAGGAAGGTGATAGTATCGTTAAGCTTCTGTAGAGCTGCGCCTCCCTCCCAAAGCACGATGCAAACTCGGTGCCTACGCGCGTGACGCTGCCCACCAGGGAAGCGCAGCCATCTCTGTGGCCGAGCACCAGGGAGAGTCAAGGCTGCCTATGGAAGCTGTAGGGATGCTTTCAGAGGGGGAGCACGCGTGGCCTGGCACGGGGCTCAGCCTACGCAGCAGATCCCACAGGGGATGAGTCGTGGAATCTCTACTGAGGAGAAGTAGGCAAAGCTCCGCTTTCACCTGGCGTTTTTAAGACAGACGGACAGATTGTTTCAGCTGGCGTAAATCAGGCACCTCAGCAGACCTGTGCGGATTTACACCAGGCGAGCCCCTGGTCCAGGGCTCCCATCTGCAGAGGGCCCCCTACCCCTTCCTTCTGGCACCGGTTCAGCACCATCTCAAAGGGAAGGGTGCCACCTACAGCACTGCGAACAACTCTTCCTCTAGCACCATGGCTTTCTTGGACGTCTCCCAGTGAAGAATTAATCAGGTCCAGCTGCCTGAAATGGAAGCTTGGCGATTCTTCCATGACAGAGGTAGGCAACGTCCTCGAACTGCTTTTTTACTTTACTTTACTCGCAAATAGATTCCTTGCCTTTATTTCCTTGGTGTCTTACTGTTGCAGTGTGAGTATTTCCTCTTCTACTATACTCGCATGTCAGTACTATCAAAACCACTGCACTATCTTAGGAAAAAAAAAAAACCAAACAAAAGGAGAAGTTATCTTAGAGCGTCAAACATGCTTTACTTCAGAACTTCTTCAAAGAAGATTTGGTCCCTGCCCCTCACGCTTACGCCCTTAATTCCTTTTTCTCTCCCTTCCATGGGAAGGATCAATTCAAACAACATATTTTCTCTCTTGTATGAGCCACATCTTTTGGAGCTCCTGTGTGCGCAACATCTGACCTCTGAAAAGGTATTAGAAGTGAGGTGCCACTTCCTGTTTTTAATCTTACTAAACCACTATTAATTCAGACAGGAGATGCATAACCAATAGGTAGAGTCTGAAAACCAATTCTCGCTCTTACGGAAGCATGCCGGCTCTATCCGTCAATGCTAATCTGAGATAAATATCCCTGTGCAGAATACATGACACACACACTGTCCAGAGGAAGACAAAGAAGCTGAATTAGTCTGACAGAACCCACCTGCCATTGTTGATGAAATGGTCGGGAAATGAATAGGTATCCATAGCCACTGCAAAATCTAAAAGCATAATCCAGTAAACCTGAATAACAGTTTAGCTAAATATAAGGATTAGGTTCTCCTCTTTTCTTCACACTCCGGTTTTTATTATGCAAGAATTTTTATATTTTTTACAAATTTGCAATGAAAAGCAAGCTCTGGTCACAGTGTTGAGACTCTACAAAGTCAGAAAACAGGAAAAATCAGAATTAATAACTGCTTAATAGCTCTAAAGGATAGGCTGTTTCTTTCGTAACTGCCTGAGTGTTCTCCCTGCTTGGGGTGACTTTAGGAATGACCCCAGTGAGCCAAGGGCCACAACAGCATGCTTCATTGAAGCTTGATGTGGTCAGAAAGCATCTTGTCTAGCAAATTCTGGATACCATGAGGTGAAACGGCTGCTGGTGCACCAGGCAGTGCATCTCCATGTCTAGAGGCCTGGGCTTGGGGACAGGCTAGAACGCAGCCGCAGGGGATAGCCACAGACCGCCACCACACAGGATCTTTGCCAGCACTGCGTACAACTAGTCTGGAGTGAAAAAACCATGCTGGAATCAGGCCAGGGAAAGGTCACAAGTCTACCTTTGCACTAATCCAGCCACTTTGGTGCTCTGTGTGTCTCGTGCAGTTCAGCTACTGGGAGGAAGAGCAGCTGGGAAGCTCCTTCACCAGCTTCACTTCTTCCACATACCCACTGTCCAAACACCGGACTTCTACACGGTGATGTGTCTTTTGCTCCCAAAAGCCTTACTCCCATCTACAGTTGCTGCAAGGGTCTAACTCCTTACCAAGTGTGGCACGGGGTGGGGGGGAGCAGGACAGCAGGACGCACTGCTTTTGCTGGGATCTCGTGCATGCACAGGATCACTGAAGACTTCACGCTGCAGCTTATTGGCAACGAGCCAGCTGAAAGGACCAGATGGAGAAGCAATTCTGGTGGCCTGACAGCGGAAACCCAGTGCAGAAACATGAGGGCAGAAAAACAAATGCCCAATATCAAAACTCTGCTGTTCTGCTCCTCTCGCACTGTTTGAGGCATTCGGTCTGTTAATGCTCTCAACTCCTGTGGCCATCAGAGACTTTAAACCTCTGTGGAAACCACTATGACCCAATGAGTCTTCAGCCTTCAGAAGAGCAAAATCCTACCACTGAAAGTGACATGGGTCAGAAAATCTTAGATATGGTCTCATCTACCTGGATTTATATATATTTATATATAATATTTATTTACATTTATAGCTATTTATATCTAAATAAAGACTACTGGAAGCCAAAATGTGATGAGCACAGCAGGCAGGAGGAAAGAAAAACAAAAAACAAACCAAACCAGAAACGTGAATCACACTCAAAAGTGAGGGGAAGCATCAGAGAAACACCAAAAAGAGTGACCAGAGAGACCTGTGTACCTATACATCATGTGCTTCTGCATCTATCATGCATCTCCTCCATAAGTACAGGTGTCCTCAGCAGGCAGTTCGTAGCAGCTGAAGCCGCAGGCCAGGGCTGCAGCTGCCAGCATGCTGAAGAGGAGAGGTACAATACTCAATACCTGCTTTGCCAAATGAAGTGTTTTCAGACAGACATACCAGATATGGATGTATCTGCACATTTACTACTTGCATACAGTGACTGCTTCTATACTAATGAGCCACCATGTTCACAAACAGCAAGTCGTCTGTTCAACTGGACATTCATGTGCAACTGGACATGTCACTTAAGACATCTCCAGCTCCATTGTCACTGCACGTGTTAATAAGTATCTAACTGCATTTTTGTTCTGATATTTATTTATTTATACTCTGAGGCTTAATTTATTCAGATTTATTTTAATACAGATGCAGTATCCTGCGCTTACAACAACACTTGTCTGCTAGGCTTTACATCAACCCAAAGACATGCCTAACTTGCGTTGTCTAAGAGCTACTGTTTAAAAAAAAAAAATCCTAACTAAATTTAAACGCTTATCCTGCAGGTTCCTGTGTGTTTCAAAACCTCACCTCAAGTCCAAGGCTGGTGTGGGCTTGCCAGTTGGATGCAGTATGTAGAACGGAAGCTTTACAGCAGCTGGGACTAATCCCACCAATATTTTCCTAGTTTATTTCACAACAAGCATGTGCTTTTCACAGTGCTGACCTCCTGCTGAAAGCAAGGAACTTAGCTGCTTCAATGAGAACTGTTGTAATACGGCTGCATTTGTAGTTGACTGGTAGATACGGACTTATAGGAGTGAAACCCCCTTTCACTACCTCTTTCTCAGATGTGCAAGAAGGATGGTTTTGCTAATAGTAAGAGGAAAAAAAAGTGTACTCATTAAACTACTGTTTTGTAGAACTAGTCCTTGTACACAGTCTGGTGAGCATCCAACCCACGTAACTTTGAATCAGTGTTCAGTCTTTCCTCAGGAATAAACACAAGAAATCCCCTAACAGATCTTCACCTTCCTGAAAGGCAAGCCACAGTATTCCTTCCCTAGCATTATTTCCCTGTCTCCCTACAGCAGACATCAGACTAATCCTAAAGAATATATGCAGCAGAGAAGGATTAATGAAAACATTTACTTTTCCAAGATACAACAATTAACAGATTTGCCAGATGAAAACAGAAACTATGTCACGATCAAAAATTCCAGCAGTGACCATTCCTGTATGTCAACAAGTAAACTAATATTAGTTGTAAAGAAAGCCACAAATCACAATCAACTGCGTCTTCTAAAGTGAAGCCTGACTAAAGGAAAACACCTACAATGTGAACCTGGATGCCTTTGCTAATGAGTAATGAGAGGTATTAAATTACAGGCTGCCACAGACACCTCCCCTGAAAAAGCCCTGCTTTTAGGGAAGGCGAAGACTTACGCAACAAGCTACTAACTATGGAGAAACCAAGAGAACCCTCTCTGTTGCTAGAAATACGCGCTGTATTTTTATTCTTAGTGACCCACAGTTTGCTGACCGGAAATTTTCATAAATAAATCTGTTTAATTTCTCTTTCCACCCTGGCTTAATGAACAGTTAGACACTATTGACATCAGAGCCATTACCACCTTCTTCTCCTTCCCTTCTCATAATAGATTGCCCTCTTAGTGAGTTTTCATATTTCTCATTAACATTTATTACATTAAACCCTAAACCCGCCTACAGGTGTGAGAGTACTGAATCTCGTCTCTGTCTGGAATGCACTGTAGCTATCCACACAGTCTGTTCCAGGCCCCTGCTGGATCAGGTCCTCCGACCAAATTATCTGGGAATCGCTGTGCCTACCAGGATCTAGAGAAAATGTTGTGTTTAACTGAAGTTTCAAACTGCAGGAAAAGTGTTTTATAGGAAATATTGCAGTTATTTCCCACTGAGGGGGGGGGAATGGGGGCTTTTTCCCAGTACTGTTTCTCAGTTACAGCAAATAAGGAAAAATAATTAAGATTAGAGTATAGATTATTTACTCCAGCATAAGGGGGGGGGGGGGGGGGGGAGGAATCTGGTCCGATTTTCATAGAAAGGTAAAGGTGTTTGAATCAATTGTGAATACCAGTCAAATTTGCACTGAGCCTTCCAGATATCATTAAATACAGAAATAAACTGTACAGGTATTTTTTTATTAACAATTGTGATGCATGGCAGACCATTTCTACTCTTGTGCTACTCCATTAGGTATCCATTTTTATTCCTACAAAATAACCAGTGATGACTCATTTTGCGATACTTCATTCTATACAGAAGTTTTGTGCCATGTGGGTCTGCAAAGAAATGGCCTAGATGTATCTGTCTACATTCTAACACAAATGTAACTGGGAAAAGGAGATCAAGCCATACAAATGTTTCTACGTTAATCTGTTGCATGACATCGTTTTCCCATTTTTCCCACAGTCCAATTTTAGAAATTCTATTTTTAGTCTATCAGAATTTGAACTTTTTCCATGGTCAGAAAGGAAAGGTTGGTCACAGCTGAGATTTGCTAATGTTTTCCTAATCACAGAATCTGGGGGAAAAAAATGTATGCAAATATATTTTATTACTCTGCACTCAATATCTAACTCCAAAGAACAAAAGAGAAAAGAGTTCTCTCTTACATACGTATCTACAAATTAAAGATGATCATGATATTTGAGCAATCTCCAGCAAAGCACTTTCCAACATGGTCCACCAGGTTACAGTTAGCAAACTACACTTAAATTATTCCCAAGATACAGAGGCTCTCTTTTTCTACAGAAAGTAGCATTTACTGCATTTGCTAGAAGATCTCTATGGACTGCTGAATTGGCAACAATATCAATTATATTTTCATTAGGTAAACATAGACTTACATTAGCATTTTTGCCAAACGGCACGTCATGCTGTATATCATTACGTTATCTTTAAACCGACTGTCCATTTCAGTCACTTCTAATAAACACAACCTCAAATTTTGTTTCTTGCCTTTGTGCATCTCCATGCACTGCGATGATGCAAACTTATGAATCAAAACCATAGTGAACCATGCTGCTTCTTCACTCTGCTCAGTGTTGCATCCCAGGTGCGAGGTACTTCCCAAACATAGTCACAGACTCCTTGTTCCAGGAATTACTGGGAAAGGTTAAAACCTCGTAACTTCCCCTTTGTTTGCTACTCCAGCAAGATCTGTGCAATCAGAAAAGTAGAACATCTGACAAACAATTTCTTTCTTTTAAACCCCACATATACCCATTTCCTCAAGGAATTTTACTGTCAAGCACCCTCGTATTTCCCAGCCACGTCGTTCTAAGGATAAAGAGCTATCGGAATCAGGTCTCCAGCAAATCCAACACAGACTTAAAGCTCACTGGTGATGGAAACATGTCTCAATCTGTACTGATTTTAT
The DNA here is from genome assembly GCF_034638445.1 of Ciconia boyciana. NCBI lineage: Eukaryota > Metazoa > Chordata > Aves > Ciconiiformes > Ciconiidae > Ciconia > Ciconia boyciana. The sequence continues at coordinate 71,248,046 of NC_132938.1, read as the reverse complement.
TGTAATCTATACAACCAAATAATGAGGAGGAGGAGACTAGATAAAAAGATGCATTCCAACCAGACAGGCTAACAGATACTGAACAGCAGCTGAACAATATAATTTGGAAACTTGAACTCACCTCTACTAGTACTTTAAACTTGCTTGATAGCATTTGATTCCCCCCCCCCCCCCCCCCCCTTAAGAACATGAAAACTAGCCATTTAACAGTCTAGGCACTGAAACGAAGATTCTGGAGATGGTATCAGCATTTCACAACCCTCAAGCCTATCTGCTAATTAACTCTAAACTAAACATTGTGGAATGAAATCTGGGGCATTACTCTTGAATTTAAACACAAATATTTCTTTTGTCACAATGTCTGCACACTAGTTATTCTACGGGGGCGGGGGGGAGCGCGTTTCAGAATCCTTCACCAAAGCATCTTTGCATTTCAAATGCCTACAAAAATAGTAGACCACCAGATTACAATTCAATTTCTACAAAAACAACTTCTGTGTTTTACTTAAACATTTTGCCTTTTTCATTGTTTTTGACACTTAAAATGACAAATGATTCTGAAATTGCAGTTGGCAAGTAAGAAAGCTTCCCGTTATGAGATCTCATAAAACACAGTTAACTTAAGTAAATAAAAGTAATCAATTTACCCTAGTTAGCAGAACAGTGCATTCATTAGGTCTGTTTGCTCTGAAGACCACAACGCACACCTTCACCACCTGGCAGCTGAGCAGGGACAAAGCCCATCCGATCTGGAGGCTGGAGTGGAAAAAGCACCATTTTCTCCTATGATTTCAAGCTAAAGGAAAAGGGACAGGGAGGGCCAGAGCTTGATGTCCTTAGTTAAGGGAAAAAAAAAAAAAATCTCATCAAGGTCTCACTGAATTTTAGCCCAGTAAAAACAAAAAGAACTGAAAGCAGTAAAAACTTAAAAAGAAATTAACTGTATATAAACAAGTTTCATTATGATACAAAATACTTACTGGTCATGAGCATCTGTGGAAATTACACATTTGTGCCACATTATCATCTAATTGTACTGTTAAACTACTCAACCCCTTCCTTATTCTGATACAAGATTCATGTTAAAAAAAACACAAAGGAAGATGTTTGAACTGAGGAGCACAGCAAAGGAAGCGCAGATAGACATCAGACAAACTGTAAACGACTTAAAATAGGAGGATGGAATAAGTGTAGTGCGAAAAGGCAGAGGGTCTAAAGCCCCAGCCTGTTCCCACTTAGTTTGAAGGCAGAATAGCTGATAGAAATCAAAGTGATTTAAATTGCTGGTTTTAATCAGGATTTAAATTATCAGGCAGGAAACCCTGATCTGAATAAATCAGTTTGGGGACATTTTTGTTTTTGTAATTGTTTTTCTAGGGAAGGGTCAATTCTTACCGGTTGGTAACTATTAAAACATGCTACTTGGCAACTCCATGTCCTTTGCATTAAATCTGATACTTTTTCCTGATATGTGGCAGGACTATACCATTGTATGAAGGCTATATTTCTTGCAAGACAATTTCTTTCTCTTTTAAACTTTCTGTTTGCGATTGCTATAAAGCCACATTTAGATGCAAAGTGAAATTCTAATAAAGCACAACACTTTTTTTTTTAATTAATTTTTAAAAATACCTTCAGTGTACCTGTTATGTAAGAACAAAAGTTTATCAAACTGGGTTTTCTCTGTATTTAAAAAGATTTAAAAATTAGTAGATACCTTGTCTTTTGCCCTATGGGAAGCAGAAATCTCCTCCTGCTCTCTCAACAATCAGCTTTCAGCCTTAAACTAACCAATTGAACTGAGTAAACTGATGAAGACACTATATCAGTATCAGCACAGAAGGCTCCTATTGTCTTGGTTAGAATTTTAGGACCCCCTTGTTCCAGATTATTTCTTAAATGTCAACCTTTGCTGATTCAATTTCCTTCAAAACTTCAGTATAAATATGGCACTCAATTGCTTTTTTTATGGTTGGATTATTTTAACAGGTGACAGTAAGTTTAGGCATAAGCTATCCTATTTTCACATCTAAATTGTGTTTAAAAAAATAAAATTTAAGTTTACTAATTGAGCTCACAAATCTGAATTATTAAGAACTGGGTAAAAATAAGTGTTTCAGGTTAGTGATTTTTATCCACCCTCATTTGCGGGGGGGTGTTAAAAAAAAACCACCAAAACCAAACCAAACCCAAAACCATCACATGCCAAACAAGGGCCTGAGCAGAGAAATGGAAATGAAGCCCTATGAGAAATAACTCATGAAAGAATAACTGCAGCTGACGTGAAACAAAACCCCCTCATCCATCAGTTTATTCTGCTCAGTTTTGAATTATCTTTTTGGAACGCAGACCGCAAGTAACCAGAGGGACAACAGCATAACCTCAAAGACTGGGGGAGGAAGAGTGCTTTATAGACCTGAGGAAAAGGAGCATTAGGATAAGAAACTCTAAATTTCAAGATCTTGTTTCAAAATTTGTCTTACTATTCTAATCCCTTCTAAGTAGGTGGGTTAAATGAAAATCCAGACAGAAAGTGCATGCGAGGGGTAGCGATGCCAATATTAGTGTTTCTTCACTGTGACAGGGACTATGCTACTGGAAACGTGAAAGAAACCCTTCAGACGACTCCGTAGCGATCAACGGATATGGCTTAATTTTAGTCTCCCTGTAGCCTTCTTCAGCTTGCAAGGAACAGGATCACTCATGTCTGCAGAAAAAAAGGCGGCAGATTTTTCCTTTATCTAGTCTGATCGATTTTACTAAGTACGGTAGCAGTTCTTCAGGAGAAGACACAGAGTGATTGCTACTATTACCAGCATAATCCACCTTGGGTTTCCTTCTTCTGTCTTAGTGAGTCCTTCACTCGCTGCCTCCGTTTGTCTGCTTTCTGGGGCAGAAGCTGAGTGAACAGGGCATAGTACAGGGTGGTCAGTAATACACGCATATAAAAGTGATCAAAGGCTAAAGCATACAGTGAATCTGCAAGCCTTTCTCACCTATCAGTCCATGCCAAAACAGGAAAAACAAATGCAGAAATACTGTATTATGTTTGGTTTAAAGCTGTTGTCAAATCTTTCTCCCACTGCACAAAGCGAGCGAGAGAGACTGCGCAAAGTGCATTGAAAGAAACCACTACAGAAAGTTATTAAATGAAAAAATAGAACAAAATCAGAATATGCCAGGTGGAATATGAAAGGGACACACATTTCGTGCAGTAACTCTCTTAAAGCCTTTGCTCCCCTACCACAAAACCTTTCACTGAACAGTTGCATTTTAGCCCCAGAAGGAAATACTAGTACTTCGGCCATTACTTTGATTTAATAAATTACATTTTAACACCTGGAGCAGATCTCAGTTGGATGGTCACCAACAGCACGTATTATTTTACGAAATAATAATTTAAAAAAAAGGAGACATTTCAAACATTAACCCCCAGTTTAAAAAGTTACGCGTTACCAACCATCTTAAGAAAGGCTCTATAGCAACACACAAAAGCAAGGCAATTCGACGTCAAATCATCACGCCCTTAGCGTGAAGGTAAAGCCAGAAGGCGGCTCGGGGCCGAGTGCCAGCGGGCTCGGGCAGGGCCGTGGGGAGCAGGGCTCCAGCACACCTCACGTGGGACAGGGCGGCAGCTCTCCCACGCACCACGCCGGGCTGCGGCCGGACTCCCCGACACAACCGCATCGGCGGCAGCGACCGGGCACGAAGGGAAGAAGTCCAGGCTAAAGCCACACAGATCTGCCCGGTGGCCATCAGAACGGGCGCTTACATGACTGTGCACGCTCCGGCAGCTTCACAGGACTCCCCGCAAGCTGGAAGGGAGCCAGAATGACCTCTCGGCTATTCTCTGTTTCCTTCAGCTTTCAGAGAAGTTTGTACTCTTTTCTCTTGTCCGACTCGATTTCCAGCAGCGGGTAAAGATTAAATAAATATCCAAGCTAAAGAACAAAAAGAGGTAATACAAAACCTTCCTTCAAACTAAAATTACTTCCTTTTACGTAAACCCCATCTCTTGCTGGCGGGCTGCTGACCAGCACACCGAGCAATGAATAACAGAGTGCGCATCTCCTCCGGCCTCCTAAGCCTCCTCACAGCCCTGCCATCGCCTGGACAGCTGGCTATTTTTATGTCCACGATGGCGTGTGAGCTCAGGGCTTATTACCAAGGTTTTCCCCACACACACAGTAGTAATCCCAAGGATTTTTTTGTTTGTTTGTTTGTTTTTACTGGGGGAAAGGGCTCCAGATACTATACAACTATACATCTCTCACAAAGTGTAAGATGTTAAGTAACTTATTTACTTCCCTTAACTTGTATTTTAAGAACAGACTTAATTTCAGCATTTATAATTGTTTTGGTTAATTCTTTAAAGTACCTAATGTACTTGCTCATGTGAATGTACTGAACTAGTAAGTGCTTTTAATATTAAATATGGAAAAAAACCCAGCTTTTTGATGCTCTTATTTGTCCTCCAGAAAAAAAAAAAAAACCTGAAATCATACGAGTGAGTGGATCAGCCTAGAGCTCAGCACATGCTGACTGGGGACGAGTGGGATTCTGCCTCTCCACGCTATCCTTCTCCAGCTTGACCAGCAAACGGGAGCGCTCGGATGGATCTGCAGGACACCAGGGAACAACGAGCCACCAGTACAGCCTTCGCATTCTTTACCTCGTGCTGCTGGGAGCACGAAGAGCCAGATTAATGCCCTTTTCCCAGTGCTTGCTCATTTGCTAGACTAACACAGACAGGTGTTACTGCTCAAAAAATACAGAGCTGGCAGCACCTTGAGAAAAGGCAGTCAAACGAAAAAGCCGACTACTTTTTCCCATCAGGGTCTCCACGCCATGACAGGCTGTGCGGAATTAGCCCTTCCAAGTCAGCAGCTATTTGCTACAAAAATTCAAGGCGTCTATTTTTTTGGTTGGCCTGAAGAAAACCTGCAGCCTTCATTACTGTGTGGGTCAGAATATATTTCTCCTAACATCACGCCAAATGAAAATAGCTTCGCATACCACCACTGGGAAAGAGATTGCCACTTCTCCATTCCCGCACATTCTGCTCAATGAGATGACTAGATTACAATTCAGTTTTCACAAAAGCAATGGTCTACCTCACAGAAGTTTCAGCCAGAAAGAATAAAGCCAACACTAAACAAATTTTTAAATATAGCCTAGCTCTGAAACTTCATCTCCCATATGTGACTGAGCCATTATTGAGATAAATCCATATGCCAGTAATAGGGGGTACTGAATTGAAGCAGCCAATAAAACCCTGTTGCAGAAACAGAGAGAGTTGTGTTGTGGGTTTCCTCCCCCCCCACTTCCTTTGGAGGAATTAAACTAACTTAGCAGTGCCAGGATGAAAGGCCTTTGCAGAAAAATGATTTTGGAGGAAATGAAGACTTCTTCCAATCACATAATTTTCTTGAAGTGTCAGAGCCCTCTAATTCTTCAAACTTCCACCTTACAAACGGAAATTAAAAGTATGGTCCCAGTTGTCAAAACACACATTTACCATAAATAAATCCATTAGTCACTGCAAGGTTCTCTCTATATGAATTATACTGTCTTATGAGCAATTTTGGCGTGAGGCTACTGAACTGTAAAGACTAGCTGTACGTCTCTTCCCCGATACCTAAAAAACTAATGCAACATCCTCTGCTACAAAGAATGATAGCCTTGGAGCAACGTGACATTTATTATTATAAAGCACTTGTGAAAGTATGTTTTCTTAATAAAAACCGAACCACCAGTCGACATCATCTATGCTGAATGAAACCAATCATATAGTGACTGTGCATAAATATAAACACATATATGAAATGTATGTACAGATTTACTGTGAGGAATTAGAAATACAGTATTTACGTGCTTTTACGTCAGTTATACCACCCAGACAAATAACATTCACACACAGACACTGAGAATTCTGAAGGTTTGGGTCTCTTCCCCTTGGACACAGGCCCCGCCACTGGAAGTAAAAGAAGCGGTCTGCTTTGCACTCGTAAATCCTTTATCCTCTTTCTTTCAGTCAGAGCCCAGCCCACACACCTCAACAATCATTTGAATCTAATCTCTGCTACACTTGCAATAATATCTTGCATTTGACATGTGGCTTTTAACGTCTGTATTAGTTTTTAATAGCTTACAATTTGTGGATCCTTAGCTTTCAGGGAGGGAGTGAGGGTTTCCCAGCAGAGACGCAGATAACTTTCAGAAATTTCCCGTACACAAATTGCTTTTCTTAACTGCCATTCACAGAGTATTGCATGATCCCACAAGTGTACAGACAAGTGAGAAATGACAGCTCTGGATTTCTAAATTCTGGACTTTAGAAATAAAAACTATACATAGGGAGTATTGGAAAACAGGGCCAGGAAGTGCTGACATCCAACAGAAAAAAAAAAATTATTAATAAAATCATCTTTCTAAATGGCTCAAATATAAGCAATGAACCTGTATTTTTTTTTTTTTGGTGCAGTTGGCCAAAACTCAGTTTATTACAAGAACTAGCATAGTTCTTTATGCAAGTATTGGGTTCTGCCTGTCAGTAGTAACTTTCCAAGATATCCCCCCAAATTTGTTCTGAATATTACCACAAGGCTTCCACTTCTGTCTCCAGGGATATCTTTTACTTTGTTTCTTTTCTTACATGTTCTGTGTCTCAAAGATGAGCTAAATGAAGTTAAATGACCCCTTTAATACCTCATTATACAAACAATCTCTTCACAACATAACGAAGAATAAGAGATTGATTTATATTCATATTTACAGAACAACAAAAGGAACAGAAGCAATACATAAAAACACAGCTGTCAATAGCAAGAGAGGAAAATCAGCACACTATTACTTATATATTACCAAAATACATGAGACCTTCCGTTCAGTTCTACAGTCCCAGGAGAAAGAAAAGGGTCTCTCTCAGGGTCTGACGCATCCTGCATCCTAGGTATGAAGCTCAACGGATTTCCCCTTGCTCTTGCAACACTAAGTGTCCGTATCATTCTTTGTCTTTACCTCAAGGCCAAACTCAGACTTCTTGTGATGGAGGCAAGTCAAATTATCTAAACTGAGTACAGATACCTCTTGGACAGGTAAAACACTGTGCTGAAAATACATAGTTGGCTACATATGTCCTTCTGCCCGCCCCTCAGATGAAAGAGGACAGCTCTGTGACATAAGGTCCCTTAATGAAGTTTCAGTATTAGGAATGTTTACTAATTGAGGAATGTTGCCATCTCGGTATTATGACTGAAACATGAATACTGCAGATAAAACTTAGTTCTGTCAACTACCCAAACAATTTAAGTCTGCAAAAGGCATGCTTTTGGATCATACAAATCCTATTGCAAAGCACTCCGAAGAGTTTTTCAGACATTCTTATGGAGAAACTCAGTTCTTTTGCCTGAGACAGCAATGGCCCAAGTTGTGCAGGTCCAAGTAGGTCTGGTGAAACACGGCATTCATTTCCACGCTCACCTGTTTAACGGTATGCAACTCAAGTAACCACTCCAACGATCTGAAGTGCTAACCACCTGCTTCACACACTACGGCACAGGCAGGATCCCTTGGCCAACAAGGGGACACGATTATAACTATGGGTTATTGCATTATCAAGTCTGTAAATCTTTCTCAAAATCCTGGCTGTTTGGTGGTGTAGTTTGACCTCAGAGACAGAAGCTCATTCCCTCCCTTCCAAAAACGTGAGACACTACCACCCCAGGGAAAGGAAGTTTCTCATAGCTGGTTGGTAATACAAGGCCTGCACTCCTCAGCATTTCTCTCTATACCCATCAGAAAACAGGAATACAGCCAGCCACTACACCACTGTACCTAAAATACTTTCCACTTGTTCCACTGGTTTGAGAAATATGCATTGCCTTCTACCTGCCATAGCAATTGAGTTTGTAAACTGGTTTATATTAGCAGTGAATGTATACACAGGGGGGGAAGTATTGAAGTATAGCTTGTTTTTGCAAAACAAAGTTAATCCATCAGCAGAAAAAGCCACACCACTTACTTAACCAACTTTAGAAATGTGTAAATCGGATTTGGACATAAAGGACTTAAAATACACATATCTGCCTGTTCCTAATGTGTAAGAGGTCACTTGGGCAATGGTTTTCATGTAAGCTGCTGCAGTCTGTCGGTGACTTCCAAGGAATATGCAACAGGTAACTAAGAAAAGCAAGCCTGCTGTCTGCAGGCTTACATTTGCTGAACGATTGTCATATAAATTCATTATCCATGCCACTGGAAAGTGTTTAGAATTCCTCAAATGTGAACAAAACAAAAAAAAAGGCACCACGTAATTTAACAACAGTGCAGAAAATCAGATAGCATAACACACTAATGCTTTGATGGACATAAGATCTGGAAAAGGAAGAAAACTCAACTCCAAAACAACTGATTTGCTTGATATTTACGGCAACCGTGAGTACAGCCCTGTTAAAAGCCCTAGCATCAAGCTCTGGCTACTCCAGCTAGCAAAAGCCGAGTCCCTTACAAGCACCTGCATTCTCATGGACTAGCCGTGGCCAGCGCTTGGTGAAGCCTGAGTACACGGGCGGAAGCAAAATTCTACTGTCCAGCCTGGTTCAACAAGTCGAATGCCCTCTGATGTACTTCTGCCCCTCTGTTACAGCTGATGTCTGCTTTTCTCCACTCTGCCCACCCCAGTGTGGGTTCTGTCCATCCCCTGACCCACACTTTCTTCCTGTCCTCCCATCCACTTCCCCAGGTCTCTGCAGTTCTGATGCAGTGCCTTCTCGTTTCTCCTTCCCAACTGGAAGGAGCTGACAGTGCAGAGAAGGCAAACTTTCTTATCTACCGCTCCTAGGATGAATGGGATAGCAGTCCTTGAAAGCTGGGAGGAGGCACTGGGGGAAAGACCTACCCAGTTCCTGCTAGTGTAGGCGGGAACATGCTCTGGCATGCTCTGGGCCCGCATGGGCACCTTCCAGTTGGTCTATCAGGGCTACAAGGAGGCAGACTCAATCTTCAGCACATGTTAGCAAGCAAACACTAAGGACATCGAAAGCATATTTTTTCCCCACGGGTAATAAAGTAGCTAATCTCCCCCTCCTCTCTATTCCCACTGCTGCTAGAGGGACCACAAACGGCAGACCACAATGTGTAATTCAGATGTACTACAGTTTCTCTTCCTTGAAAAGAACTTCCTAAAGGACCACGGAAAACAGTGTATTTTCCCCTAATCGGATTCTCAGATTAAACAAGTAAACTACTTTAGGCAAATTTCTCCCCAAGTTTCCAACTAAGATAAACCAGCTTTGAAAATATAAGCAACTGAAAACAGGATTTTCATTTATTTTTTTAAGAAGTACTACATGGCCTTAGGAAGGCAGCCTTATAATGTACATGTGAGTGCAACTGCTGCAACACACAACCTCTGAGGGCGGTATCCAGACAGTTAGTTACAAAACTCTGTGATAAACTGCAATAACATATACATTTGCCTTTCTCATCTGCACTCAGGCTACTAATCCATCTCCACTAGGACAACTGCAGAGACAGCTATACTTGACATTCTACCTTTTTAAGCAGAAACAGGCAAAACCAAGCAACCAAAAAAACTCCCAACGACAACAACAAAAAAACCCCCACCCCACAAAACCCCCAACCAATTAAACCAAGGGCAAAAGCAAGAAAGAGATCCTACCCAAAGTAAATTCTTGCAAAAATTCTGTCAATGTACATTATAAAATTAATAATATGTGGACTTTTTCTAGTTAAAAAAAAAATATTTTTGATATTGCACTGACAGAAGTTTTATACAACTGTAGGCATTTAGTTTCCTCCCTTCACAATAGAAGAGACATTTGATTCTCAGCTTAAATATTTAATCTTAAAACATGTAAGAACTGTATATTTGTAAAAAAAAAAAACCATCTCTGAATAATATGAAATATTTTATATTAGTTTGTTTATGCTACGTTCCTCTACAGAGCCCTGTGTATATGACTAAATCATTGTTTTTCACTTACTGGCCTCAGTTATCTTCCTACATTTAGAAATGTCTAAGTTTGCAGATGGAGAGCTCAGAAAAGCTTCTCTTACCTCAAAAAAAAAAAAAAGCGCCACATTCTAAAAATGGGAAAAAAAATATGAGGTGAAGTACTTCACTTAAAATTTGTTACACATTCTACTGTTATTGGAGATGACCAGCACAATTCACTCCTGCGATTAGCTTTATGGGCAAGCTAGCCAGTCTAAATCTGTTCTGATAAACTCTTTGTGTGACTTCACGACATATGTTTGCCACGTGTTCACTATCCACAACAGATAAGTCACAGATTTGGGAAGTAAATAATTTTGAAACCAGAAACAATCTCTCCTCAAGTAACCACTAGTGAAAATTGACATATGGAAGGCACTGCCTTAGAAATACCAGTATTGCTAATACTTCTGTTTACCTGTTGTGCTAACAGGTTGGATTCTAACAAGTGAGCGGATTCTGAAATAAAACATCAGAGAAAGGAGGAAAAACAAACAAACAAGAAAACCCCAACAAACAAAAAACCCCCCACTGAGCATCCCATCACTAACTTACTTAAAAATTAATTAAATCACCTATGCTAATCAGCATTCAAAGTACAATTTCATGAAAAATCCTTTCAGAGAATTATAATTTACATCATCTTTACTAATTCTTGTATTACAAAGCAAAGTTGGCAGAAGTTGCTCCATCTGTGATTTTTTTCCTGGACTACTTGAATAAAAATTGTTATCATATTGCCCAGAGCTGGATTCACATAGAAGGAAATAAAACTACGTGCAAGTATCTTTACCTTGGACACAGCAGCTCACCTGAGTATTACATACAGGACTTGAGGTAAGTCAAGGGATCACATTCCATGAATGGTGATACCTTTGATGTGGGCCTTTCATAATTATTTTACCTGGTTTATTATTCTACATGGAATTAAAATGAGCATAAACACATCTGAGTAGCCTGAAAAAAACCGCTATTACCATAATGTAAATATCAAGGAAAACCGTATTTTTCCCTGTTTTATCAGAGACACATAAACAAAGTTTATCAATTTTCGGAAGGAAATCAGGAAACAAAAGAAATATGAACACAAGCACCTTTTTCCCCTCACATTTAGGACAGTGGTCACCTACCTGATACAAGTCCGCACTGTGGCCAGCATGATGCCTTCTTTGGACTAGACTGGGGTGAAAAGATATTCTTCTCAGCCTTCTTTACACTTTGGATCATCACCTCATCCTTACAAGTAACCATATCAGTATTCCCAAAGACGCTTCCCATAATGCTCTGTCTGGTGTTCCATAAACCGCTTAACTATTTCACTCCCGACTTAACTACAGCAATGCACCACAACTACCAGGCTTCCAGCTGGGAGCTGACCAGAGAAGTGGCAGAGGAGACGGGCGTAGTCCCAAGGGACAGGCAGAGCTTATTTCACAGCTTTGCTGACACGGTCCCTTCTGCCTCCCCTTTCCTCTATTCCCTCTTCCTCAGCACCACGCTGCGCAGTTTCACCTTCCACCAAAAAATAAACACCGTTTTTTTCTCCTAGACAAGTCATTTTCCCGCTAGCTTAGTACCAGAGACAGGCTCGCCAGCACAAGCATAGGTGTAGGACTGCAGCACGGAGGGAAGAGGAGGAGACCATCCCCTTTAATGGCAGCAAGCTATTAACTTGCTTCAGCTGCCTCATCTAACTAACCCTAAGGCAGTGACATATGAAGAGACCATAAAGAGGTTAACTAGCTAGGTTTTCCAGAGACTGTGATATTTTCAGTACCTGCATAATAAAGTTCTTGTATTGTATGCAGCGTGTCATGGGAACGCGGATATTTCATTTGGATAAACTACTTAAAAGACACGTAAACATAATGTGCTCTTACCACTGGCTTTAAGTAGCACGAAATTTTACAGTAAAAAGAGAGTAAGAGACAAGTTTGCCATTCCTGAGGAATCACTTCTTTTTCAAAATACTTGGTATCTTGACACAAAATGAAAACCACAAAATACCGTGTTTCTTGTATTCAAATATCCATAGCAACTATAAAGAAAGATGGTCTATGCCAACTTCCCAGAACCGTTCTCTGCCTGTAACTAGACTGCCATACACTTTATCACAGTAATAGGTGAGGGAGAGGTGAAGCTTTTAACACCACTAGTCAAAATCAATTTTGGTTTTGCTATTCTACAGTCACAAATCTCCATTATCCCTACCCACTGCTGGCACTTCCCACAACAAAAACGTTAGTGAGAAGGGCAGTAAACCCTAGTGTGAATATAAAGTTTTTTGGTTTGTTTTGTTGTAAGTGACATGGCGGAGAGAAAAAAAAAAAGGATTTTTTCGTTGTTTTGCATGATGTAGAAGACATATTTTAATATGTTAGAAAAAACAAGCCCCAGTCCACTCCCCTGGGGTGAAAAAATGTAAAACCAAATTCTCTCAAGCGAATTTTCAAAACTGCAGCAATCCAGCCTTTAAATAATCTTTCAGCCTACAAACTAGTTAGCACAAATTATTTGTCATCAAATTAGGAAAAAAGAGCACTGCAACCTCAGCATGGTATCTCCACTTTTACCGGAATGCAAAGACTGCAAGCTCAGCCCAGAAATGTGCTGTAACAGAAGGACCTACAGATTACTTTGAACCATTACTTCATATCCAGCCATGGATTACATGCCAGAACGCTGCAGCCAATTTGGAGCTCAAACAACGTGGCCACCGTTCAGTTACAGAAGTCTACGGTCTTCTGTGTGAGTCCACTGAAGTCTTCAAAGCTACATTACCTGCTTCAATGACAACTAAAAATACGTATAATGAATAGAGATACTGCTTGCCAAAAACATCATTAAAAATCGGTCATTTAATGTCAGCAGCAGTTTTCCCTATGCTGCCTCAGTTATGCACTGGAATGCAATCCAGAGAAACCAGAACAACAGCCACCAGCTTCAGAGACAAAAATGAACAGCAGCAAAAATCACAGCTGAAATGTAACAATCCTTTTAGCAGTCTAAAGACGACTACTGCCAGCTAAGGCAGTTGTATTTTAAAGTCATTTTCTCAAATACCAGGGAGTCTGTAACCACAATATTCTGCATAAACAGAAGTGGTAGGAAATGCTACAAATTCTCTTTCGGCTAAGTGCTGATCTATCCTCCTTAATGTAAGGAAATATCTTAAACAATTGAAAAACTCCAACACTTTCCAGAACTCTTCCAGCGTCTCATCTGCCATAACCACCTCCCTTCCTCCTGTAGATTAAACACAATGAAGAAGAGCCAAAACATCACAGTGGATTAGATATGAGCAAAAGGAAAGAGAAAGAGGCTGAAAATACAGAAAATGGGTGCGTATCAGTGGTTCTTAAACTTATGGGACTAGTACATCCCCTTTCACCATCAAAACTGATCATAAATCCTTTCACTTTGTCTTGCAGTACAGTTTAAAAACCAGCGTGTTCGTAGGTGTACTGGTTTATATAAACACACATATATAGGCATACTGGCTTCTTGTTGTGATAACACCCAGGGTCAGAGTAAGGTTAAGGACAAATTCTCTGCTCTCTACCTCGGTACACAACATGCAAGGACTTTCTGAACAGGCCTGAGATTTTCACAAACAGCATAAAGACGATGCAGAAAAGCTACCCCTTCACGGCAGCACTTAACAGCTGTTCGTCTGAATCTAAAGACCAGAGGAAAATTAAATTGAATTGTTTTTTTAAACCTGAAACACTCCTGTATGGCACGGCACGTAGTTGAAGCAATGTAGGGAGGAGACTGAAGTGTGAAGAAGGGAGGAGGGGAAGAGGCACAGCCCAACAGCCCCACCTTCACTCAGCTAAAATGCAACTCCGCCGAGTTTCAATTGTTGAGAGCCCAGAACCTTATAGAACACTATAGAGCCCTATATGAAAACCTTACAGAAAACAGCCTTGATAAAAAACAAATAGGGGAAGAAAATCCTTGAGCTGTTGGTCTTTCTGTTTATTAGCTTAGTTATTCCGAAAATCGTAAATTCAAACCTCTTTGCTACTCCACGTATGCGGTGGCTGTGCAGAACTGACAGCAAGCAAACAGCAACAGATCATCCATGCTACCAACAGCACTGCAGCATTAGCCTTAGCAGGTACACAAATGTACGGAAGACAGAAAGTTCCTATGGGTGGACACACTTCTCTCTTCTCTCAGGTCAACTAAACATTCAAGTATTCTTATGTCCTTGCCAATTTTAACTGTATGTGGTGGCAAACAAAATCAATACGAAAGAGGGAAGTCTTGAAAGAAGGCAGCTCAACCCCTTCCTGTAAGCACAAAATTTCAGCAGCTGCTGTCTAATTAACTATTGCAAGTTTAAAAAGACATTTTCTCCTAACCCCTATGAAACTGGATTTCAAGTATTCACAAAGCAAACAGGAACAGCCTATGATGACTTTTGAGCTACAAACATTGTGAAACTGAAGTGTGTGAGGGGGAAGCAAAAGAGTAATCAAAGTTATACGATTTTGTGATTCGCCATCTTAGACAAACTAGGAAAATAAATACTTCAGATTGTTAAGACTCCCAAATTCCCGCTGAATGTACAAGTACATTGCTTATCTGAACAGCCTGCGAGATCCCAGACTGGAACACTGATTACAGGTTCGTAATTTCAGTCTGAGATTGTACCTCACATTTCAGTTCACAAAACAATACACTTGAAGGATTCCAGTCAGCAGTTCCTGGCTGTCAGACCTGGCCTTAAACCTCTGCTAATCCAAGCACACCTCGCACATGAATTATACATATTGGAGTAATATGCAACCAAATGTCATATACCTGCAAGCGTTTAAGTAAAAATGAATGCTGACTCCTTTGCTACTTACAGCCTTCCCTGTTCCAGTGTCTGTATTCAGGAACAGAATCACACACGCTGACACCAGGTGTTACCTAGCTCAGGTAAAATGTATGCCACCAGGTGAGCATGTTTTAACTAATAGGTCCCAGAGGTTTACCCTGGGATAAGGGCGAAGTTTCACAAAAGGATTAAGGTGTTGTAAGACTGTGCTGCCCATGGGAGGGACAGTCAAACAAATCATGGATCTGCTCCAGCTGAACACTAACCCAGAGGGAAAGGAAGAAATGTGTCTGTCCTCCCTACCTGCTCGGTGAACCAGCCGGCAGTGGAGGTACGTGAGCAAGGGCTAGCGCTAGCAAAGGGAGGCAGCAAGAACTTATGGCCACTGACAAGAGCATGAAAGATGGGACTTCCTCAGTGGCGGCAGCTCAGTTTTATACCAGCTTAAGCCACCTGTGAAGCCTTAAGCTTTAGGTCAAGTTACTGTAAATTTAGGTTAACCTAAACGCAACCGATTGTCCTAACACAATCACTTGTTAATATTTTTGGCTTTGCATTAGCAGAGTGAGTTTTGGATGTGTTCCAGCCAAAGTTGTTCTTCCTGAACTTGACAATGCCTCGAACTTCACTGCAGGGCTTTCAACATGCGCTATTCGGTCAAACTGAAGCTCAGATTTCACTATGACTGGCTACTGTATGTCAAAATACAACTTGCCCTGCTCCAGCTCTGGCTCATAATAACCCAACCCACTATCTCTTAAAGGGACACGCTTTCTATCAGAGCATATGAAGGCCACTGGAGGCTAGTAGTGCTTGAAGTGAAGAGTCTCTCCATTCCTTTCAGTTTGCTAAGCTGAAACCTACTGTGCTGACTAGCTGCAAAAGGAGGTCAACACAAAAACTCCTTGTCCTAAAGGACAGTAATCACACAGGAGCATCAAGCGGGAGTTGGTATGAAAAGGAGAAGAAAAATGGGAGAGGCTGCGGAATAAGAAAGAGGCAGAGATCCACCCTTATAGGGAAAGCAAAATAAAAAGGGTTAGAGGATGACTGCTTCTATGATGCATATGAAGGAGAAGGAGCATTGTTGGCCTGGGATTTAATTCTGATATCATCCCAGTTTTGCATTTACTACTGACTTTACCCCAGTGTGAGCAAGATCAGACATAGCTTATTAACCGAAGAGATGCCTAATCCTACTTAGTCATCAGGCATGAGTAAGGGCTGCAGTATTTGACCTCTTGTGGAACAGAAAAAGAAACATCTGAAAAATCATCTTTCTTTTTCATCTTTGCAATGCTAGTGAAATAGACATTTCCTATAGTGTAACTGATGAACTCCTGAGCACCTGTAAAGTAAGTTAAAGAGCAATATTACCTGAGCAAGAATGTAAGAAGTGTGCACAGGTTTATGAACATACACACAGGTACACATTAAATACAGCAGCTGTAAGCTTTAAAAAACTACTCACAAGACTGACAGCATTCTTCGGCACTCAATTTCATTAATGAAATTATCCATGAATCACCAAGACAAATTAAGAAGTTGCACTTTTCACTCGGGATGCAACAAAAAGGAGAGACTGGGGGGGAGGGGGAAACTACTTTCCTGTGGTGGACTATCTGCCAGCAAGGAAGAGACATAACCCGACTTCTGTAATTCTGAACGTGTCTTTCTGTCCCTACACAAAGCAAGCTGAAAGGATCGGCCTGCCCATCTCCCTTCCCTCAGGTAGAAGGGGAATGTGATCATTAACTTCCATGAGGCAGTGCATTAGCCCAGAATGGACAAAAAGCAGTATTGGAAAATACTGTATTTGCCAGCCGTGTTTTCTCTAACTTTAAAGTAATTCTGAGTTGGCATAGTATGCTTTGGCAGGGGGAGAGAAAGGATGATCTAATAGGTCGTTTTACTTCCGTCACTAATTTCTGTGATCTAAATAACATTTTATGTTTATGGTGTTTAAAACTCAATTTCCTAAGGACTGGTTTTAGGGTTAGAAATGGTCAGTATGACAGTAGGTATCAAACCCATAGTGATGCTAAGTAAGAAAAGTCTTGAAGAGCTTTTAAAGTAGGAAAAAGCAGCTCCAGCCCCTTTATACTTCACAGTAGAGCTTAGATGCAAATAAATGTGCATTAGAAAGTCAATATGGTAATTACAGGGGTAGTGTTTCACTGGACAAAAAAATTACAAAAAGTGCACAATAAGAACAGCAGCGTCAGGGATAAGAAACAGAGGTGATATAACTTGTGATATTTGTTATATATTTGGCTATTTATTATACACTTGGCTATTTATTATATACTAAATATACATTACTTGTTATTTATTTTATATGTAACGTGTGTATGTGTACGCACACACACACACTATCTCTGAACCACACACACTAACATGGATGCAGAGCCAGAAGACTCTTGCGCTTAAAGGAGGAAACAAGAAGGCAGATTAGCTCACAAAGAACCAAAGAACTGAAATAATGTGTTGATATTTCCTGGAACCAGTCCGAAGATGAGCAGCAGAGTTTTGGATGGGCTGAAAATTTTCCCAAAACTTCCTTTGAAAACCAAGCCGGTACAGCATTCTAATAATCCGACTCAAAGGCACGGAAAACAACTTTGGCTTTTGCCAGGTTGAACTGGGAGGAAAATAAAAAGGTCCTCCCAGACATTTATAAACAATTTTAATTTTCGTGCACGTCCCAATCAATGCCTTTATGGGAGCAAACTAGTTCTGAAACCCACTGTTCTTGCATAGAAGAGGTTGAAATAGTTACAAATCCAGATATTTCAAAATTCAGCAAGTGAAAACTTAGTCTATAACAAGACACAAACTCAGAGTAGATCAGCAATTCATGAATTACAGCCAAGCCTATGCTCCTACATCCCTCTTTGAAAAAAGGCTCCCATTGATAACTGCTTGTCAGTTGACACAGAGCCCTAAACAGTGGAAACTGCATAATCCCTTTCATGAACTCGGGGAGCGAGGGTGTAAACTGTGGGGGCGGCGACAAGGAGCATTGTACAGACTGGATAGTTTGTACTCCATCAAATGAAGAAAATCAGAGTGTGTCTCTAAAGAAGCATCTTCTAAAGACGTTTTTTACCTGGCTTGCTGAAGGGCACCTCAGCACGTGTGTCAGCACCAGCTTCTGGGAGGGTTTGCTGGGTGACCAGCTGCCCCAACCCAGCAGCCATCTCCCCTCCCTTCTCATCTCCCCTCCTTTCTCAGTTTGGAGAGGGACACACATACACACTGATAATACTTTCCTTTGATTTGCCTTGATAAAGAAGAGACGGTATTTCTTGCTACCCTCGTTGTATTTGTTGTCATTTAATCCAAACTGACTGCTTCATTTTCAAATTGTGCAGTTTAATAATCTGAGGGAATCTGATTTTGTGTTAAGGGTAAAGCAGTAGCAGATCCATACTGCTGTTCCACTGTAAACCTCCCAGCTGGAGTTTACCAGAGAATAAAGAAAGGGAGAAACCCACCGAATGTAGTTTACTGTTTTCTCGTGCCAAAAGAAAATGTTAAATAAAGTTGAACTGTTTTGGTAAATGAAAATCAGGACGTGCATAAACAGTGAAACTTAGCAAACTGTTATGATTGCTAGAAATAAAGAAGTTTCTTTTCTTTTTTGTACTATAAAAAGCATAAATGCCTCAAAATACTCTTCAATCGCTTTAAAAGGAGCAATTTCTCAGGTTTTAAGTATTACTTTCATGTACCCATGAATGTTCCCTGACATTCTTAGACATTAGACAAAAATCATAATTAACACTCTACAAGTGAAACAAAGCAGATGATGTTTCTAAATTTTTCGGCAACGTTTGTGTACACGTTCTTAAAAAAAAAAAAAGCTTGATGGAAATGGGTCATTCTTTTATAAAGTATTAGAATTTCTCTTTTTAAGGCAAAAAGGAGTGTGCATGTCGAGAAGGCTGTAGCGCAAAAATTCAGTTACGATGAGCTTCATAGCCAACTATCCTTTAATTAGGCTACTCTTAGCTCTTCAAGTATCCCGACCTGAAACAAATTAGTAATAGTGAGAGCTGCAACTGCATTTCCTCCTTTTGTTACTTTGTTTCCACAACTTTCACATTATAGCATGGCTTTGTGTCTCTGCCCTAGATCTTCAAGGGAAGGCCAACAAATGAGCTACTTCACCGAGCATCCTGGCCTCTAACGCTTTAGCACGGGGCTTGGGAAGGAGGGGAACGGACAACCCACCACGAGCAAGGGCCTAGAAGCGCAGGAGCCGTTCTGGAGCTGGATGTGCCCACAGTGCTTCCCTGGAGCGCAGCAATTCTGAGGTCTCCGGAGCCTCCAGCCCCTTTCCTGTACCTTGTGGAAATGACACGGGGTGTGAGAAGGGATTCGAGGACAGTCTGGCTGACGAAAGATAGTCCCTGCTCACGGGGCGTGATTCGCGACCAGGAGCAGATGTCAGCCGAGGGAGGCAGCGCACCGCAGTGCGGGGAGCACCGCCTTCAGCGCCTGTTTAAAAGCCTCCGTCCTGCGGGAAGGCGCGAGAAGGCGGAGAAATACGGTGGTGCCTTGCTGGTAACATCAGGAAAGCAACAAGATGTCAGTGAGGTTTTTCTGCTTCCTGTTTGCGAAGCAACCCCCCCGCACTCCTTCCCCCCCCCCGCCGCTTTGTGTGGCTCCTGCCGGCGCTCCCCCTGCCCGCTGGCCCCGCTGCCCGCTGCCGCGGGGCCCGCGCCCCTGCCCGCCGCCCAGGGAGACGTCCCGCTCCCCCGCCGGCCGGCCGGCCCGGCCGGGCGATGTGCCGGGCTGCCGGGGCTGCTCTCCGGCTGGGAGGAGGCAGGCAGGGAGGGAGGGAGGGAGGGAGGGAGGCGGGAGCCGCGCTCTGCTCCTTAGCGGCGGGGCGGGAGGCGGGGGCTGCGCTCGGCGCTCGGCTTTTGTTTGCCGCCGGCGAGGCGATCCCCACCTCCTGGCCCTCCGTGACGAAGCGGGGCTGCGGGGCTGCGGGGCAGACAAAGCGCCCGGCAGGACGGCGAGGGGCAGAGGGGAAGGAAGGGTGCTGCCCGCGGGGCCGCGCAGCGTCGCGCAGGGGAGGAGCCGGCAGCACCGCGCCGAGCCGGCACCGCGGCCGGGGATAAACGTATTGCTCCCTGCTTTCGCGGGGCGGGGGCCGAGGGGAAGAGCCGCCGCCGGGACGGCCGCCTCCCCGCCGCTTTGTCACGGAGACCCCCCCAGGCGGGGGCCGGCGGCAGCTGCCGCCCTGCCGGACCCTCCCGCACCGCCGCGCCTCCCCGCGCAGCAGGGGAGGGCGAGAGGGAGGGACGTGCGAGGCTTGTAAACCACACGCTGCCATCGCACCTCCCCTCCCTCCCTCCCTCCTCCCCGCCGGTCTCCGCCGCCCATTGTGCGCCCGGCAGACGGCGAAGACCCAGCTGCCCCGTGCCCGCCCCCGAGCGCCGGGCACCCCCGCCCCGGCACGGCGCGGCGCGGCGCGGCCCGGGGCGGGGGGACACGTCAGGACACACAGGCGTTTCCCCCGCGGCAGAGCCGCCCGCTTGCCCCCGCCGGCCGAGACAGACAGGCCGGGCCGCCGCCGCCCCCCAGCAGAACGAGCGGCGGCCGCGACCTGCTATAAATAAGGCTCAGAGGGAGCGCGGGGCCCGGCTCCCCCCGCACCTCCTTTTATTATTCATCATCGGTGCAGCCTGGGAGTGGGAAACTCCGCTTCCTACTTGCCGCTACGCTCCTGCCGGCTCAGCCCCCGCCCCCTTCCCCCCCTCCGCTCCTCGCTAAGCTCCTTAAAACCCAAGGAAACTTTAGGAAGCGATTCAGCTCGAGCTGCTGCTCGCCTGGGGAGCCGGGCTCCTGCACGCCGGGGCAGCCGAGAGACCTGCCCAGCTTCTGCTCCTGCCGCCGCCCCAGCCCGCGGAGCCCGCTTCCACCTTCCTCCGCGGCGGGATTTAAAACGGCGGCCAGCAAAGGCGCACGGCCGCGTAGCCGCACGGCCCCCGCGCGGAAACGCCGTCGCAAAACACGCACGCACACACACACACAGAGACACAGACACACACACACACACACACACAACACCCTCCTCCGGCTCTCGGCAGCCGGCGGCGCACGCCCGGCACCGCTCCTTCCCTCTTCCCCCGGAGCAGCTCTTCCCCTCCGAGAGAGACGGGGGAAAAAGTTTGTCCGCTCCCCCCGCCCCTGCCCGTGAGAAGTTGCGAAGCCAGCCGGCAGCCCCCCGCTCGCCCAGCCGGCCCGCGGCCCTGCCGCCGCCGAAGTTGAGCCCAGCCCCGTCCCCCTCCGGAAAGCGAGGGGGGCGACCTCCAGCTCACCCCGGCGAGAGACCGGGCGCGGACAGCCGCCCCCCCGGCCGCATCCCCTTACCATGATCAGCGTGTGGTTCCTCTGCTCCGCCGCGGCAGGCTCGGCATCTTGCTGCTGTTTGCTCTGATGCTGCTGCTTGCTGCCGCCGCCGCCGGTGCCCGTTTTCTTGGCCCTCTGCTCCAGGGTCCGCTGGTAGAGGCTCACCGTGTCCCTGCGCTCCAGCTCCAGCTGCTCCGCCTGGGCTTGCTGGTACCTGCTCTCGCAGTTGACATGGTGCCGCCGGCAGCCCTCGATGCGCTGCCTCAGCCGCTCCACCACCGTGCTGTGCTTGGGAATGCCGCCGCCGCCGCCGTTCGCGTTATTGTTACCGGGAGCAGCGGCAGGAGGACCGTGGGGAGTGCTGTTAACCCCGATACCGGCCCCGCCGGCCCCGCTGAGGCTGCTGTTCAGGTTATTGTTGATGCAGATACTGCTGCCATTCGCGGCGGCAGCGGGGGCTGCAAAATCCCCCATCCTCTTCCCCGTGCACACTATTTTGGAAGAACTTTTTATCCTACCCTTCGCACACACACACTCTCCTCCGGGGTCCTGATGGGATACTTTTTAGAGAACCGGGGGGGGGGAGGGGGCACCACCATGTATCAGGGAAACAGCGATCCCAAGCAAATGTTTCTCTTTCCCCCCAGCCAATCCCTCTCGAGAAGCTCCAAAACATTAAAAAGAGAGAGGGGGGGAGGGAGGGAAATAAAGAGAGAAGGTGCTAAAAGGTTATCACCAGCAACACAACCAACAAACACACACAAAAAAGCAGCACAACAAACTAAGCAGCAGCAATTCGGGTAGCAAACTCCGGGAGATATCAGACCAGTTCCTTTCCTCCTTTTTCTTTTTTATAATCCATCACTTCAAAATAGACTCCATGAGATTTCCGGAGGTTTTGCCAAAAGCCTTCTCTCCCCATGTATAAAGAGAAACACACGCGCCCCTCCACACGCACACACCGATGCACACACGCCCGTTCACACGCACGTTCGCACACACACATCCAAGCACAAGCACACGCGGGGCACACGCGGCACACTCACTCGCGCTCCCCGGCACCAAAAGACAGGCAAAGCCGCTTTCTTATTGTATTTTCCTTCTAGAAAAAAGTTTTGGTGTTTATGCCGCACCGTGTTCGCAAAGTACTTTGGCCGCTCGGTTGCATTTCAACAGGAACCTAAATAGCAAATCCTCGGGCTGGGGGAAGTAAACACATGAACAATCCGGGCCGAGCTGGAAAAAAAGTAGAGCTCTGAAGTCTTTGCCGAGCTGATACAGCCTAGCGCTTTGCTCTGCTTTGCTTGCTGCTGCTCCTCCTGCCACCATCACAATGATCAAATGCTCTCCTCCTCCACCTCCTCCTCCTCCATGCCAGCGGAGTGATATCAGGACAGGAGCGCTCAGTAAACACCGCAGCAGCACCAGCACCACCACCAGCAGCAGCAGCAGAAGCAGCAGCAGCAGCAGCAGCAGCAGCAGCTCCTCCAGGCCGTGAGGCAGACCCGGGGACAAGGTGCAAAACCCGGCACGGACGTCGCCCAGCAGGAGCGGACATGGCGCTCCCCCCCTCGGCCCCCGCCGCTGCGCTCAGGCCCGGCAGCGGCGCGGGGCGCCCGCGGGCGCGGGGCGGTGGCGCCGGGCAGGGCCGGGCCGGGCCGGGCCGGGCCGGGCGGAGCGGAGCGGAGCGGAGGAGCGGGGGCCGCCACCTGCCGCCCCCGGGCCGCCCCGCCGCCCCCCGCTGCGCGCCGGGGCTCCCGCGCCGCGCCGCGCCGCCCTCCGCGCGGGGGCAGGCGGGGCGGGCGGCCGCCTCAGCCGGCCGGCAGACGGGGCCCGGCGGGGGGCGCGCTCCGTGCCGGGGCTCGGCGCTGCGGCGGGGCGCGGCGGGCACCCGGGGGCGGGCGGGCAGCGCCCGTCCTGAGCCCCGGCTCTCGGCCGGCGGCGGCGGCGGAGGGGGCGGAGGGCCCGCAGCCCCCGGGCGGGCGGGCGGGCGGCGGCGCCGGGCGCAGCCCGACGGGGCCCCGCGGCCGCCGGCGAGCTGCCCCCCGCGGCGGGGCGGCGTGTGCCGCCTTCCCCTCCCGTGTAAACTGTTGCGTAAGGGGAGCGCGGAGCGCTGTGCCGCCCCGACACCGGGCTGAACTTTCTATTTTAGACGGCAGAAGAAACATGACACGTTGGGCAGGAACATTTTTCCGAGCGAACGGTGGCTGCCTCCATGTAGAGCGCGGGTGATTAATGCATCAAGAATAACGTCCCGGGAACCTAGTTTTAAACCGTTTCGCAGACAAAGCTATCGCACGCACAATTTCAACTGACTGCTGTTTTCGAACTAGCACTGTGAGCTACGCACCTCCAGTTCTTCGTTTTTGTTTTTGTTTTTTTTAAACACACCTCTACAAAACAGAATTATCTCAGGGAGACACCCGTGTTCTCCAATGTGCAGCTGGAAATAAAGAAAATAGGGAACTCATACATTAGTCATGAGATCTGATTTAAACCATCTTCATTTCTGCCATTGCAGATTAGCATAGGACACTATTTCTAAGCTACTGACAGTGGTGAAGAGCCGTCTTTGTCTTCTTTAAGTGCTCAGCAATATGAAATTTGGTTTTCATTTCATCCCTATTTCAACAATTCCTGACTATGTTGAGATGGAAAATAATAGCGGACAAATAAAATTGGTAATTAGCACCTTCCCTGCGTTGGGACTAATGAGCATGTCTGTTCCCCCACCCCAAACTTTTCTTCAGTATCAGTTTGAGAACCAAAGTGAGGCTACTTACTGCTCTTCGTGATCACCGATAACCACTTTATCACAAAACAAACAGGGAAAAATTACGGCTCTGCTCAGAAGCAGCCTAAGAGCGAGGGGAAACTGGAAATCCTGCGTCATTTACAAAGATGGGTATCTCTGTTAATTTGGAGCTGGGGGATGTGTTGTAAGCCCTTCAGTAACTATTCCTCTCCATCTGACTCCACAAGACAACAGATTATTGGGTTGTATAGGAATATATATGAAAAGATTGAATGTAAGAACTGACGGGGGAAAAAGGAGGAGGGGGCTTTCTTGGTTTTCTTTTTTTTAATTGTTTGTTTTTGAAATGGAAAGTGCCAACAGGCCAGACCCGGAGACAGCTGTGAATTAGGCTTAACTTTGAAAAAGTACTTTTTGGATCCCTCCGCAGTGCCCCCCGCAGCCCGCCAGCGCGCTCGCTGGCAGCCTCACTCCGAAGGCTCTGCAGGCCCAAAGAGCGCTGAAGCCCACAAGAAGATAGAAACGTTTCTTATACCCATGGAGTCAGAAATACATGTAAAAGCAGGGGACTGGGTTTTTTTACAGACTGCTTTTTCATGCATTTTACAGCAGTTGCATTCTTTTCCTGCGACTAGGATAAATACCATTTGTCAATCTATATGGAGTCACACATACATACCTTAACTTTCAGGCTATCACTTTGGCAGCAAACATGGTATTTTTTAAGTGCATGCTGGATTGTTATAGAATGAAATTCCAGCCTATTAAAAATTTAGGAATTTTTAATCTCTTAGCTACGTACCTGGGTTCTGCCAGGCTGCACAGCGCAGGCGTGATGATTTGAGTAACAGAGTTTTGTAGTAATCAGTGCTTAGTGTTAGAAGTTTTGCAAACAGATCAGTCACCAGTTTTGTGAAAAAACATCTGAATACGTTCTAAAAATGGTTGATTCTGATCAAAAAATATTTTTTAACTGGCTGAGGTTAAAAACAAAGCCAAGCAAATATGTATCCATCTATTTCCCCACTCATTTTAACAGCAACAGTGGTGACACTTGCATTATTCTATGGTACAACCTTTCATAAGATAAAGCACTATCCCCTATACCTAAAAACAATCAATAGAATCAGCATTTCATAAAAAATGTTGTTTTACAGCTGTCATCCAGCACCTAAGCGCTAACTAAAAATTTTCATCCAACAGGAGAGTTTTCTTTTAAAGCCAAGTATTGAATGGCAACTGTAAAATAGAATAATAGAGACAAGATTTCACAGTTCATTTTCGTATCACTTTTATTTTAAGGATACTTCCACAAAGAGTTACCAGCTTCAGAAAAACTAAGGCCAAAACGAGCTCTTTAGGGAACTATTTAAAGTCAATTTTTGTGAAGGACAACACTTCTGCTAAGCCACTGAGTCCGAATAAATAAAAACAGGAAAAAACCCTCAGATTATAGCCTGGGCAATGCAAGAAATAGAGAGATCTCAGTGTTGTTCTAGTACTGATTATTGTCATTAAAACAGATGTTCTTCACAACCTTGACCAAATAACTCTGTTCTGTAATCAGACACAAGCACAGACTCACTCGTGATAGATGTGTGCCCTTACATTTATGACCGTGGACTTATGGACACTCACCTCTTATGCAGTAATTTACTTTGCATGCACAAATGTGTATATTTGCTCTATACCTTTTCCCCCCCTCCCTGCACATCAGCTTTAGAAAACTGTCTTCACAATTGGAATTTCAAAAGAATCAAATATATCAGAATTCTAAGTGATGTAAGATGAACTTGCTGATGCCAGCAGTTGAACACTAATGCCTACCGGTATCAGCTGACAGGACACTAATTACTAGTTACAGGAGATGATTGCTTGGTAAAGGATCTATTCAGTGAGTTACGATTTTGAAAAATTATAAAGTACAGGCCCGATCTGTGAAAAGATACGCAGTATGAAAATACAGCATACGTTCTCAAGATGATTATCATGACAGAGATCTGTCTAATTAGGAAGAATCTATTTTAATGCTAAGATATGAAAGAGCCCAGCTGGGAGAGGAATTTAGAGGAAGACACAGAAACATGACTGTTAAGCTGACAGCAAGTGCAGCCTAAGCATGTTCCAATGACAGCTTCTAAAAAAAAATTTCATCTCAGCATTTAATCAATAGTGGTTTCAGAACAAGTACAGCCTTACAGATAATCTAGCTAGTCATATTAGTGGGAGGAGCTCCATAAATAATACAGAAAATATGCCTTTGCAGAGCAACATACTGAGACCACTTTCCTTTGGTCAGCTGAGCTAAGGGTTATCCAGTAGATGGGCAACATTAAAAATATCACCATGAGGATAAACATGAACCCCACTCTATTAGAAACCACTCTTTAGTTCCTGGCGCTGCCAGTCAGGTTGGAAACTGCAATCGTTGTGGCAGCAAGTTTCAAACCATCTTGGGCAACAGATTAACCTTCAGAGTGGCCGCCTGGGTAGAAACCTTTCTGAAAGCTCCTACTATAATTAAATGGTTTATGTCTAAATCGATGGATGACATGGTGACACAGGCATCTGCTGGAAGGCGAACCCAGAGTCAACCACGCAGTGTGTTCGCTGAATATAACTTTGAAAACCAGCTAACAGACACTTTTTGGGTCTGCAAGAAGCAGCTTTCTTATACAGCGAAAAGGGTTTCAGAAGATTTCTGCTGAAGGTTCTCTTGGATAGGGTGCTATCTAACTGAGCAAATGAGATGTACTTCAGTTACTACCACAAGCTATTTAAGTGCATGTTGCCTAATACATCCTTAGTCAAAAAAGAATAATAGTGTCATTTGGAGAGTAGTTAAGGCAAAGCCCTATAGTTGAGAGTTGACTGAAAACAAAAAACCCCACAACCTCCACGAATGTATCTGTGAAATCCAACTACAGCATGGCAAAAATTCTCATGACAGCTGGGGTGGCCACGAGCTACGGCTGCCAGAACATCCAGAGCTGTAGGAATTCTTCAAGGGATGACCCAAGTCTGGAGCAAAAGAAGTTGCTCTAAATAGTTAAAGAAAAAGTCATCAAGGCTGCAAAGGAACAGAAGAACAAAACAATACAGGGAGGAAGGGGAAGCAACAAAGAAAACCAGAAAGTGAGTTAAAATTGCAAAAGTCAGAGCTTTAAGGCATTGCAGAAAGTGGAGCGATCACTATGTGTAAATACAAATAAACCCAAAACACCCTTGAAACTACACACTTCCCAGCCTATGCATTTCAAGTTGTAGAACATAGGGAATCCAAGTCAGAATTTTTACAAAATCTTCCAGTTGTGAACAACACTGAAGGCTCCAATTCAGCAAGGTATTATAGCAGGACGGGCACATGGATCGAGACACACACATACCTAAGGACTCTGCTGAATCAGGGCTGAAAAATATGGGGAAGGAATGCAAAATGTGTACTCGTTCTCTCCTGTCCTGATTAGAGATAGGCCACAACAAGAACATTAAAAAAAAAAAAAGTGAATGCCATGAATTGGCATTGTTACCCATGCACTATCCTGTCAGATTAATGCTATTGAAATACATCCTAGTTTAAGAAGCAGAATTAAGGTAATTAGTCCCGATATACCACAGTATATCTTTCTGTTATTTTGAAAATCTGGTTCTGGAGCTAACAGCTGTAGGAGATATCCATGGAGAGAGCTAGCAGAGAGCTTGAAGGGGAGAAAGGAAAATCGTTGCTCGGGCACAGGCCTCATCTAAGCCTTTGATCTGTCACACTGATCTCAAGAGAATAACGGGGTTGGAATGGAGGATCCAGGGGGGTGGAGGGGGGGGAGAGAGAGAGAAGAAAGGACACTAGGAAAAATCCCAGAGAGATGCTTCTGGGGGTTCCTTGCGGCTTACAATAGAAATATATGTGAAGGAACTTAAATTTCTTTAGCCATTCTCATACTAAGTAGCCCACTGCTGCTCAGTAAAGACTCCCCCATTTCCATTTAGCTTGAATTAACAGGGCAACAAACAAAAATCCCTCGTCAATAAAATCGAATGCCAACTTTGGTGATGAGGAAGCAGCTGAGGGATATTTTTTTTTCTCTCTCCAAGGCAATTGCTGTTTAGATGTCAGCCATTTATAAGAATTTCAGAGTGAACATGATCACTTTGAATTTTCTGAGCCAGAAGAGAGACTGAGCCTATTGAAAACTATCGTTCATCCTCCTTCATATGGGAGACTGATGATTGTTCTGTGATCCTCGGCATAACCAATCAAGTTTAATATTCAAACAAGAACATTTTTATAAGTTCTTAAATTACAAGGAAACAGAAATAAAGGGTCATTTTCCACAGTGGTAATTTTTAATGAGATATGTGTAAGTTCAGTCTTCAAGATAGAGAAATACAGTATTTTCCTCCCTGTCCCAGTGTGCTGTCAACACCATTGTTTCATTGAAACTGCTATAGTTACAATCTACAAATGTATGCGATAAGTGTATCGCATACATTTACAAACCTGTATTAAAAGTACATCACTGAGGTTGCAGTCTCGCAGTCAATGAATTTAAAACCACCAAAATCAAAGCGCTTGTGCAATCTTTATTTGGCTTCCTTGCGCAATCCACAGCATGATGAAGTCTTCAAATACGCCCTTACACGCTATTTTTCCACAGGATGTTTGCTTCATTCTGTACACAGAATTGTCAGTGCTCACCAGTGAGCAGCTATTTAATACATTTTTTCCTTTTCGTTCCACATATCACCTCATGTCTATTTACTAATTCAAACCCTGTTCACAGACATTCATTTCCTCAGAATGGCCACCGCTACTGCTCCTGAGTGTTTCATGTGTACCAATAAACTGATTTTCACAATTCATTGCAAGTGAGAGGACAGTGCTCTTACTCACGTTAGAGACTGGAAACTGAAACAAAGATGTTAAGCTGAAAAGTTTTGCTAAAATGCCTCATTTGAGCTGATTTTTTTTTTTTTAAGACTTAAACAACTTGAAGTCCACCGTGTTTTATAAGAGCAGCCTGCATCAACTTCAGTTGAATGTGTAGGTGCTTAGCATTTCTGCTAGGCAGAACCCCCTTCTCAAGTCAGGTACCTGGAAAACAAGGAACGCAATTAGTGATCATCTGCAAGAAGCAGAGTTTACGTCAACTGAGTAGCATCACTTAAGACAGCTCAAACATTTCACCTCAAACACATATAGTTCAGTAAATTATAGGCAAACCCAGAAATTAGACCTTATAGGAAAGAAAGAAAATATTACATGCTGGTTTTCAGTAATATTTTAAAAGAAATCTTTTTGTCCCACTTTTTCTGTAGACACACCTTTCAAATAGCCTTTGCTGAAGCAAAGTCAAAATGTGCTGGGTTTAGAAAATACTGCTCAGGGAAAGTTTACCTGAAGCCAGAAAACGCTAAAGAGTTAAGACATTAAAATAACATGAAAATCCCTAAAAGGATACAGAAAAGATCCCTGTTCATGCTTGGTCATATTAACCAAAATACAAAAACCAGTAACTACTAGCTACATTAAAAACCAAGCCCGTGTTCAGGCTATTTCCAGAGTCACTAAAGTTACTAGACAGCATTCATCAGAAGTCTAGGACGCCTCCCATCTTAGCTCAGGCTTGCAGTTAACTAATGGTTTACAGCAAACAACAGCTGATTAGATTCCAGTTAGACAGGAAAAAAAAATCCTTCTCATAGTATGAATAGTGAGACTTTAAATAGATTACTTATGGAGGCTGTTGAGTCTCCATCACTGAAAGCTTTAGGAACAGGTTAGACAAATTTGTCAGTAAGGACACAAATGTAATTGGTTTTGCCATGGAACAGGGCGATGGATTAGGTGACTTCTTAACGTTCCTTCTGGTCCTAACTTTTCATAACATTACCATTATTTAGGGAGCTTGAAAGTTATAAATATATTTAAGCTGTTAATAACTTTGTTTATTTAATTCTGACTTTGATGTACAATGAGAAGGTTACATACGAACTTATGCGTTGGTTCAGACCACAGCTCCATCCAGCACAGAGCTCTATCTCCCACAGTAACCATGGGAGTGGACACTCAGGAAAAATAAGGACAGGGCAAGCACATACTGCCCACAGCCTTCAAACACTTTCAAGTTAGGTTATGTGATTTACCTAGTTAGTAGACTCTACAGCATTTCTTCCAAGTTATTTTCCAGTCTCTCCTTGCATCTCTATAAACTCCTTGATCCGGAAAGTCATTTGAGGAGGAGTACCATAGGTCCACATAGGTTGTGTGAAGAACTGGTTCCTCTGGTTTGTTGTGAATGAAGCTCTTACTAACTTCTTCCAATATCCCTCATGCTTGTGTTAGAAGAGACAGTGAAAAGCCAATCCCACTCCACTTCTCTCCAGACCTCTCAGTTGTGCAGACCTCTTCTTACGTTCGCCCTATGTCATGTTTTTTTCCAAATGAAGATTCTCGGCTATTCAATGGATGGAGTTCCTTGCATGTTGTAATGGAAGCCACAGTATACCTCTGATCACCTTTGTCATCTCTGAATACTTTTCAGTTCTAGTATGTCCTGTCCAAGATAAATGGACAGAACTGCATGCAGTATTCAAGTGTGTAAACCTTGGCTTTTTACAGTAGCATATGGACTTGAACAGTAAGCATAATGATCCTTTCTGTTTTGTTCTCTATTTGCTTCTTAATAATTTCTAACCTATTATTTTTTTTTTCTTCAACTACTACTAAGTGATATTTTCATGGAACTGTCTACCATAACCCAAATGTCTTGTTTCTGAAGACCTTTGGGCCATCTTAGAAACAATGCAAGATGTGACGATAGGATTATTCTTCCCCAAATGTATCACTTTACAATTATCTACACTGAATTGCACCTGTTGTTTTATTGTACAGTTAATCTCTCTGCAAGCTATGCAGTCTCCCTTGTCCTTACCACCTTGCATAACCTCCTATCATCAGCAAAGCTTTGTCACCTCACTGATCACTTCCCTTCTCCAGGTCATTTAAAAATATATTGAACAGTACAGCTCCCAAGATAGAGACCATATGGAATTTCACTGGTGATCTCCCTCCTGTGCAAGAACTGACCATTTACTTCCATCCAATGATGGTCTACCCTCTGTTCACATCTTTTAAATCATATTCTCATCCATTCCAGCATCTTCCTTCTTATGCCAGTGACATTCTTGTGTTGCTTGGTTTTCCTAAAACACTTTGATAAAAAGTTCTGTCAAAAGTCTTTTGGAAATCCAAGTTGACTGTATCAGTCAGATGATCCTCATCTACATATCGCTGACCTCTTCAGAGAACTCTGAGAGCTTTGTTAACTCTCACTGATTAGATAATATTTATTCAGGTAGATACTAATTCTCTCTCTTATTACAATATCTACTCATTCACCTGGAACAGATGTCAAATTTTCGTTTGCTGGATACCCTTGGAACCTTTCTTAATGACTGACATCACATTTGACACTTTCTGATTTTCACGTCCTGAGGAATATTGAAGAGACAGGTTACATGCTGCTATTAGTAGATATTTCATCCCTGAGTTCTCTTAGAATTCTTGGGTGAATCCTTCAGATCCTGGAGATTCATCTGTATTCATCTGCCTTTTGTACCATTACCTCTTCCAGATACTTCAATTTCGGAGACATTCTCTGCGGAGTACCCTGAATGCCCCAAAAGGGCTCTGGAAGGACAATTTCCCTGATTTCTTCCACAGTGAACAAGGATGCAAATGGTTCAGCTTCTCTCCAGTGACCTTGTCCTTCCTAAGAGTTCATTTTATACCCTTGTCATATTCAGACTCACTGACAATTTTTTTTCCCTCCTGATGCGTTGGAAGAAGGATATTCAACTATTTTTTATTCTCTTAGCTAGTTAGGTCTCAGACTCATCTTTGGTCTGCCTAATAATAATTTTAATAGTATATCTGTCAGTGGTTATGATACTTTTGTTTTTTTTAATTTGGATGTGTCTTTAGCTTTTGGAAGGACACCGTCTTCTTTCTAATAGCTTCTCTTTGCTGTTTGGCCATGACTGCCTCTTTTTACTTTCTCAGGCATGTCCAGTAAATCATGTGTGTTGGCGTTGTGCTTCTTCTTTGGTGTCCTTCTGTAATCTTCATGCCCCCTTTACGGATTTAATTGTCTTGGGTGCCACTCTTTGTTTATTCTTGGTAAACTTTCTCATTTTTACATAGTTCCCCATGTTGAAATGAACACAACAGTGGTGGGCATTTTGTCCTCTATTGCTCCCCAAAGATATTGAATCCAAGAGTGTTATGTCATTCTTAAAGAGCAGTCTTAACGTTCAGCAAGATATATATGCATATATGGATATATACACATACGTATGTGCGTGTGTGTGTATATATATATGTATTCATTATATATAATTGTGCAAATTGCAATATAGGGCAGAAGTGGCTGGTAAACTGGGAAGCAACTGTGAAAGGACTTCTGGGTCTTCCCGGATATAACCAGACATGAGTGAGGGTTCATTGGGATCTGATCTCATTTCTGAGCTTGCCAGAAATATACACTGATAATAATTGGCATTTATTGCACGTAGCTCTCAAACCCTTCTAAGCATCATTATTCCTCTTTGCAGAGCAATTATGAGCCAGAGAAGAGTGAAGTGACAAAAGACAGTACCTACGATTCTTCATTTCACTCTGCTACCTGCATTGGCATCTCCTTTCTTTACTAGGAACCACTAACTTTGCAAACTATTGGGGGCATTGCTTTCAAATCATGCTATTATAATTATAGTTGATTTTATGTGGTAAACGTGCCCAGATGAGGTGTTAACATCCTTATTTGCAGTCCCTCTTTTGTCTGCATATAACAAATATTTGTGTTGTAACAATATAACATAGCATGATTTTCATGCAATAGATATTTTAAGGTAACTTGTTAGTTTCTTAAGCTTATTTTGCATTTCATAGCTCAACAAGGCATTCTGATTGAATAAGGCGATACAGACACAAAGCCCATGTTATTGGGGCTTTGAGCTCATGGATGGTATCGTGGTTCATATGGTACATATTCTAGAGAAATCTAGCACTACAGACCAAGAATACCAAAGCACCATCTTTGCATAAGTAGACAGTCTATAAACAATACTCCGTAAAACAGGAAATAAATAACAGCATTTTTAACTTTTCCATGGTGTAGCATTGAAACCTAGGTGTATAGATTTTTTTTTTTGCCTATTTCTTGTCCTATGAGATGTACAGTCATTCCTTGTCCACTTCACCTTTCTGACTCCCATTTCTTCTATTAACCTATGTTACTCATCCAGAACTCAGTAAAAAACTGCCTTAGTTTTGCATGTCTGACTCACAGGGAGATAACCTGTCAGCACAATAATTTTGCATATTGGTCTATACTGATCTAGGGTCTCCACCATTTTTTCACAGTAACTTGCATATTGGTATTTTAAGTTTGTCGTGGTTTAACCCCAGTTGGCAGCTAAGCACCACGCAGCCGCCCGCTCACCCTCCCCCCTCCCAGTGAGATGGGGGAGAGAATCAGAAAAGCACAAGTAAGAAAACTCATGGGCTGAGATAAGAACAGTTTAATAATCAAAATATAATATTAATATTAATATTAATAGTAATATTAATATTAATAATAACAATAATAATAATAATAATAATAATGATGATGATGAAGAAAAGGAAAATAACGTGCTAGAGAGAGGAACAAAACCCAGGGAAAAACAAAAAAACAAGTGATGCAACTGCTCACCACCCGCTGACCGATGCCCAACCCATCCCCGAGCAGCGATCGCTGCCCCCCGGCCAACTCCCCCCAGTTTCTATACTGAGCATGACGCCATATGGTATGGAATAGCCCTTGGGCCAGTTTGGATCAACTGTCTTGGCTGTGCCCCCTCCCAGCTTCTTGTGCACCCGGCAGAGCATGGGAAGCTGAAAAGTCCTTGACTAGTGTAAACATTACTTAGCAACAACTAAAACATCAGTGTGCTATCAACGTTAGTCTCATCCTAAATCCAAAACACAGCACTATATTAGCTACTAGGAAGAAAATTAACTCTATCCTAGCCGAAACCAGGACAAAGTTCTAGGTCAGTACACTGACCACAGTTTAATTTTGGGGGTAGAGTTACTTGCTTCACTAGCCAACCAATTTGTCTTGCCAAGACCTGCAAATGATAGAATATAGGAAGGTAGGACCTTTTCATTACAGGTCTGGTGGGTTTTTTTTTAATCTACATTTCCTTTCCAGAAAAGGAAACACATGCTGCCTCAGCTAGTATGGCACCAGAAGATTGACGCTTTTTTCTCTGAATTGACTTCTATCAGCCATTGTCAATTATCAGTTAAAGCAGGGTCACAGACCTTACTTCCACAGAGAAGAAAAAGCTGAACTGTACACTACCCAGGGGGTAGTATTTATCAGCCCTTCCAATACTCTCAGACACTAGATGTAGTTTTATTTAGTAATGCTTTGATGCTAAGTCAAGCTCTGTGTCGCATATCATCTCAAGCTGGAATACCCAGAAGTTACTCCCTTTAACCCCATCTTACCAGTTTTGTCCCAAGTGTAGCTATGCACATTGCCAGCTGCCAAAAAAAAAAAAAAAAAGGCCTTCTTTGGCAGGGTTTCTTTGGTGTTTAATAGCATGCTGCTGCTTAAATTTCTATGTCAGTGTCACACCATTCAGTTGCTGTATGGATTAGGTACCTTTACGTGCATAAGGGAATCTCATGATCTGTGAAAATTAATCTAGTTGAATATTGTATTTGTGAAAGCATCTAACTTTGCGCAGATAGGAAAAAAACAAGAAGAGACCTGAAAAGTATAGAGTATCATTCCATAAATAGCAAAGGTACTGAATTGGCAGAGTTAATTATTCTTCAGCTGTCCACGTCATTTTGTTACTAAATGAACAGTCCGTTAGAATGTATACTAGCTCTAGAGACTTTTTTATTTGTACATGGTTCTTCAATATAACTTTATAGCACTGACACTGAGAAGCCAAAAACTGGATACACAGTTTCCCCATTTTTCTGTCTTGTGACTCAGAAAGAGGACTGTCATCTCTCCCACATTGCCTGGTACAGTAACTTGATTGGAATGTCATCTCCAAGACACAGTAACAATAGAAGTTTGGTACTCCACCAATATTTAAAACTCCCTTACAGTCATTGCTAATTTACTGATTCTTAGCTCTGCTGAATCAGCATCACTGAAAGCAATGTCTCCCCTTAATCACTGACAGAAAGCAGTGCCTCTGCAAGGGCAGAGTCAACAAAGAACAGGATTAGGGTAGACTGACAGTAGCTGTATCAACTCTTATACAATCGTTTTAAAATTATCTAAAATCACTAACCTTTCACTTCTGGAGCATGAGGTTCAATTCTGTGTTTAGCCATGCATGAAAATGAGTTCAGCAATCTTGGCTTAGCCTCCACAGAATCATTCATGTAATTTTCCATGATTGGCAGATTTTGCTGTGGAGAAAGAGTGAATATGAATTAGAAAATAAAAGCGAGGTTTTGTCAGGTTGAAAAATCAAACATCAATAAATCTGAATGTCAGAATCACAGAGAGCAAATTCAGATCTGAAAGCTTGGACCTTCGTGCAACCCTCACATGGACGGAATAAAAAATGGAATAGAAGGCGTTGTGTAAGCACAACGTGGCAGTCATCCTGGCGTCAATGGAGCAGTCACTGAAACAGTACTGTGAGTAGGATGGTGGCATACCAATGGACTACTCCTGAACTCTACCCCTCAAAATGCATGGCGTCTTCTTATCCACAGGAGGTGCTCTTGGTATTGCCCACTCAAGTACAGCAGGCAGCTTTGTGCCTCAAACATGCCCTACATTTTGCGAAGGCCAGCAGCCCTGCTTCACCTGTCGCCATGAATTGTGTCACCTGTCGCCATGAATTGTGGGGTGCTGCTAGAATCAAAAAGTTAACAGTCTGTTTCTAGACAGTGAGGAAGAGCACGAGTCTCATGAAGTCATGAAGGAGCACTTCCCGAACAATACAGAAATACAACTTAAAACCTATAAATACACATGAAAGAGAAAAAAATAGAAAAGGATAAAAATAAGAGTGAGAGAGAAGTGAAGAATGGCAACCCCTCATCTGTCATAATCCTCCTCTCCCTTGCCTTGGGTGACTAACTCTTAGATCCAAACCTGAGCCTCCTATATGAAATGAACCCAGGTGACAACCACTGAACTACCTCAGTAAGGACAGCAGATAGTCTTTTGACTCAGGCTGCACATACAACTGCTCTGTGATTAACCTTTTCACCTTATGTATAGTTTCTTTTTTTCTTCTTCGACAAATACTAAACTTTGCGTAGTTAGAATTCTTTGAAAGTAACCATACAATGATGCACTGTCGTTTGAAAGTTTAAATGGAACTGAAAAAAGATGGTATCTTTTCTCTTGTGACCCAAATCAAGACACATGCCTGATGCAGATGGTTCTTACATTATACACACTTTCAAGAAGGAACAACGTCCTTATATTTGTTTACACAACATCTGCCACAAAAGGATATGGATTCTGACTGGAGCCCTGTGCATTACTGTAGTATAAACACTGTAAAACTCACCTATACATTTCACTCAGTGCTCTGTCTAAAAAAAAGAGCCCAGGTGAAGAAAAAGAGAGAGAAACACAAGAGTTTGATTGCTTTAACATAAATATTAGCTGCAACTCTTTCTGTAAGATTTAACTGGTTTGCTTCAATAAAAACACTAACAGCATGCATACAGCAGACATTAACAAAGGGGATGTCTAAAGCACCCATCACCTCTGCAGCTCTTCAGATTATATTTAGCACTCCACAGTCATCGTGTTATGTGGGGAACCCTGCAAATCAAACTCTAGCAAATCTAACCATGTTTGTTACTCAGCAAGGAAACTGCTTCTGTTTCCATCCAAACCCTTGTGTGAGATCCTGTCAGATTCACAGCGTAATTCAACCTGTTGTATACTAACTTTGAGGTACAACAACTTTCTACCTTGCACAATGGTAGGCTACATTTAAATTTCTAATAAAGATATTCTGAGCTGTGATTTGTTGTAGAAAATTTTTCATCTGTAGAAATTTTTTAATTATTCTTTTCCCTCCTCTTAGATGTGTCTTCTGCATCCAAGACTATAGAGTTAGGCTGGTGTTAGTGTATTTTTTCCTCTCTGGGTTCTCTGACCATGCGGTCTGCTTTTGGGAAGAGACAGTGCCACTACCACCAGGAGTGAAGTGCCCTGTCATACTTCTATGTTGTAACATAAAGACAACCTTTTAGCCCACCTCTCATTTTCTCAATACTACTTCAAGAACTACCATTTTACAACAAAAAATAAACAAAGCAAAAGAATGACAGCAAAATCTAATTTAACCATCCTTTGGCTAAATCCACCACGCACATTAGAACCTAATCCACCATAGTCTTATTTAAAAATGGGTGGCTGAAAGGTGCCGTAGGATTTATAAAAAGAAAACAGATTGTCTCAGAGTCTGATGCCAAATAACTCATTGCCTGAGTTATCACTCTTCAATCAAAAAGTATATGAAGAAACTACATAAGTCATTTAGACAGCAGTCACCATGGAGTTATGCTGGCCTCTCATGTCAGTGATGAAACAGCCAAATTCCCTGACAGTGGTGAGTTATTCCTTTTATCACTGGCAGAGCTGCCAAAAGAATCAAGGCTACAGGCATGGAAAACATCAGGCCTCTCCAAAGCCGAGTGATAAAAATACAATGTGTTTTATTACTTTACTTTAATCTTTATAATGTAAGTTTTGAAAAAATTACAACAATGTCAACCATAGTTAGGCAAAAAAGTGATTAATTTAAACTCAGTATTTAACTCCCGTAAGGAAGCTTTCTTCCAGACCATGATCTTTGGGATTCTGTTCCCACCTCCCTCTGCCCCCCGTCTCTCTCATAACTAAACACATATCTTTCAGCCCTGAAAAGCCACTGTAAAATATTGAGTGTTTTATTACAAATTGTAATTCAGTCACTTTGGAGGTGGATTTTCTTTCTCTAGTTATAGTAAGGACTTAGTATAGGAAGTTGATAATTTTTTGTCGCACTTTAACATTACTAGAGAGGTCACATACTGTAAGCGAGAGTACAGGTGTTTAGAAATATTTCTCTGCCTGGCCTGATTGCCTTTAAAAATCCTAAAGAAAGTAAAATTATATTAATTCTCTTGTATAGTTTTAAATACTTGTTTTAAAAACCTAGCATGTACTGAAGAAAAGCAAGTTTTGTGGGCCTGATTTCAATTTGAGCAGAATTTCACTTAATAATGTTGCACACATAAACCCTCTTTTAACAGTCCATAATATTAAACTGAAGACAGGATTGCTAAAGAACTTTGTTATTTTTTCTCCCTATTAAATCAGCGTTACAGACTTTCAGCAGATGTCTTTAATAGACATTGTTATTAAAAAAGTATTACATAAAATAAATTCAGACCATTTCTTCAGTATTACTTACTTCCACTGTTAAGAGTAGAATTTCTCCTGTATCTTCAAATTATTATATTTATGCCTAATGCAAACAAACAAAACCTCATCATCTCCAGACACTATAAACCTCTGTCTGCATCCATACTATTCCTACATTTAAAAAACTGTCACTCTTTCCATTTACAGTAACCCCCTATTTTTACAGGTTTAAAAGCTGGCCTTAAGAATGTGTTCTAGTAGAAAAGTTTCAGCCTATAAGCATTTTATTTTTTTTTTCAAGTTGGGAAAAACATCCATCTTCTTTTTAAGCTGTTTGGTGCCAAAGAGGTTTTGTAGTGTCAGATATTTTTCTGAGCTTTCATAACTCAAAAATAATGTCAGTTTTGAGTTAATTTCTTGCAATGTATCAGCTAATAAATATGTACCTTCACATTATTACTGTTTGGGAAATGTTATTAAATATAATATTTTTTTCATGGCAAAAAACCCACCACAGGTGATGTCTCTGGGTCAAACTGTCAGTAATACTACATGCCTAAGTACATGAAGTCACACTTATGCTCCTGCCATAAAATAAGCCTTGTTGCTCTGATGTGAACATACAGTTCTTTACCTCCAACAATGAGGCTATTTATTCACTAAGTAAATACAGATTTATGAGCTACAGATCTCCTCTCTTTCCCTCCCATCTGCACAGGTAACCTGACTATATATATAAACTGGGAGATGTCTGAGTACTCCCAAGTTCCTAGGTCTTGACCAAATCTTGTCTTCATATTGATAGCAGCCTTCTCCCTCTACAGCCTGATTTCCACAGAAACCTAATGCATGATCAGATGGGAAGAGCGGCAAGTTCTTGGTCTGGGTAAGTAGGAGACAGGATCTAGGACAACCTCAAGAAACACCTGGAGACACAATGGGCTTTGGAGTTAGGATTCTCTGGAGTAATTCTACTGAAAGCAGTGAAGTTATTCTTACATATATATATATATATATAAAAAATATGTATATTTATATGTATAAAATATGTATTTTTAAACTGAGTAAATTAAAGTAGACTTTGGTCCACCAGCAGTAGATAATGCTCTTTCTTACATATTTATTGCATGAGTGAGAGAAAGCAAGAAACAACGGCATAATAGTTAGGCACTACTTCGGTTAAATCCACCTCCCCATCACAGACCTCTAAATGCTCAACTCATAACTCTACACTTGTCTCAACAAGAGACCTCTAAGGCTAAATGCATTAAACACTGAGGCATGCAACGACTTTGAACTAGAAATACCATTGATGCATAGTTTTGTGTGTTTCCTTGATGTTGGAATACAAAAAGATGCCTGAAAGCACATCCAGAAATTCTTAGTACTTTGCCTTAAAGGTCTGAAGACACTTTCTCTAGCTTTGAAGAGCATCATGGCTCTATGAATCTGATCTCAAGTGCTGCATGAATTGCTCATGTAATACAGGTGCTTTAAAAGGTTGGCCACTGTTTGCTGTGCAAATCTTTACAGAGATGTTCACAATACCTTTAGTCTCTTAACTTTTTTCCAGCAGCAGGCTCTTTTGTAGTCATTGAAAATAACAGTTTAAGGCAATCATTAAGGCTTGTAGGATGATACTGGAGCAATGGAGTTTGTTTCATAGGATAGAATATTTCAGTTGGAAGGGACCTATAACGATTATCTAGTCCAGCTGCCTGATTACTTCAGGGCTGACCAAAAGTTAAAGCATGTTATTAAGCGCGTTGTCCAAATGCCTCTTAAACACTGACGGGCACGGGGCATGGACGACCTCTCCAGGAAGCCTGGTTAGATACAGGTACTTCCACACAAGCAGCACCTTAGCTTTGTGGTTGAAGGGTCACCAGTAACTACACCACAGTCATTGGTTTTAGTCAAGTCACTAGATTTTCAGGCTTCAGAAAAATAGTCCTCATTCAACGGTAATCATTATTTATGTTAAAATTTCAAGCTCTTTAAAAACTGGCAAGAAATTTTAAAGAAAATGAAAGCTATTTTCTTTATCCTCCTAATTCTGCTTGGGGAAAATATCAGTGAGAATTTGTAAGTAAATTAGGGAATAAAAAATAAAAGCTACCCAAAAGCTATGATTGTCACTGAGGCATACTCTAATTCATACTATGAATTCTGGTACTCTCTCACGGTGTTAGATACTGTTGAATGAAGAAGCCTCATCTTTTAAACAGGAAAGTGCACCTGAGAAGCTTGTCCAAAGCATCCTAGTTTTAATATCCTCTACTATCCTCTGGTAGTAAAGCAGCCATAATAACCTTGAGTTGTCCCCGAGACTCAAGTTAGCTATAGCTGCCTAGCTACATGTAGTATCCACATACAGCACTCAAGTATGAGGTATGAAGCACAGAAATTGTTTGAAAGAACTGCTGATGTGATTAGGCAACACCTGAATTAATCAGACACTTCATGACATAAGATAACTCATCCGGATGGCCCCAAGAAGTGTCTACATCTGAGAAACAGAGTAAAAGAAAAAAAAACCCTCCACACCCAAGTCACAGTTCTGCTGTACCCCCAAATATAATCCGGCACAGCAGATGATCTTGCCCACCTATACGTCTTTTCTCTACTACGCACTTCGGCTGCTTCATCTGCTAAAGACATAAATCACAGTTGCCTGGAGGGGCCAAAATTTAGAAGGATGCAACCACAGGCCAGGGAGCTGATGACTGACTCTGACATCTGAGAACAGCTCTGAGTAAGCTGCTGCTTTTCTATCAAGAGTGGGATCATTTTTTTCCCCTCTAGGTATACACATTTCATAGCAACACATTCTGTTGCTATTTAGGATTCACTGGCCACTTCCATTACAAATGTTCTTTTCCTGAGATTTATAACCAGAGCTTTTGTTACAACGTCCAGTGCCAGACAAGACTTGCCTCATTTTGGGTTTCATCGCCAAACCAGGACTATAGCCACCTTCACAGAAATGTTTGCAATTCTTTTGGTGAGCCTGAGACAATTACTAGGTGATGTTAGAACAATACATAGCTTAAGGTCAAGAGTCAGCAAAAACTCTTTAACTCCAAATTGATTTAGCTGTTTAAAAATCAACAATAAGGAATCCTCTGTATTCAAAGCAGAATCAGCATTGAGTGGAGGGCTGAATCCAATGATTGAAACCAAAGAAAATGTTTGTGTGAACCCCAGTGAGAATCAAAATAGCTGCGTTTTGCACTGCTCTATTTATAACTTTAAAATTTTAAATGGTAAGGCCAAAAATAGTCATTGCAATATGTCAGCTCAATGTAATTTTTCTTTCCAAGAGATGTAAATCAGTCTAATTTTTTTTTTTAGAAAGTAGTAAAATAAATAATAAATAGTTTTCCAGATAGTTTTAGCGGGTTTTTTGTTACTAAAGTTTTAGTCCTTTGTGGCAGGAGTTCCTGGCATCTGAATATGGCCTTTCCCTCATCTGACTCCATTTAGGATATACATCTATCAAGGGACTTTCAGAAATATGTAATGATTCAACAAGGCAGCTAGTTCAAGTGGGGGATAATTAGGCTTTCACCCTCCCCTTCACTCCATGCCACTGTTTTTACTCTCTCCATCTCCATTGTACCCTTAAAAGCAGCGGATCTGCAGCCAAGCATTGCACACTCCCCACAGCCAGCAACTTCCTCTGAAGCTGCGGTGCGTAATTACAACCAGCTGCCAAGGGCTGCTGAGAGCAGGACAAGCAGCACCTTCCTGCCCAGACAGTAACCCCCAGGCTTTGCTACGTGGACACCCCGCGGAAGCTCCCGCACTCTCGTACTAAAAGTTAAGAGAGAGCAACTATCCCCCCCTTCCCTGTACCAACAGAGATACTAAAAGGACAGGGTATTTCAGCCTCCCTCCCTCCTCTCTCCTTCCCCGAAATCCATTTGTTTGAAGGGAAGAAAGCCTCCTCCCATGGCCCCTGCTGTTGACCCACTACTGTGCAGCTCTGAGGCCGCCTGACATGCACGCTGCTTTTTCCCCCGACTGACAGCAGGCACGGCACACGCTGCAGCAAGCTGCATTATGAAGCTGTGGAACCGACAGTGACAGCAAACGGAGATTATTACTCTTTTTGAATTGTATTTGCTAGCTCCTGTGAGCTTCACCTGCAGTGCAGCATTTTAGCTTTGAAAACGCAGCATCCTTGCTGCCAGTCATCAAAGTTCATGGTAAACCTAAACAGTATCCTGAGGTGTTTGAGACTCAGGGACATCAGGTATATACAGATGGTGCAAACTGCCAAACAACGTTTTGCAGTTACGTT
Organism: Ciconia boyciana; assembly: GCF_034638445.1. NCBI lineage: Eukaryota > Metazoa > Chordata > Aves > Ciconiiformes > Ciconiidae > Ciconia > Ciconia boyciana. The sequence continues at coordinate 71,205,314 of NC_132938.1, read as the reverse complement.
GCACTAAGATCATGGAACACTTATGTGCTGATGAACTCTTTCTCTTCAAATCAAATTTATACCTAAGGAAAGCAATACCAGATGCATTGAACATTTTGCTCAAAACAACAGAAAAATCTGTGACGGAGTTTGGGACAACAAAACTTGCATTCTTACCCTTACATCGTGTTAGGATTACAGGATTATAGCATTCAGATAGTAGAACTGTATGATATATGGAACTGTAGACTCAACCTGTATAGACAGGTAGATACAGCTCATGTGTGAAAGAATCCTATGCCAAATGAAATCATGCTGGGTTTTCTCTTATGGATGCTCTTATGGAAGCTCAGGATGCTGAGCTTCACAGTGGTACGGGAAGGAGCTCTCATGAGGCTTCATAAACAGAAATTTCTGCAAAAGAAGGAGAATACAAAGTGCCCCATAAACCCACGGCATATACAATCAGGGCTCTCGGGTAGAGCATCAGTGTCGGCTGCATCCATGTGCCATGGCTAATAACAGTAAATGAAAGCATCAGAAGTGCCCAAGTGATTTAGGAGCACAGCACATATTATCAGAATGGATTTTACACTCTGGGAATATAAAAATTCGATAATAGGGTTTGGTGTTTATATCTCTTTGTTCTTTTTTTTCTTCCTTCCTTCCTGGGTGGAGGAGCACAGCCAGAACAGCAAATGAAATCGTCATTCCAAAGTCATGATCGTTTTTTGTGCCATAATACATAGCTGTATGGGAATCCTGTCAGGTTCACTGTTTGCACTTTCCCCATGGGTGTAAAGATGCCTCAAACACTCCAGCTTTCACACTGTACTTGTCTTTTGCACTAGCTTTGCCTGGACAGCACACACATTGGCCTTTCTCTACCTCTTACTGCACCACCGGGGGGCATTGCATCCTCCTCACTTCTCAGGCTATAGTTTTGCATTATATTGGCTTTGGCACTAAAATAGGCTTAAGAAATTGCCCTCTGCTGTTTGCCTTGCCCAGTGTTTATCTTGATTCATTTCACTGATCCCATTCCAGCTGATCCCATTAACACTGGCAAAAGAGGGAAGCAAGGGGTGGTAAATTGTGGTAAAAAGAGGGATGAATGAGCAATGAGCAGATGGATGGAGAGGAAAGTGGTAAACATTAAACCAGCTTTGCTGTTGGAGAACGTACAACGAAAAAATGTTCTCAGAGAGCTTGGTTATTGGTAAATCAACTTTACTCCTTTGAATGCTTCTCTCTATTACACATATTCCACTTTGCATAATTTCAAAGTGGTAACCAGAACACTTGGAGTGGGATCTCAGCCTTAAACAGACTGCATGTTTTACTTTAAGCTAAGGCAACTGGGAGAGGAAAGAAGAATGGAGGCATGAGAAATTCACACCACAGTAGAGCACAAGGATAGGAAAGGTGCATATACATTCTATAGCAATGGGAAAAAAAAAAAGAATACAAACCCAAGTGCTTGAGGTACACAAAAGTGTACAAAAGGAAACATACTTGGAAGAGAACTGGAGGAAGATCTGCTCTGCCCAACACAAGAGCCCAATTCTGACTGCCGTAAAGGTGATTGTAATTTATGAAAGTTGCACGAGTAGCACAGGGAAAAGTGCACACATGAACAATGCCACTTTGGTAGCATTTTGCAGTCATTGTGACTCGGTGTCAATGATGAGTAAGCAAAGTGGTGAAGTAGCAGGAGAGGCCATATAGGCATAAACATACACAGCTGGAATGCCTACTTCTTTGTTCTGCCTTTTCAATTTCTGATAACCTTCTGAAACTTAATTCCTTACTAGTTGTCTTTAAGATTAATCCAAATTCCTGTTTTTCCACCTTCAAGGATGGGCTCACACACCTCAAATAAAATTCTAGTCTTGACTGTTCATTCTGAATGTTTTCCTGAGCAAGAGCAAGCTCAGCTGACCTTCTCATTTTGGGCAACTTGCAGCTCCCAGTGACTTAGCTACAGGATTTGCTAAAGGAAAATTCTTAGGCTCCTAACTATGAACAAGCTTAATATATGAACAAAAATGTTTAGGCTCTCATACACCTAACGTTATAAAGCACTAACAATTGAGCGCCCAAACTCAGAGGACGTCATCATGTAATTACCACTCTGTTGGTGCCAGATCGGTACTTTTCCAATCAAATCACAGAATAGTTAAGGTCAGGAGATACCTCTGGAGATTATCCACTCCAAGCCCCCTGCTCTAAGCCCGTGGCTCAGAGGTGTGTTCAGCTGGGGTTTGAGTATCTCCAAGGATGGAGACTCCACGACCTTTCTGGGCAACCTGTGCCAGTGCTTGGTCACCCTCACAGTGCAAAAGCCTTTTTTTATGTTTAAATGGAATTTCTTGTATTTCAGTTTCAGCCCATTGCCTCTCGTCCTGTCACAGGATGCTAGTGACAAGAGTCTGGCTCCATCTTCTTTACATCCTTCCATAGGAAGGATGTAATTTATGATAGTAGTTTAGATAATTTATGATATGTAGTTTAGATAATTTATGTAGGAGAAACCATGGTGTAGGAAAAGGTCTACAAACACAAGCCTAAAACACAAAAGGTCTTCACTTCAGTCTTGACACATAGAAATATGCCCCACTCCCATTTTGCTATCGATATAATTAAAGTTGCAAATTCATTATCTAGCTGTTTCAGCGAGGATTTGGTTTATCTGCTTTACTTGTATATGCTCCATGTTCCTCTGCCTGCTCCATAATCACTGGGATTATTTGATAGCAACTAAGTTATTTTATATTTACAAATATACCAACTCAGTTCCAGTTAAAAACTTCTCCTGTTTTATTTGTGTGTGTGACACAAGAGTCCAACCCTGACTAAAGACAAGCTGCAAAACTCTGACCAGTTAGGAACTTATCAGTCAGCAAACTATCTTTTCAGCATTTGGTGAAAGCAACAAAACCCTTTAATCTTATTTTTTTAATGTGTGATACAAGCCAGGGAGTTTCTCATTTTTTAGCAAAGGAACAAAAGGTAAATTTCTATCAAGATTTATACATGTACCAGCAAGTCTTTCCAGACAGACTAGGAAAAATTGTCAACAGTGTTGTCAGACTTCAGAAAAATAATGAGTATCTTATTTCAACAAATGCAATTTGATCACTAAATCCAACCTTCATGAAAGAGAAATGCAGTTGCAGGTTTGGGGCCTCTTACCCTTTCCCCCAAAAAGCTGACAGTTAAAAGCTTGTAAAAGCTGATGGAGTTTTAAAATCAGAAGTTCACAAATTTCAAAACACCCCTCATCTCCAATATCCCCATGTTCCCTTCCCCCGAGTCGTTCCTGGAGAAAATGTCCCAGTGGTGATCATGACAAGGATTTCTCCTTGAAAGCATGATTTTCTTTGTAACGTTCAAATTCTACAGAACCGTTCACCACACATTGACTGAAAATTTGGTCTTGGCTAACTATTTTCCTCTGTTAGGTTTTGCTCTTAGCAAAGTAAAACAACTGTTGCAGTTTTGGCACAGCAGAGTAGGAATTTTTTTTTTTTTTACACTTCTTTTGCATCATGAGCAGTTATTAACTTGCCCTGAAATCAGAATGTATTAGTGTGGTGTGGGAGACAGTTTCTGGCTAAATTTGCAGGCCTGGTAATTGGAGATAATCTTTTATTTCTATCCGTACATCTTTGAAATATAATAACCATAGTGCCCAATGACAGCATTTTTACAATTTTCCTTCAGAAGAAAACTGCAATTTCAGGCATGTTAATCATGAAAAAGTCACTCTCATAAAAGTCACTCTCAAGAAAATGAACATAAGATGGAAGTGCAACGAATATAGCAAAAATCCTTATTAGCCTACAGGCTGAAGTAGAGGTGGTGTAAGACTGTGAAGACATAGGCTAGGCGTGGATAGCTGTTCTGATTAAGGGACAAAGCATTAAGAAAGAACACAGCTTGTTACAGATGTCAATATCAAAGAGTGACTGGAATTACTTAGAATGGTTCAAGGTAATAAATCTTCAGCAAATGCAATGTACTTAAGAAAGGAGAAATTTAGGTCAAATCTCAGGAAAAGATTTCTAACGGTGGAGTACAGAAGGTTATGGAATATTTGCCTGAAGGAAGAGACACAAGGCATATCCCTGGAGACTTTTAAAACTACTCTGGAAAAAGCACTGAAGTATCTGGTACACAATAATCCTACACCAGGAAGGAGAAAGGCTAGATGATCTAACTGGGCTTTTCCATCTCTGCTTTCTGTGATTCAGTGGTAATTCCACTGGCCAGTTCTAGTTTCAAATACAAAAATCCAACATCAACTGTAAGCATCCCCTGTTGAATGCAAATGCTGTAGAATAACTTACCTCTTCACTCCAGCACAGAATGCAAATGCTCTTCAGAAATGAAAACAGATCCCATGTTTTAAGTTACTTTGATTCGATTGTGTCTGCATTATGATGAGAAGAAAACACATTAAAAATGTGAACAGTCATTGTGGTTGTACTTACAGCAGGGATCAAATGTGCTCAACCTGGGTACTTACGTTGAAATTTCCAAATTTTGAATGCAAATTGTACAGATACTGTTTAATTGAGGTAGATTCTGTAGGTACTGTTATAATGTTGCTCAGCATGAGGAAGAGTGATAGAATGAGATTCTGTGAACTTTCAAAGGCAGGCTTACACCTTTCTTACTTTCTGCCTTTTTTTTTTTTTTTTAGTTGATGCTGAAGGAATAAAGAAAAAAAAAGAGGTGATATATTTTACATAAAATCCTCTGAAAATCTTACTCTTTTCACTTAAAATAACCACTACCTGGTCTTGATCTCAGGTTTGGAAAGAGCTGCAGTTATCTGCCCTTCTGAAATCCACAGACACATGCTGTTCTTCGAAAGCTCTTGTTCTATCACAGTTGATCACAGGGCCAGCAGTCCCTCTAAACTTCATGGAATAGGTGAATTACATAAATGGTACTAAAAGTGAGTAAGGGTTGCAGAACTGGATGAAGATGTTTTAACAAAAACCATGCACAGAGTGCCTCTGCATTACCATTTCAGTTTGCTTCAGGAGTGTGCTTTTGAAGAGATTTCTCCTGATTGTTTCATCCTGGCTGGTTCACGCCATGGAGCAGTTTGAAGCTGGATTACCTTCAAATGAAGCTAAACTGGAAGATGTGTTCCAGCCATTACTGGACATTCAGTCCGCTGCTCCAGACCAGAGCTAGTACAAAGCAAAAGCATCCTGAAAGGCATATAGCGTGGTCCTCAGCACCAGCTAGATTCACTGTACAGATCAACTCCCACTGCATCACTACTCGCTAACGCGGATGTAGCCATAACCCCCCTAACAGCCCCCTTCCCAAAACTCATGGTCTGATGGTACTCCAGGTCCAGGAGAACCTGGAGCAATACAGTGCACACTACAAGTCTGGCTCATCAAGCGACTTCTTTTCTACCTCCTTCCTAAGTCAGGTTCTTTTGATCATTTCAGCACTCGCATTAACTCAAGTCGAAATCCTGTCGGATGGGTTCACGCCCAGCACACCCCTTCAGCGCATCGGGGAAAGGCATACAGACGCTTCCAGCCTCTTCACCCTTGGAGCAGCAGCAGGCCCGTTCCGGCCGAACACGCCCTCTCCATCGCGGCACCGCGACTCGCACCGGTCCCCTCCGCCGCTCCCGCCAGCTCCGCGCTCCCCGCTGCCGCCGACCGCGGGGCCACCGCCGCCGGTGTCCGGGCCGCGCCGGGGCGGCGAAGCGCGGGCTGCGCTCCGGCGGCGGGAGGGAGCGCACGGCGGGGCAGCGCGGTGGCTGGGCGCAGGCTGCCCGCTCCCACGGGACGAGCCCTGCGGTTAGCAGGGCTGCTGCGGTTAGCAGGGCTGCTGCGCTACAGCCGGCAGGCTCCCGCAAGGCCGCTGCCCCCGGGGCGCCGGCAGCAGGCGGCGGGGCGGCCCGCCTGGCCCGCTCCCCGCTAAGGCAGCTACCTGCGCTGCTGCCCCGAACGGAAGCGCCCTGCAGGGGCAGCGCCTGCCGCCGCCGGGCGGGCCCGGCTCCGCGAAGCGCTCCCAACGGCCCCACGCGCGGAGAGCGCGCTCGGGCAGGCCGGCGCGGGGCCAGCGGCACCGCTAATCCGAGGAGTGGATCCCGCGGGACCGGGGCGCGATCCTCGCGTCCGGCCGCACTCCCGAGACGGAGACTGTCCGCCCGGCTCAGGCCGAGGAGCACCGCTTTGTCGCTTAATGTGACAAACAGTGCCACCGGCCTACAGCCGCGGGGGGGGGGTTGGAGAAAGGTGCCTGTAAACGTGTCTGTGTTTCACATCCCAGCTTGGGAGACCTGCGAGCTTACACCTGGATGAGTGAACCCCAGTGCATTCACAGCCACAGCTACCACCTACCTGCCACAAACTCGGGGGGCAAACTCTCTTAAGAACCTTTCTATAGCAAGCTTTTGAGGTATGCTGCGAGTGCTTTAAAGACACGATCCCCAGAGCAGGAAGCAGTGCACCGGTAACGTCAGGAAAACGGTATTTTCCGTCACAAGCTGTATTTTCTTTGCAGGGCAGTACCAGGCCCGGCAGCTCAAGTACCAGATCTGGACCGTCACCACCTGAAGTCTCCTGTAGCTTCGGCCTGCAAGAGGGCACCGTGCCTGACACAGCGGCCTGTGTAAGAGCGGGAAAATGTTCTTCACGTCCCATTCCTGCCCCGCCAGCCCTCTGTCCCCACCCGCAGCGAGCAGAGGCTTCTCCCCTCCACTCCCGCCAGACCCCAGCCCCGCTTCCCGGACCCCAGCGACAGCGCGGACTCCGAGCAGGCTCGGCTCGTCCCCTTTCCCCCCTCGGCGCTGCTCGCCGCCTCCGCGCACAAAGCCGCAGCTACCGCCCTGCCTACGCCCCGCGCCCGCGGGGCCGGCTCCTCCTGCCAGGCCGCAGCTGTCACCGGCAGGGCCCGGGCCGCGCCGGCAGCGCCCGAGCCTGCGCGCACAGCCGCCTGCGGAGGGCTGGCCCCGCGGCCGCCGCCTCCTTCCCCGGCCGGCCGCTCTCCCTGCGGCCCAGGCGCCCTCAGCCGCCCGGCTGCCGAGCGGCGCGGGGGAGGCGCGGGGCAAGCGGGCACCGCCTCCCGCCCGCCGCGGCCTGCTGCAGGCCCACCACCTAGGGGCCGGGCGGCGGCACTGCGCCGAGCCCGCCGGGGAGGCCCGGCCCGGCCCGGCCCGGCGCCATCCCGCCTGCCGCCTGCCCCAGGGGAACGGGTGCGGCCCAGGGGGAGCAGCCGCAGGAGGGGAGCCCTGGCAGCCGGAGGGGGAGCGGCTCGGACAGATGGGCAGAGGGAGGGCAGGTCGAGCAGCAACAGCTGTAACAAACCTCTCCCATTGAAAGCGGTGTGACAAGGCAGAACGTAATACACCGGGTATTAGAAGAGGATTAGCTCTCATTCGAGTAAAATTTCATTACAGATGTTTTGAAGAGAACAAATGAAAACGGCAAAGATAAGTAGAAAATGAGGTAAAATGCAACACCTGTTTCTCACTCGCCAGATGCTGCACGTTGCCCTTTTCTCTTTCTTGAAGTCACCCCAGTCCAGGAAAATAGAATTCAAACATGCAGTGCTGCCAGAGATGACCCTGACAATCACAGCACTCATCACATGAAAGGAGGTTGAAACGCCTTGGCTTACAGGGCCCAGCAAAAGAAAGAGGACAGGGCTGCCCTTTGCACAGGTATCAACACCACAGATAGCATTCTGCTATGCGAACAAGTGAACACAGTTAAACTGGACATCAAATACTTGAACCACCCTCAGGTGGTGACTGAGGTCCTGGAATGATCTTCCAATCAACACAGCGTAGGCAAAGGATAACTTACATTTGAAGAATTTATAAAAGTAGTTACTCCATGGTGTTGTCTGCAGTAGTAATGGCTTGGATGGCCTCTCAGTTTTACGTTCCTGTGACCTCTGTATATCCAGTCAAGAAAGGATGAGACAGCCCAATTCTAAAACAGCAAACCAAATGTCTTTTGAGTGCTCTCCACTGATGAAGAGGCACAATGCAAAAATAAGATGGGGAGAGCCCCCTACTCACACGTAGAACAAATGCAAGGTGGGCACACAGAGACCAGGCTGCGGCCTGAGCGGTAGGGTAGCCTTTCTGCAGAAAAACACACCTCCAACACAGGACAAGCAACAGGACAGGTGTCATTCCGTGAGGGAAAAGGCAAACATCATATCTGGTGTGTAACAGGAAATTGCTCTGTGAGACAAGTGAAGTAATCCTTCTGCTTTATTCAGTACTATTACGGCATCAGCCACGAGTGCAGCGCCTTGGTTTTGGCACCACATTTCAAGAATGATGTCCGTAACTGGAGAGAGCAGCAGAGAGCAATGAGAATGATCAGAGGGTTAGAAAACATGACCTACAATGAAAGATCAAAAGAACTGCAATTGTTTAATCTCCAGACGGGAAGACTGAGGAGGAGTACGGTCACAGTTTTCAAAGGAAAGGAGTAATTTGTTCTCCATGCCCATCATGAACAAGAAGTAATAGATTTAAATTGCAGCAAACTTTTCTAGTGATAAGCAGAGTGAGACGTTGAGATATATTGCCTGGAGAGGCTGTGATATGTTTGTCACTAGAGAACAAGTTGAACAAACGTATTTCAAGACCGACATAAACAGAGTGGAACTCTTAATGGTGATGAAGTTTATGACTGCCAGAGATCCTTTCCATTTTTGGCTATTCTTTTATGAGAGAAAAAAATGCTTTTTTGCTTCAAACACAATTAGGATTCAAAAAAGGGGGCTACTATTTCCATTTTTTTAATTGGCTTACTGCAGGAATTGAGCAACCGCAAGTATTTCTGTATCTCAGCTCCCCATCAATAAAACGGAGGTAGTAATACACAATTAATGAGGATACTGCGAGTCTGTAATGCATTATTGTAACCTTGTGGATGCTGGGAAAGGAGGTGGTGTACAAGTGTAAAATATTTCCAGACCCTCAGTTTCTTTTTCATACTTGCACTGCTTTAAATACTGTAATTTGTTTTCCTTTCTTCTCAAAGAGTTTATAGGCTAAGTACACTGTGATCTCTACTAGTAACAGAAGTACAGCTCTTCCCGAAGAGGAACAAAACACAGTGCATGTAGTTTAATAGAACATTGAAGTTGAGAAATGCCTCTAGGTTAAATAAAACCACAAACCCTAACCATTACATTTCATACTACTACAAGTTTCTTTTATCATGTAAATTTCACCAGAAGAAATTTCTAATTCAGCAACAGTGATCCTTTCTGCTCACTTATGCATGTTGAAAGGTCTCCTGAAAAAAATCTACCTCCCCAAAACAATTAGTGAACACATACAGCCAACACTAGCAGCGAATGTTTAGAAGACCTGTCCAACTAAAGCAGAGCTGAAGTACCTCATCATTACTTCCCTGCCAAAATGCAACAATGGCTTATATTCACTAGGACTTTATAACATCCTTTGTTGTTAATAGGGTTTATATTTAAAGAAAAACAATTCAGGTAAACATGGCATACTGTATAATCCAGAGAGAGAACTGCAGTTCAGATCCACTAAAAACGTTGATCCCAAATTAAAATAATTTTTAAAAGCCTTATTCTGACACTTCTTTCTAACCATCCTATTACAAACACTTCCTTTCTGCAGATTTCTGCAACAATATCCAAAATAAACCCTACCACTTCTTGCCAGGCCAGCGCCCTGCTCTCCCGTCGGCTTGGCAGCCGTTCCTCTCGGTAAGGAATACAGACTCCCAGAGCCCAGTCTCTCTGTGGTACTGGGATGGTGGCTGCGATGGGGCAGTGGCAGTGTCTAGGACAGAAACCGTGCATGGGGAAAGCAAGAGGGACAGTGCTGCAGATGGAAATACGGCTATGGCACACACCAATGCAAGGCCTATCAAAAAACATCGGAAAGCCCTGCTTGGCCCTCAGCAGGAACTTAATCCTCACTCCTGCTGTTTGCACTATAAGACAGCATTTTCAAGTCCAGTTCTGACATACATTTTTTTCTGAGCACAGGTATACATGTATCAGTTACTAAAGTGACTGGGATTATTTACACATACTTTGTCCCTCATGTGTGCATCTACATTTAAATGTTTAAGAACACAATCCTGGAAAACTAATTTGAAAAATAATTTCCTTTTAGCATACCAGCTGCTGCGATGATTAAGTCACTAATACTTTGTAAGTTCTCCAGCTCTCAAGAGACCTCTTGCATTTGGTACTATTTGTAGAAGTGCAAAATCCCTAATTCCTATCTAGCTTAAGTCAAAACTCTTTGCAATCAACTCACTCTCTTAAAAAAATTATTATTACAAAGACATCACATCAGAACTGCTGCTACATTCCATTGCTCTTTTTTTACAGCACTGCTTTTAAACTGATTACTTCTCATTTATTAAAACTGAAGACAAGTATTACAAACTACATTTAAAAGCATATTTGTATTATTTAACAACTAGAGTTCTACACAGGAGTTGGGTTACTTTGCTCAATACCAGTATATTTGGAAGATGCAGGGAAAAGTTTTGCAAAGACGTGATCGGCAATCAAATGCTTATACCACATAGGAAGTCAAGGAAAGCCAGACACTTAACCCTCACTTGTGCATATCAAAAGCCTCCTCTGCAAGATGTATCATATATGGCCTTTGCTATTAAATAAATAAATAAAACCACAATGAAGAGCAGAAGTTGAGAAGAGAGAGACGATCAAATATATTATTAATGGGGATGCTCAATATTTAGTACTATACATTATTTTCAACCTTTATTTTCTGCAACTCTAAGATTTCAAGTGGTAGCACTATCACTGCCATCTCTCTTCTGTACCTGGGGAAATGCTTCAACCTTCTTCAAAACCTTTCAGTGGGAAAATTTGAGAGAGTCAGTTCTCCTTGACTTCTGTCAGCTTACTGTTCAATAATATTTTGTGGGTGTGCAAAGCTAGTTGCATCAACAGTTCTTCACTGGTCACAGTCAGAGATTGTGATACTTTCTGGCTAGCTGACACCATGTAACAGTACAAGTCAATGATAAAGCAAATCTATAAGTTCTACCAAAACTTGTAAGTTGTACCTAATCAAAGTCCTCAAGTTACAAACATACAAACTGGAGTTAGGTAATACAGTTTCTTGAATCAGCTACAGAGAGGTCAAGAGTAAGGCAAGAATGATCGCAGTTTTGAAAAAGGACCTTGTTTGGGGATAGAGTCAGTCTAAAAACTGGAGTAGGGAAGGAAACAGACGAGAACTATCCTGGACAAGTAGCGTAGGAGTATGAATCAAGGAGGGAAACTGAAGATGAGCAACGAACTGATTCATTAAGGTAACTGCAGTAGATGAAGAAACAGTGGACCTGCAAACCAGAGGGCAGAGCTGAGTTTAGGCATGATGAGACGCTAGAATATCTATGAGAGCTAGTCTGCTGTAGTAGGACCAAGAACTGATGGAGGGGGAGGGAGGAACCTAAATTTCTTTAGACATTTAAACAAAATGTCTAAAGAAAGGAGATGGCATCCCAGAGCAGTAGGTATTAGGAAGTGGGCAAAGGGTGAGTGTGGAATCAGTCACTGTGAAAAAGGCCAGAGAAGCGAGGAGGCAGGAAGATAGGAACTAGTATTGATGGGTCAAGGACTGGAATAGGGAGGCTGGATGGATTAAATAAGGAAGAAAAACTGAGCAGGTGAAGAGGAGCAGCATGGAATGAGGGCAGAGAAGAAAACAAGGACTAGGAGAAGGGCAAGCTGGAGAAGACAGGGTATAAAAGGCCACAGTTGTCCTTCTGACAGAAGCTATCATTGCAAAGCCTGGAGCAGCCCCTGCCATGCCTGAATCCCAACTGTCTGTGGAACCTACTGCCAAAGCCCTTTTGCAGTATATGTGGAGAACATGCACCATAACAAATTCAAATTTTTGCAAGAGATGTAAAGTTACAAAAGTGAAGCTGACGTGTATAGATGCCAGTATGACACTATGTGGCAAATACAGAATAGCATCTCCTGAAGACAACAAGAAGTTTTGCCAAACGATGTATTCAAATATTAGCAAATGCCAGAACCATGCAGCCTTTTTTGTGTATGTGTTATGACACTAATTATATGATCACGTGCTAATTTTTCCACAATCCCTTTGCTTAAATAAAGCAGCTCTGGTGACAAACAGAGTTGTGCAGCACAAAAAGGTATTCTCCATTTCGTTTCTGCTTCATTTGTTGCTGGAAGTGGAAAGTAGTAAGCGAAGGAGAGACTTTCAGGAAGAGAAAGGAATATGTCACAGTTAAGATACCTGAAGAATACCCTGGTAAAATGTATGATACTTTTATTCCTGCCCCAAGTTTTCCATGTAATTCTAGTTCCAGTTGCCTGTGATCAATTTTGCAGACACTGTGTATTCACAGCTTTGGTGTAGCCAGTGGGACTTGGGCATTCAACTTACTGAAGTGCTATATATGAAGTACTCTAAAAACTCAGATCTTATGTGCATTAAATCAGATGCTTGTAATGAGCAGTATTAAGGCCTCCTTTCACTCAAACATGGGAACCTTGCACAGCAACTGTCCCTGACAAGCAACTTCCCTAACATTCTCTAATATAAACTCCTATGCTTATGAAACACTCAGGCATGTTATGGACGCACACCTTTAAGGAAGGCCTCAGGCCACACACTGAACAAATAAATAGGCAAAACATTTTTAAAAAAACCCAAACAACAACCTTAATAAGTCTTTATAGCAAAAGGAGCATGGGGCCGTATCACAAATAAGCACTTCCATAACCCTGCTGGATAGGTTAAACAGCCACAGAAATGTGGCAGAGGGTTCGGTGCTAGATTGTACAAATCCTCTAGGGAGGCCGGGCACACATTTAGGTCATGCTATGTCACAACTGGAACCCTTACACCATTCTCAGTGTTACCTGTACCTTCCAGGTTACAGACTTACATTTTGATGCACAGATTTATTTCCATTTAGCACTGCCCATGCTAGACACTGAGACAGACAAATGGGAAAAAACCACAACACCAAACCACCAGAATACAATGATATTCAAATTGTATGCCACAATGAAAAATACAAAAAGGAGAAAATTAAATAGGTTAAATATAAGGTGTTAATTATGACACTCCTTAATTTTGAATACTTGATTTTGCAGTCATAATAATATTATTCCAAACTAGTTGTGTGTGGATAGGGTATGGACAGATATATACCTAAAACTATTCTCATAAATGAGTGTCAATAGAAACAGTGAGCTCAATGTAGTGATTTTAAATAATATCTTTAAACAATAAATTTAATTAGTCAGTGTCCTTACATCTTTGCATTTTATTATGAAAAAATACTTTTCTTTTGAAAAACTAAATGTTGGATTTATTAATGCTAACTGTTTACTAAATATTCAAGTTTCTCAAAGCTGAAAATTATTCCAAAGCAACTGATTGTTTTATTTGCCAGCTACACATATTAGGGCAACAAGAGCCTCCTTGAAACAGGTTCTTAATCCTCATTAAGTTGAAGGGCTGTCAGTAAATATCATGCGAAAGACAAAGCTATTGGTATTAGAATATGTAACAGAGTTTCAAATCCTGTTGTCCCAAAAGTTGGTCACAAGAGTAGATATTCTGTCCAATTATTGAAAGATGAAGATGTCTGGAAGCACGAGGATGTAAGGATACAAGCACACTTAAAAACACGGCCCACATTTTAAGTGAGACTGTGATTTGAGCCAAGATACCCATGTATCCACCCTGATTCAACTGAATTCCTCTTTTAGAAATGGTGTCTGTGCTTATGATGCTACAAACCTTCAAATCCAATTAAGTTAAAGAGAACTGATGGAAGCTACGCAATGTCTAATGAACTAACAGAAGCCTTTGTTCCAATAGACCAAGCGATCATCTCTTAAGAAAATTAACACTGTCTTTTCATCTACTTGCTATAACTTCAATAGTAGTATAAGTGATACTATTTATAACATGCTATGAATAGCTTCTTTTCAAATTTGGATACAGTTCTTTTGATAAAATACATTAGAACAGCTACAGAGAAGCTAACAAAAAGTCCATCCAGCCCAGTATGCTGTATCTCCAACAGCAACCAATGGAGTATGCATAGGAAGAGTATTGCTATATACTTGCCATGTTTGTAAACTGTTTGTAGCTCAGGGACTTCCTTGAGCCGAAGTTAGCGGCTTAATAGTTCCCTGTCTTTTGTGCTTTGAAAATGCATCCAGTCATTTTTATGTGAACACTAACCTTCCTGTCATAGTTTCTGAAGAATACAGCATGATAATGCAAAATAAATTGTGCATAGTTTCATGCCAAGTTTCAAGATTAGCTGTGATGCAGAACAGATGAACTTTCGAAGCAGGATTAGATAAGCTGCTTAATTAAGTTCAGATTCCTTAGGAAAGCTACTGGGGTTGTTTAAAACAGAGTAAAGAATTTTGCAATAGTAGAAGTAGACCTGAACAGTGTCAAGTCAATGCTAGAATTAGAAGGAAAGGTGAAAAAGAATCTGTCTCTTATGATAACAGAAAAATCCATCCAGAATTAGTAAATTATGATTAATTTCAGCAAATGACAGAGAGGTCAATAACTTTGGATAGAAAGCAGATTTTAAAAAATTGCAAAATCAGCTCTCTCACTTCTGAGAAAGCTAAAGACATCCAATGTAAATACAACTGCTGTAATCCCTGCTGCTCGCCCCAAGACAAATTACTGGTTTTAGATGAGACAAGGAAGCTTTTAGGATGCATGATTCTATAATGTCTGTGCAAAACCAGAAATGAGAACTATAGTTCCTTTTTAATACATCAAGGCTATTGCCTACATTATGTAGTAGCATGGACTGATAGGAACATACTTGTAAAATGAAAGATTTGGCACTAAGAATCTGACAGCTACGTTGTATGCATTTCACAGCATTTTTACTTTGGAGTAGCTGTGTTGGGAGCCTTGTGGAAGACATTATATTCAAGGAATCAGTGATCTTGAGCAAGCCATGTCTGCTCTTTTGGGTTGTGTACTTCAGGCTTGAGAAGCCTGTACATTAGCATGAGTAGGCTCAGTAATGATGGAGTGCCCCATGCCAGCCTGTGCTGCGTGCTGGTGGATGTTTTAACAGAGATGACATTCCAGCCTGTCAGGAGATGACAGGTGATTCTGCTTGGTCCACAATATAAATGGCACCATGGCATGGGTGGGAAGAGGAACCTCTCTACAGACAGAATCTGTGCAGCGTGCCATGGGAAAAATCCATCCAGGGTCCCTCCAGATGCACAGATGCAGGGTTCCCAGCATCTGAAAGGCCCAAGATTTACTCAGTCTCTATATTCTTCTTTTTAGTATACCTTACTAAAACAGCTATTTTATTAAGCCATTTGTTGTCAGGCCCTTCTTATTGAGATCTAGAAAGAATCCTGCACTGTCTCTCTCTCCCTGGCCTGCGCAGAACACTAGCTCTGGTTGATTCTATAGACTGAATGCCCGTTAGGGTTTGGAGCATATTGCAGTGTGGTCCTGGTGCCCAACTGATTTAATTTCATCCAAGAGGAAGTCAGTTTGTACACTCAGAGCAATCCATGATTTGAACAAAAATCCCAGCAAGTGGGGGTGATCGTTGCATTCATAATCTGACCAACACAAATGTAAATGCACCCCTAATTTAAGATTATCATGGAAGTAGACTATCTATCTTTTATGCAAAAGTACTGTGGACTAAGTTCTGAGGAAGAAATGGAAAACAAGATAGAGAATAGAGGAATGAAAGGGAAAAGGGGCTGAATTTTTTGAAGGACATGTTTCAAGATTAGGTGAGGTAGTTCATGAGAAAACCCTGAAAGGGAGTAAATGTATGATAAATAAGAACTAGAAAGTAACTTTCTCAGAGAACACCAATTGTTTCGTATAAGAGTTATATTACAAAAACTGTAGGACAAATTATGTTTTAGCTTATGTCAACATATAATCATATATATATGCAACTCCTCTGGAAACCTGTCTCCTCAATGTTCTCCAAGTAATATTCTCCAGAGAAGTTAGCTCACAAAATTTGTGCTGCTTTTAGCTGCTGAAAATTTTGAGCATGGAGTACTATTCTCCTGGTGATTAAATAATTCTGTAGGAATCCCATTGTTGCTGAATCTAAATTTCAGTTTGAATTTTAGATTATTTTAAGTTAAAGACATGACATTATTCTAAGTTAAAGGACAACTATCCAGACATTTCAAGCCCTACTGCTGCATGTAAGGTTTGGTTCTCTGAGGCAGATGCCACTGGCTCCAAAGAATGAATGCTTTTGAACTGGGAGACACATACTAGTTTTATTATTCAATTAACTGGGCTCCATGAATATACTTGGCTGTCCACAAATAGCAATGTGCTGTCACAGCTCAGGACTCCAAACTGTTAACATTAAAAAAAAGAGGGGATATCAGTTATTTAATTTGTATAACCTGTAATGTAAGCAGTTTAGAGAACGGACCATATAGAAAAATTCAACAGCCTCCTGTAGTGTAATATATTCAAAACAGGAGTAACTTCTAATTATAGTACTGTTTCTAGTAAATCCCTAAACTTACTTTCCTTATATGCCCAAAAGGACTCCCTCTTCAGAAGGGAAGTGTGTGGCCACAGGTAGCTCTGGGGGCAAGAAGGAGCAGGGAAGATGATAGAAACAGTGGAACCTTCAGACCAAATTAAAGTACCTTTTTGTGGAAAAAATCCTTGCTAAGCAGCTGTAATGTATCATGTAAGACAATGAAATCGAAGGAAAGGAAGGAAAAGACTGATTCCTCCAACAAGATGAAGCTCATTTAGGTAAATGAATTTATGGGCATGTAGTGAGGCAGAACAGTAACAAAAGCCACAGGCTGCGGTGAGTTGTCAAGGTGAGTCTTTGCCAAAAGACTCCTGTGATGTAATTCAATAAATAAAAAGTGAGAGGAAAGGGAAGAAATTGCACATGAAGGAAATTTAAAATGCCTGAAAGGTAGGAACAGGTATTGAGCTTGTTAACAAAAAAGAAAAAAAGATTTAAAGAACTGTCAGTAAAATAATTTCCATCCACTCAATCATAACCCAAATGTTTTCTTCCTTAATCTAAATATTCATGGTCTTGAAAGAAATGTGAAAAAGCTCTAAGACAAAAGTGAAATAATCAACAATTAGAAAGTTGTCTTCATATACACAGCATTGCTTTAATTGTTGAAGGGTAATAAAACTGTAAAATAGATTTTTTTTTTAGCTCAAGAAACTCTTTAAAGATGATGTAAGAAGAATTTATGTATATGTTTTTGAAGGGAGATGTCCCATCTGGTTTTGACTTTCTATTTTGATCAAGAAATTAAGTGACTGGAAAATGGACAGTGAAGAAGAAGGAAATTCTTCATTATATAATAAATTTTTAACATGAGTTTAAGTTATTTGTGAAGAGTGAAAAGTCTGGGGAGACCTCCTTTGCACCAAGAATTTTACGGACTGTCTTTAAAGTAAATTGATGTATAGACAGGAAAGAAGTTAGAAGGAACAGCCAAACTTTATTGATTGAATCTTTTGGGAATCCTGGGATAAATCCTGAAAATATCTCAATCTCCAAGCTTATACCAGGTTGCACTTGTTAAATGATGGCATTAGTAAAACAAATTCAAGATTACTGCAAACTCAGAAAAATAAACCAGAGGAAGCTGGTTGATTAAACACATTTTGCCCCTTTACCCTGAGCCAAACCGCAATATATTGCTTCATAAGGCCGCTGCAAGAGCAACATGATGATACAAGCTGAATATTTCTTTGGCAAGACAGATTTTTCTGCTACAAATATCTATATAAAATTGTGATTCTCTGAATGTACTAGAAACAAAAAGCAGTCGTTCAGAAATCCTAGCCTGCCTTTTAATCAATCCTGTGCTCTAATGAGCTGTCTCTCTTGCCTCTCAAATAATCTACACTTCATTGTTTTTTTCACTTTCTGCTTCTGAAATAGAGTGACTCACATCTCTAGTTCAATGCCTTAGACTCTACGTTAGCAATCAGCAACAGGGAAATCTCTCATCTCCCGTGTTGGCTTTTCCGTAGTTCTTTGCCATGAAGACCATGCTACCACAGGTAACAGCTTCTAGTACTTCACTTCTCTTACTCCTAAAAGGAACTAATTCCATAAGGCCCAAGCAAAACATGGTTTTGCCCAATAATTTCATCTGTGACTGGCTGGGATATCAGACACACTCCCCGGCTGGGTCCCAAATGTCAGTTCTAGGAGTGACTTAGCCCAGCAAGAAAAAAATTAAGGAATTCAACAACTGACTTAAGGAATGATTTACCTAATTTTTATCAGAACATTTTCATGACAAAAACCCAAATAGATTTTCGTCTTGGCCAAGTCACTCTAGAGGTTTTTTTTTCTTCTCTCCCAATTTTCTTTTAGCAAATCAGGAGATGGTGTTTCTAGTTCGTCCCTGATGTGGAATGGCCAGACTAGAATATGAACATTTTGTTCTAATTCATTACTAGAAACTAAAATTGCAAATCATACATTATTCTAGTATCATGGAAGCTTTTTAACTGCACTAGAGACTAATTCTGGTCTCCGTGTTCATCCTTCCAGGGGACTAGGATATTTCTACTTCTGACAAGCAAGGAGGAAAAAATGCCAACCATGCTTTTATCAGCAGCCACATTTTTCACTGAACAGCCAATTCCCTGCTCTCCTGCATGGAAAGATAACAAACCACTCGCAACACTGGCTACAGACACCAGCAGCATTATTTTGCTTATGCCTAGACTTAAGCACAGCAGCAACGTCACAATCCTAATTTTCCAGTCACACGACAGCATGTCCTGAGAACTCCTGAATCCAAAGTCCCCATCACAGTGATGCACTTTGTCTCCTGCCTACAAACTTTCTTTCATACAGCTACTAGTGGAAAAGTTCTGTAGGTTTAATGACTGCTGTAAATTTCAGATAGTGCAAGTAATTTCTCCATGGAGAGTTTAGATCTCTCCTGTAGCAAGCTAGCAACATCATTTGTGTCCTATGTCAGCCGGTAAGTTCTAAAAGTGGAGTCCAGCATCAAAAGGACTCTGAAACATGGGTGAGCTGAAAGAGCCACAAACTCCCTTCTCAGTTCTGAAAAATGTTAAATCATGCTGTTGACTCCTGGAATGGTTTCCCTTTTTCATCAGGCCTACACAGTGGTTTTGAAATATGAGTAAGCTTACAGATAAACCTTCTATATGGGAATGGAGCCCTTTAAAAATCTGCAGACCTGTGAGTTTTGGGGGAGTTAGATAGTTCTGCAGAATTTTCACCCTCCTGACCTCCCCTTCCTCCAAGCAAATTCTTGTCTCGCTGGTTATGCCTAAGGTAGTTTCTCTCTTTACAGAATAACTGCCCTTTCTTTTGCTTTAATTACAGATTGGTAGCCTTCGTGTTATTCTAAATAATCTAAATCTAAATATATGAGAGTATTGATTCCTCTTCAGAGGCGTGGTAAGCACCAAGACATCTTCTAGGTGTAAAAAGACTCCTTCCCAGCCTCTATGAAGCCATGAAGCATGTCCCAAGAAAAAAACCAAAACCCATTCATATTGCCACAGGCCATATCCTGCTGCGAAAGAAGCTATTTCCTCATCTTTTAAAAGGATTTGATTTTCAAATGGTCCACAGAGAATCTAATGCTGATAATTTTTCCCCAGTATGTGCAAGACCCAAGAAACGGCCAACAGTGCAGTTAGATTATTCTGACAGATTTCCCCAGTGATCTGAAAAGCTTCTGCCCTCTTTGAAACTGCTTAATTAGCCAGCCCCTACTCCACACACCCATGTTGTGCAGGACCAGTATAATAGAACTTGTGTCTTGGTTATGTTGGGGAAAAATATTCCAATTCCTAAGCAGAAGGTCTCAGACCATTCTGTTCCACCTCATTTTGAACATACAGCGTAGTGCTGAAATACACTAAACAGAATCTTGACTATCCCCTGGTGAGCATTTTTCTATCAGCTGGTACTAGCTCTAGTAGCTCACACTTTGTGAAGTCAAGCATCGCAGGTATTTCTTGCAGGGCTGGAATACTCAGCAACTGAACATGATGACATTGTTGTTCAGACCCACACAAACTTCAGCAGGTACAATCCCTTCAGGATTTTTCTTTTAAAATAAATCTTTCTCTCACTATGAAGTTAGTGTAACTTCTGAGCTTTGAGCTTTTACCTGTCAGATCAGGTAAAAGCATCCCACCCTAGCAATCAAAACATGGGCAACCCTGTACATTTAAGAATTCTTCTTCTCCCCTTCTTTCCTCCATCCTCCAATTATTAACATTTTTTTCCTGCTTCACTGCCTTTTTTCACATTACCGCAATTTCCCATTTTGAAGAACAAATTTCCCTATCTATCTGGACAATTTTCAAAACTGCCATGAACGAGATTAAAACCTGCTTCCATCTTTCCCTGCAACTGTACATATAGGGGTTACAGCAGTGTAATTCCGTCTCCCACGGCAGCAGCTCCTGCCTCAGCTGGTTCCAGTCCACGGTGAACTTGCCAGCCCCTCTGGAGTGGCATGGCCATCCCATCGCTGACCTCAGCCAAGGACAGCTCAAGTACTGTGCCTTTCAAGCTGTGCTCAGCAAAGGATCCTTTAACTCCCACTCCCTTTAAGTGTGAGAAGATATGCACTGAAGGAGATATACGAGCTTTGGCCCTGATCCCAGGAGGCACACAGCTGATGATATAAATGCTTAGAGCCAAGGAGACTCTCAGTGCTTTGTTAAATTGCATCCAGAGTAGTAAAACATTTCATTCCAAGTGCATTTTCATACACAAATACATGCTGTACTCCTCAGCCCTTTTAGAGGTTTCTCTAATATTGTGTTTTAGTTCTCATGTTCTTAAATACAGTTTTCCTTAATTTCAGTATAAAGATTTTGAGAATCCTTCTTCTGGCTTTAGAGAGGGTATTACATATTTTTTTCAAGTTTAAAGAACTACACTGTTCAGTAAATTTAGCTCTTCATATTCCAAAATTACAAGGATAAGTGAAGTTACATCATGTGAATTATGAAGTGATAATGTCTTTAGTTCTGCCCCAATCAGAAGTGTAACTGTTTAAGGCTTGTAATAATCATGTTCAAACATATTCAGATTATAATTACTTTTCTTCTGATAATGATAGCCCATCTGATTGGATGATTACCTATTTGACTTTGATAAGTCTCGAAGGTCAAATAAGATAATTACAGACATCTGTTTTCTAAGAAAAATAAACTCTTGGAAAATAATATTTAAAGTGACATC
Source organism: Ciconia boyciana (assembly GCF_034638445.1). NCBI lineage: Eukaryota > Metazoa > Chordata > Aves > Ciconiiformes > Ciconiidae > Ciconia > Ciconia boyciana. The sequence goes on along the minus strand of NC_132938.1, from coordinate 71,184,024 downwards.
TGCAAATAAGCATTTTAGAAGCATGCTGCTCATGTGAAAGTCACAGGCAGGCAAATAAAATAACAAAAGCAAAGTTACCAAGTTATCATCACACTTCATTTGTAAATGTGCAAGTTTTCTTTTGTTACTTACATAAGCATAAATAACTTCAGTCTGATCAGAATATATTTGACTAGACATTAAGAATAAAAATAAATGAAGTAAAAGTAATGCATGTTCCATACATGTTTAAACCATTCTCATAGGCATAATTTGTTTGAAAAAGAAAATTGTTTGTTTAATCAAAGAGGGTAGCAGATTATGTACCCCACCGGTCGCTATTTCCAAGGAAAGAAGGGGAATACTATTCAGAGAAAATAAGACAAAGTATTTCAGTGTCCTAGCGTACAGTAATCAGAATGAACTCACTTCTTTGATTTGAGCTGTCATGCTCTCCAGCAGCCAAAGGTGCACTGACCAACAGTTAGTACCAAGGCTATGGACTACCGAAGCATTAATAATTGGTAAAAAAACAAATCTAGAGCAAAAGTCATATGCATTTGTCTCTGGAAGAAGAAGAGGCAGGAAAAGAGCCATAGGACCCAAGACAAATTTTCTATAAAGCAAATGTTCTTCACTCAGATGCTTTTCCTTTGCGTTGGACCCTCTACAGCAGGTTTGACTTCAGGCAAGTGAGCACAACAATGCTGTCAAATCAAAATTCTCTGCTCAAACTAACGATAACTTCTTCATTCTCAATCTTCACCCATTTCTTCTGCATCAACAAAATCCTGTGGTTTAAATAGCTTTTCTCCTTGGCAGGCACTCAAACAGACACTTTGACAGAAACTTCTGCACTGCTCTCCTTGCTCATCTGCCTCTACAGAATGTAGATTTTAATTATTTTTTTTTAAAAAAAGGTAAACAATTATACTTAAGAACTTTCTGGATGCTCCCAAGTGATGAAGACCTAATTTATGTAGTTCAACAAACAACACAAGTCACCATAACCTACTAAAGCCAACAGCTGACAGGAGACGCATTGTCCTCCTGCTCTTTGTAATACCAAGCCATAATAAGATCAGCTTCAATATAACTACTTGAAATATTCTGTTAGATTGGTACACACAATCATCCACTTATGTTGATCTGTAAACTTTCCAGTTTTGTGAAACTTCACCTTCAGGTAAAATTCCTAAATTCTTCTGCTTAGAATATGAACAGTGAAAAGAAATCAAGTTACCATTACTTATCTTCCAAACTAGTCTCCAGAGGTATGTTGAAATCAAGTTAGAATCTTGAACAATCTTGAACAATCTAGTATCTTGAACAATGCAGCGAGTTGGGTTGCATGATTGCAAGGAGATTAAGATCTTGTAAAACAGAGAAACATCCATTCTAAAAGAGATCATACTGAGAAAGAAAGAAAGACTATGCAACAGAATGGGGAAGAATGCAAATTCTTGGATGGTGAAAACACGGCGATGAACATTGTGTCTTACTTGGGCAGGAACGCGGAAGATAATTAGAAAAGTCACTGGCAACATCAGATTCAGGATGCAGGCAGCTGGCCCACATCTTTGGAAAAGCAGCTAGATAGGCTTATATGTTGTATTTTGAAATACTACATCAAAAGATCAGGGGCCTGCAAGTTTACAATCTATTCCCAAAAAGAATAACCACACAGTTCAATTTAATTTTAAAGCACAAAAAAAGTCATAATCTAAACATAAGCAAATGGAAAATATGGGCAAGTAGGTGGCTTTTTCTACATTTCTTGAACATCTGAAGATCTGAAAAGCTGACAGTCACACAATAATGGACAGATCCTTTTCAGGTAAAGCCTGATTTACAGTATTACGCTATAGCCCCCAAAATTATAATAGATACCTGTCTTTTAAAACAATGTCTGTTATCTATTGTCAAGGAAATGAGATGCAGAAGAAAACTGTACTCAAACTTTGTTAATATATAATAACAGAAACTTAAGCTATTCTCTTGAAAATTTAAAGATTTTTTTTAAAACAAATCCAAGTGAGTATTTGATCAAAGTGCTGAAACAGGAAAAGCAACCGAACATTAAATGAGAACAGAGATGAGGAATGGAATAGATTAACCCCAACTTAAATTGGTATTGTACAAATATGCAATAACAAACAGTTCTTCAGAGAAGGACTAACAGTCTAAACAGATGAGCCAGATAGATGATAGGAGAAAAGATAGCCTCAAATTAGAGAAAGGGAAAAGAGCACAAGACCTATTAATGACCTTGCCCAAACTTACACTAGACATTTTTATCAGGGATACAGTTTGAATTTGTGTCTTCTGATTTCCTAATCTCTCAGTCTCTAGGAAGCATTCCTCTTTTCCTGCTTCCACAGTAGCACAGATTAAAAGAAAAGAAATAAAAACATTTGCCACCACGACTCCAATATAGCAAGACAACAAAGACCTGTAATGCAGTCAGCAGTAGGCTAACACTACAGTTTACACCAGCAGAGGTGCTGCTGCTAAAATAGATACCAAACATCTTTGCATGGAGTAGAACTTCTCATTCTACCTGCCCATTTACTGATCTCAACAGCTTTGATCTAACTAGATCATGACTTTGGGGTGGGTTTAAAAGAGCACCCAAGGGGCTGGCAGACCACA